>NW_024704759.1:6870532-7436972 GCF_018977255.1 Callorhinchus milii | reverse complement strand
GGTGAGCACATTATCAACCGCACCAAGCTTACACCTGATGTTGAGCTTGCTGAGACAGTAAGTGATTCTCATTTTAAATTTACACTTGTCAGCACATCACAAGATCATATCTAACCTCTAGTACATGTCTAACAGCCCTGATATCTCTGCACAGCAACATTTATATCTGTCTGTCTGTCGGTCTGTATATATACAGATATATATATACACACACACATTTATCAACCCAGTCTGACCTCATTTATGGTGCAACATACATGAAATGTTAAGCTCTGCTAAGAGTTTTAAGCTTTTCTTAAACCTTCTGCTGTATGCTGGTCCCTCAATCCCTCTTTTGTGACAATCGTGTCTTAGTCGAAGCTCACTCACGGTTTCATACTGAAGAGGTCCCGGATTTCCTCAGGGGTGATCGGCCCTCTGTTTTTGTTTTTATCGGCCGTAAACTTCTCTTTAGTCCAGGTCATGTGAACCTTCTCTGAGGGTGTGCCTGCCTCGTCGGCGGGGGACTGGGAGGGTATTGAAAGAGTAGAAGCGTTTTTGTCATGAATCAGCTGAACCTAAATGGAGGAGAGATAGAGAGAGAGAGATAAAGTAACTTGTAAGGAATGGAATCTTAAACAAAAGTTTCCCGCAAGGGATTTCATTCAATTAAACTTTGTATCTATACCTTAGACAAGTAAAAAATGACCACCTTTGGAGTGTGTTGGCAGTGGTCGGTAGATGAATGCACTTTGCCATAGACTAGCAGCCCTGACTTCCTATCACACCCTCTTCTAACATTCATGTTGAATCATAGACTTTTACAGCACAGAAGGAGGCCATTTGGCCCATCGTGTCTGTGCCGGCTCTTTGAAAAGAGCAATCCAAATCAATCCCAGTCCCCCGCGCTCTCCCCACAGCCCTGCAAACTTATCCTCCCCAAATAATTATCTACTCTCTTAAAAGTTGTTATCAAATCGGCTTCCATCATCCTTTCAGGCAACGCATTCCAGATCCGACATCTCGCTGTGGGAAAACATTTCTCACCTCCCCTCTACTTCTTTTAACAACTTTTTTTTAAATCGGTGTCCTCTGGTTACAGACCCACCTGTCAGTGGAAATAGTTTCTCCTTGCTCACCCTATCAAATCCCTTCATAATTTTGAAAACTTCTATTAAGGATCCTTTTAACTTTCTCTGCTTCAAGGATAATAATCCCAGCTTCTCTCGCCTCTCCTGATAACTGAAGTCCCTCATTTCTGGAACCATCCTGGTAAATCTCCTTTGCACCCTCTCTAATACCTTGACATCCTTCCTAAAGTGTGGTGCCCAGAACTGAACACAGTCTCTCGCTGAGGCCTAACCAGTGTTTTATAAAGGTTCATCATAACTGCCTGACTTTTGCATTCTATGCCCCTATTTATAAAGCCTAGTAACCCGTACGTTTTTTTAACAGCTTTATCTACCTGTCCTGCCACCTTCAAAGATTTATTTATATGAACCCCCAGGTCTCTAGGTTCCTTCACCCCCTTTAAGAATCTATCAACTAACTTATATCGCCTCTCCTCATTCTTCCTCCCAAAATGTATCACTTCACATTTCTCCATATTAAACTTCATTTTCCACGTGTCATTTTCCATGTGCAACCTTTCACAGATTTTCAAAACTTGCTCTCTAGAGTAACCCTGAATCTCTAGAGTCTCCGGTCTCAGCCCAATTGTTATTAAAGCGCTGGTCACCTGGGCTCCTTCTCTGAGGCATATATGCCCAAGGTGATAGCTACCTAGAGTTATGTGCCAAAGGCAATTAATCAAACTCAAACCCATGTGCACCTCTTTCTTTCTATGGTCAACTACTTGTTTCTCTTCTGTTTGCATGTATCAATAACTAGTTACTTCATAGGTGCTCTTCTAAGCATTGTTGCTGATAGCCTGACAGGCCAATTGAACATGTGACAAAAAAATACAACCAGGTACCAAGAAACAAATTGGACACAGTGATAGGCCAGGACCTGAATATACCAAGAGAAAGTGAGAGAGAGAGAGAGAGAAAAAGAAAGAAAGAAAGAAAGAAAGAAAGAAAGAAAGAAATACAGAGAAAAAGAGTCAGATTAAGCTCCACCCAGCCCACATAATACCTCTGAGAACAAGATATAAGTATGTAGAGAGGCAAAGTGAGAGAGAGAGAGAGAGAGAGAGAGAGAGATGGCCAATGCAGCATTTAAACCTCATTATATTTGATACCTGATTGAAAAATTGAGGTAAACACACAGTGCTTTTCCTATAAGTTGCACGGTATTTTGCATTGTGATCCAGAGAATCATAGAATCATAGAATTATACAGCACAGAAGGAGGCCATTCGGCCCATCGTGTCTTTGTGGGCTCTTTGAAAACAACTATTCAATTCAATCCCACTCCCCCGCTCTCCCCATAGCGCTGCAAACTTGTCCTCCCCAAATATCTATCTACTTCTCTCTTTAAAGCTGTTATCAAATCAGCTTCCACCACCCTTTCAGGCAATGCATTCCGAATCTGAACAACTCGCTGTGTAAAACAATTTCTCCTCACCTCCCCTCTGTTTCTTTTAACAACTCGTGGAGTCCTGTAGCTCAGTGGTTAGAGGTCTCGCTTTGCAAGCGAGAGACCTGAGTTCAATTCCAGGCGAAACCTTGGGCAAGTTTCCTTACTCCACACAGAGCCTAATAATAATCCCTCCAAAACCAAAAATAATAATAAATTGGTCATTTTCATTCTACGACTGTTTGTGGGACATTGCTGTGCGCAATTGGCTGCCGCGTTCGCCCACAAATATACAGTCAATTCACTTTACAGTGTGTTCTGTGAAGCGCTTTGGGACGTCCTCCCGACGTGAAAAGCGCTATATCAAATGCAAGGATTATTATTATTATTATTATTATTATTATAACTATTTTAAATCGGTGTCCTCGGGTTACCGACCCACCCGCCAGTGGAAATAATTTCTCTTTGTTCACCCTATCAAATCCCCTCATGATTTTGAAAACTTCTATTAAGTCTCCTCTTAACCTTCTCTGCTCCAAGGAGAATAATCCCGGCTTCTCTCACCTCTCCTGACAAGTGAAGTCCCTCATTCTTGGTACCATCCTGGTAAATCTCCTTTGCACCCTCTCCAATACCTTGACATCCTTCCTAAAGTGTGGTGCCCAGAACTGAATCGAGTCTCCAGCTGAGGCCTAACCAGTGTTTTATAAAAAATCCTAACTCCCTGACTTTTGTATTCTATGCCCCTATTTATGAAGCCATATAAATAGGAAAAATAAGTTTATATGTGAAAATAACTTTGTCATTTTATTAGTATATAAGAAGATAGATAGAAGATTTAAATTAGATTTTTTTTGTGGATTTTTTTGACAACTAACTTTTCACATATAAAGTTTTAAAGTTGTCAAAAAAATCCACAAAAAAACATTTAGCTTAAATCTTCTTCTATCTATTTTCTTATATACTAATAAAACAACAATGCGTGTCCACGCTTCAAGAAGGATCTCAATACCCGATTGATGTAGAGACATGATTTATACCTAATTGGAACGGTCTTGTATCTGAGAGTGACATGGGCATATTTGTTTTCTCCTATCGTTCATAAGTTATTTTCAGTTTCGCGTTTTCTCTGCAGTTACACCTGGTGGCTGCCGAGTCAAACTGGCGCTGTGGCATCGTGCGTCACAGAGCACGTACATATGTACGCACGCACTGCAGTTACACCTGGTGGCTGTGCCGGCTGACCTTGCTGCTGTGGCATCTTGCATCACAGAGCACGCACATAGCCAAGTGCTGGGAACAAAATAAAAAACACAGACGAAGCTAAGTCGCGGCACCAACAACAAAATGACATGTTTAGAGCGCCGTGCCCTTCCACTGAGTCCTCCCAGATGATTATAGATTAAACATGAAATGTCTGTCTGGGTGTCAATCTACATTCTATATTGGATTCTCCGGTTGCAAGCGAAGCTGCAACAGGTACAGCTGCAGTCTGTCCTTCAATCACCCTGCTCAACCTCAGCCGTAACCCCCTCCACTCCCAAGTGCCCATTATTGCTTAATTACATAGTTTCCGCCAAAGGTTTCCTGGCACCGAGTCAAAGTGGCAGAAGTACAACCTTTCTTTGAGCAAAAGGAATCCCTGGGAGTACTTATTTGTTCACAGTTGAATCGGGAGAAAGATAACAGGATGCCAATCCATCTCATCAGCTTTTCTTGTTCATAATTATTATAATAATAACCCTTGCATTTGATATAGCGTCTTATCACATCGTTAAGACGTCTCAAAGTGTTTCACAGGATTTGCTGAAAAGTGTATTGACCGTGTATTTTGTGGACAAACACGGCAGCCAATTTGAATAGAGCAATAATAATAATAATACTCCTTGCATTTGATACAAAGCCCTTCACAGAATACACTGTAAACAGAATTGACTGTATATTTTGTGGGCGAAATGCGGCAGCCAATTGCGCACAGCAGTGTCCCACAAACAATGCATAAAGTGGCCAATTTATTATTATTATTATTTTTTTGAAGGAATTATTACCCCCGGAAAAGCGATCACCAATCGACTAACAAACAGGTTCCTGCTTACTACAAGGTAAACAGAGGCATGTGGAATAAGGAAACTTGTCCAACATTTCGCCCTGTTGGGAATCAAAACCAGGTTTCTCGTTTGCTAGGTGAGTGCTCTAACCCCTGAGCTACAAGACTCACAACCACATATCCCACAAACAGCCATGAAGTGAGTGGCCAATTTGATTTGGGGAATTGCTGTCCAGGACACCGAGGGAAACTCTCTTCTCTTTTTGAATAGTGGAAACTTTAACGTCGACCTGAACAGGCAGAAGGGGCCTTGGTTAACACCTCATCCAAAGGACAGCGCCTCTAACAATCGATCACTGCACTAGAGGAGAACAACGTCTTGGGGGAAAAGCCATGCTCCTTCGGGATAACTGCACCACCCTCCTCTGCTTATCCGAGGGATGTGATTCATCTGTTAATTACATAGCTGAAAGCGATCCAGTAAAAAATCCACAGCTCGTACATAGCCTGTGCACACCTGCTGTGAGCGCTCCCTCACAGCGCACACATCTGGCGGGATCCATGGGGAGCAGGAGAGGCCGTCTCTCAAGCAGGGCAGGCTGAATATATAGCAGGCAGGGGGAGTCTGACCACTGGGGTTTTATCAGCTGGAATTTCTGTCATTCGGAAGCAAATCTGCTCATGTCACAGCACGTCACCAGGGCTGGAAAGTGCCAGCCGTTATATTTCACTTCAGCGATTTGATGATTTATGCTCCAGCAGCATAAACAAAACCAAAACCAAGTAAAAATAAAATGACAGCAGTTTGATGTGTAGAAGTAATCTAACTTGTAGCACTAGATAGGGATTTTGTCAAAGGCTTCATTCTCCCATTTTCTCACCTGCTCTGCGATTCACTTTATATACATTCGAACATAAAGTGATCTAAAAACGCCATCAATGCAGCATTTCACTAAAGTATTAGGCCCAGGTTGGCAAGAACCATAGTTTGGGGACCCCAGGGCTAAAGCTGCATAGTTTGCCATTGATATCGCTGTCAGGAAAGCTTTCCCTCTGCCTGTCCAGCATAGTGATGAGTTTCTGTGTGTGTATACATGTGTGTGTGTGTGTGTGTCTGTCAAACAATCAGATGATCATAAACAGTCTACTCCACCCTGCATTATCATTCTTTTTGGTAATCAAACTTGTCTAGTCTCCACAAAAGCACAGATGCAGGACTTTGGTCTTTGATCTGCTTGTTCAAAACAGAATGCCAGGGTTCTCTAGCAGGGAAAACTGACTATCTGTAGCACTTGCAAGTCTAAAATCGGTTAATTCAGAATAGATTGGTATTTTTGGGGGTTCAATAATAATAAACCTTTTATTTGTTATAGCGCTTTATCACATCTTTGTGATATCTCAAAGAGCTTCATACAATATACTGTAAAGTGAATTGATTGTGTATTTTGGTGGGTGAAACGTGGCAGGCAATTATTATTATTCATTTTGTTTGTTTTTTAAGGGATTATTACCCCTGGAAAAGTGATCCGCTAATCGACTAACAACCTTATTACTTCCAGGTGAACAAAGGCTTGTGGAGTAAGGAAACTTGCCTAATGTTTCGCCCTGCCTGGAATCAAACCCAGGTCCTCTCGCTTGCCAGGCGAGTGCTCTCACCAATATGCTACAGGATTCTACACTTTACAGAAAATTTCATGGCTCTTTGCTGGTCCTTGCTGTATGCATATAGGCTACTGAGTTCACCCAAAAAGCACACAGCACTGCACTTCATGTGAAAGGTGCTATATGAAACTCTGCAATGCTTTGAGATGCCCTCCCAGAACAAAAGGCACAATAGGAAAATGTAAGCATTATTACTGTCATTTCTATCGATCTGCTATATCTCATGTCCCAATGGATTCAGCTATGTCTTAATAATAGTATTTTTTGCATTATGTCATTGAGACATTGCAAAGCCCTTCACAGAATATATTGTAAAGTGGATTGACTGCGTATTTTGTGGGTGAAACGCGGAATCCAATTACGCACAGCTGTGTCCCACAAACAGTCGTGAACTGCGTGACCAATTTTAAACAAAAGAATCTTGAAACATCTCAAGAACAATATCAACAGGAAACTTGATTGATCTTTGTAATATGTTATATTATTTTTAATAATTTAAGAATTCCCCCCTCCCTTCATTAATCAGACTTGCAAAATATTATAGAAAGATTAAAAAAAATAATGTTCAAAGTGCTTAACGGTAATTACTATGAAGCGTAGGGAATGATTTTTGTTTGTGGGCAATGAAAATAACACGTTAATCAGCCGTTAGATGTGTTGTTTACTTAGGAATCATGTAGCAGAAAATGAGCTATTGCAGCGAATGCCAGATTGAACAGCAGGATACACACATGCTACTGAAGGCCTGGGAGAGATGTGGTATTGACAGTATCTGGGCAAATGTCATCCTCCTACCTGGGGTTTCTATCAGCTAAAAGACAGGTTCACTGAAAGATGTCAGACCCCAGCTAATCTCATTAGGTACCAGCAGAAATCTTTCAGGACTATGAACGTTCCTTCCTTCCTTCTGAATGGCTAAAATAGCTTATTTTACGTTTTGTTGTTCACCTATGTGTTACTCTGAATTAACATCACTGTCCCGTGCTGCACTAACTGTTCTGGTGAAATCAGTAAGGAGCTTACCTCCCTGTAGTGTTTGTCTATTCTACCAGACTCTGAGAATGAATGTTGCAGGCAGCAGCCTAACTCAGAGGTCATATGTCTTGGTCTGCACTTTGCACATGTGAAAATACATCACGGGTGGGAGTGGAACATATAGAACACACTTGAAAAGGGAAGAGAGTTTCTCTTGGTATCCTGGACTTAAATTAATCATTCATCTCCTGGATATCACTGTGTTCATTACAAATATGTTTTCTTTTAGTCAGCCGGGTGTTATGGATTATTATTATGATGTTTTTTTGGGGGCCATCTACGCGTGTGACACACGCGGAAATCTGTCACCGTACTTAAGAGTATCCAAACCAAAAAGTTCCATGCATCCCATTCATGCAAGGGAATTCCAGAGATGTTTATTGGAATGGAATGCGCACTCTCTCTCTGGAGGGACGCAACCTGCTTACCCAATTTTGGAAAAGCATTAGGTGTCGGTTGGCAAGAGCTAAAGCTTTGGGGACCCCAGGGTGTGTGTTGGGGTAACTGCTGGAGTCTAGACAGCTAAAACACAAAGCTTGCCATGAGAATGTTTACCATGAATCGCTTTGAGATGTTTTGACATGAAAAGACACTGGGAACGCAAAATGCATAGATGGCCATCTGAAGGACGTAGTCAGCACGACACATGAGGACAGATTTTAGGCAATAGTCTGATAAAGGATGCATCAGGGTCGTTAACTTAGTATGTAGAAAGTACCAAAGGCATATTCACGTAGGCAGGCCATGTCAAACAGAATGATATTACATGTAAACAGATGGACCGAAGCTGAAAATGGGCATTGTGCCCATGAACACTGCAGCTGTTGTTTTACAGGGCAAGGTTTAGTGGGGCCATACTCTTGATTTTGTATTGTATTTTGCCTAAAGCAATACGTGGGTATCTGCACAAAAAAAATCATTGCAGTGCGGCTTCCTAGCCGTTGAGACGCAATACAGATAAAAGTAGCCATTGAGCAGTTGTCAATGGGGTGCTGCTCTGTATATGCGTATGTTTAGTGCTCTTTAACAATGCGTGCTTTCCGCTGCCGCTCTCTGGAACTCAGTCCCAGAGTTGCTCCTCCTCGCTCACTTTCTCTCCACCTTTAAAGCCCATCTTAAGACTTTTCGACCATACTTTTGGTCACCTTTTTAGCAGGTCAAGCAGAAATTGTTGTTTTCCCAATCTAGGTATGCATTGTTAAAGAGTACTAAATGTATGCACAATCAGAACAGCACCCCCATTAAACACATATATTCCATGCCTTATGTTAGTTGTACCTTAACTTGCTTCTTCCTGGTCCCCTCATTGTTTTCAGCCTCCTCGTGTTCCTTGACTCCTTGGGTAAGGTTGGTGTAGTTGGCCAGTCCACTGAGAAGGGAAGATACCATAGGGATGGTGTCCATTTCTTCCTGTAAATAGGCAATGAGAGAAACAAACAATGCAGCAATTACATTGCACAATTGAGTTCATTCACATTGATCATTAAAGTAGTCAACCTTACAAGCATGGTGACTTAATCACCATGCTTACAATATTTAAGATGCAAACATAAAGTGGGGAAGTTTGCAGCATTTCAAAATGAATTTGATGCTGAACGCATTTGAAACCTTCACAGCTACGAAAGGATCGCTCCAAAATACATTCAACCTCTGATTAGCCTTTGCTCTAAATGGACTCGGACATTGATATTTATCCACAAACATACAGTCACTCCATTTCATAAAAATTCCTGGGAAGTGCTTTGAGACTTCTCAATGATGTGATAAGGAACTATATCAAATGCAAGGATTATTATTATTATATTATTATTATAGCATTGTCTGGTCTCTGAATCAACTTGAACAAATCTGAAGTGGGGTAATCTTGGAGATGTTAGGAGATGCTCTGATCTATAGTATCTCAAAGCACATCACATCATTAGCCACTTTGTTCCTTTACCTGTTTATTCCATATGAGTGTTGTGCCATATTGGCACCAATTGTTAGCAATGAGCTAAAAAAATAAAAATTTGGCCCTCTGGAAGTTTCACCATGGGCAAAAATGCCAGCTGCAAGGAAGCAAAAGATGATTTTGAAAACATTTTTTTAAATGGTTCTTGTGCATCTGTCTGATTTCCACAGTGGTTTGGGATCCTTAATGCCCTTGGAAATCAAGGGGCTTAATGGATCTACACTATTTAATTTGGGGCCAAAAATCTTGCAGTTATTGATCTCTCTTAGAGAAGGAGTCTGCACCATTCTGTAGATGTTATCACCAATTGTGGGAAAAGTACAGAACAAGTCTATCAAGGACAAGAGTTAAAGAGAATGACAGGTAAATTGGTGCAGAGCTATATAGACAGGGCGATTTTGCTGCAGACCACTGAACAATTGAACAATTGTAAAATAATAATCCTTGCAACTGATATATTTATTACACTTTCAAGACGTCTCAAAGTGCTTCACAGGATATATCGTAAAGTGAATTGACTGTGTATTTTGGGGGGCAAAACATGGCAGCCAACTGCGCACAGCAGTTCCAAAGACAGTCATGGATTGAGTGACCAAATTTGTTTTTCTTTTGAAGGGATCATTACCCCCGGAAAGCGATCCGCCAGTCGACTAACAGCTGGGTCCCTACTTACTCCTAGGTATACAGAGGCGTGTGGAGTAAGGAAACTTGCCTACCAGGGAATCAAACCCACGTCCTCTTGCTTGCAAGGCAAACACACAAACCACTATCCTACGGGACTTCACATTACACATTACAGGATATTGCATTACGGAGAGAAAAAGAAATAAGAAATAAAGCAGAAAATAAACGAATGAAGAATGTTTGCAATTCTTACAGTGAAATTCATGTGAAAACTCATTAAATCCCAGTGGCCAATTTTCCAAAACATTTACCCAGCACTAAAACTGATAAACTGCAGCGCGCTCTTGAAAAGGGTATTTTTTATTTATTTACCACACTCCAGGAAGGCCAGTATTGCATTGTATTGGTTCGCATGCTTTTCATTGCCGGCCAATTTTTTTAAATGCTTGCCTGCAAAACACACAGTGCCAACGCTTTGCGACAGTAAATCCTGTGAAATGCTTTGAGATACCCCCAGACTTGAAATACGGCGCACCAAATTACGAGGATTATTTATTATTTATGAAATAAATCCATCAAGGTATTTTGTGATCACAGCTGATCAAACCAAACAAGCAAAAACATTTGCAGACAATTTGGGCAATGATGGCATTTTGGAAGAAACATAAAGGATGCATCATTTTTTATTGACTGTAGTGAGCTCGACATTTTAAGTTTGTCAGAGGATTTGTGAAAAATAACAGGAAATGAATCAACTTCTTGCATTTATATAGTGCCCCTCACAAAGGGTAGCGTCCAGAGCGCTTAACAGTGGTGGAGCTCGACACCAAACCAGAGGGAAGGAGGTAACCGTAAGCATGGTCGAAGGATTGAGTGTTTCATAGTTTGGGGACGTAGCGGCTAAAAGCACAGCACGAGAAACAAGCAAGAGGTTGGAGCCAGCTGAGCAGAGACAAAAGCCGGTGGATTGGGGAGTAAGCAGATTGGAGAGGTAGGGAAGTGCCAGGGCATGAAGAGATTTGGAGCCTGGCGAGAATTGGTGTGATGGGATGAAATCAAAGCTTCTAAAATATCAAACAGCAAAAATAGCAAATGGGTTTGAAGTCTGATTTTAATGCTAATGCACATTTCTTTTTATTTGTTAAACCGGTTTGTTGGTCAGGACAGCGGGATGAATTCCTTTCCTTTTCGAACAGTCCTTCCTTCAGCGTCCAATTATATTACTAGTTAAAACAAACTTGCGGACTCGCTTCTTTCTGTGCGAGACAGCAATTTAAGTTTGTTGAGTCTCATAATTAATAGCTCTACTCAGGTAGTGTTGGATTGCTTCGAGCTCAGATACTTCAGTCGAAGAATACAACCCTGAGAAATTGTATGCATTGAACATGCAACAAACCACAACTAGAGACTTTTTCCTCTTTCACGTTTAAAAGAGTCACTCTGTATGTATCCGTGCCGCTGATTTTTGCAGATATTTATTGCCTGCTGACATTATGTAGAGATTATAGCCACTCGAATAGTAATTAACATGGATGGAAGAATTCTATTTGTATGGAGTTTCACTGAAGCAGGTAATAGCTGGTGAGATAGGAGGTTTAGGCTGCCAGAAAAGGTTTTTGATTGCACCGATGCCAACATTTTGTCAAGGGGTTTTGTACATTAGAAGTCAGATTGGGGGAAATCGGCCCGATCATAGAATCATAAAATATTACAGCGCAGAAGGAGGCCATTCAGCCTATTAACAAGACTAAAGAGGAAATCATACATGATTCAACAGACACAGAAATCAATCTGTGTTTCCTCCCCCTCCCCACCCTCCCAGCTCCCACAACCAGTTTGGGAGCCCACCCAGCACTCTGAATGCACTTTGGGACATCCTCCCAACGTGCAATAATAATAATACTCACATTTGATATAGTGCTTTATCACATCATTAAGGCATCTCAAAGCGCTTCACAGAATATATTGTAAAGTGAATTAACAGTATAATTTCTGGGTGAACCGTGGCAGCCAATTGCGCACAACAGTGTCCCACAAAGTCATGGATTGAGTGACCAAATTACTATTTTTTTTTGGAGGGATTATTTATTTAGTGCACGGCTCTACATAAATGCAAATTGTATAGTGCATGGATGTTGGCCTTTCTGTTACATAAAGACAAACCGTACCTCAAAAAGAGCCATGTTTTTCCCGTCATACTCCTTTCCTTTTTCAGGATCCGTGCTGTTAATGAAGGGACTACTCTCCTTAGGGTTTCCATCTCCTGAAACAACACAAACAAAACGGAAAAGAAATGTTAGAAACGGGCTGGAGGGAAGGGGGAAAAATATTAATGTACCTTTAATAAACACATGTTTGAGTCAACATGGTACACCCACTTCAAAGTGAATCAAAACAAATTCAAAGTCAAAAGTCACATTGTTTTTTTTGAGACAATTACAGATCGCCAATGGTTTACGGTTTTGGTTGGAATGAGAATCGCAAACCGGCTTTACTGCCAATGTCCATTTCCAACAATAATAGTTGGCAGCGAACCTTAATGGCTGAGATATGCTATGGTCATCTCATTTTACTGGGTGGGCAGAGGAAATTCGTTTTATAAATCAAATTAAATATTTTATTTTCAACCTTGGCAGGTTGCGCACACAAAAGTGGTGATGTATGTGATAGCAGCTTGGAAAGTATTGATTATGCATCTCGACAATAGATGGTATTAATAAACAAAAGAGATTCCCATTACATTTCCACTGAACTCCACTTTGCCAAGCTAGCAAGCCCCACTACTATTTTAAGCTTCATTATTAGCAGCACAGTCCATTCACCTCAATTCCTCTCTTGCCTCCTTCAAGGCCGGTCTCAAGACTCTCCTCCTCGATCGTGCCTTCGGTCGCCCTCCCACCTCTCTGCCTTCCCTCACCCCTACCCCACCCCTCCCCCATGCTCGGGTCCTGACCCCTGACTTGGGATGTCCTCCCGAGGTGAAAGGCGCTCTATAAATGTAATTTTGTTGTTGTTGATGGGTAGCGCATTGATGGGTATAATACTGGTTGTGAGACCAAGGCAGTTAATTGACGCGGCTGAGGTGTTAACAGGTTGGTTATTGGCTTAGGGCCTGATATTTTCTGAAGCAAAGTATTGAATATGAGAGTGAGCCTATTGTGACGTCTGTGCCTCTCATGGTAGGCTTGAAAGTTTAATAAATTCTTTACAGTATTGATTTATTGCATGTTACAGCAAAGAGTGCCTGAACCTGAAGGTGCCCTTGGATATTGTTAATGCAAATGCAGTGCATGAAATCACCTTTATTCTTTCACAAAATCCTTTAAGGGACATAAATGTCTCTTTGCATTCCTATTTCAGCTTTTATTTCAGCAATACCATTACCAGAGGCATCGATGCGGGTAGATTTCACACAGTGTCAAGTTCTGAACAACCTCAAAACATTTTAGTGCTTCCCTTTGTTGTGTTTGTGTCATGTATGCTCCACTTCAATATTCCTGACTGCCGATATTTTCTCTCCCTTTTTTTTTGGTTTTGCTGTGATAAAGCCACAGTCTATTTATTAGTTTCAAGGGAAGCTGGTGGTGGCTTGGCTCAGTTGCTCCACGTGAAGGATTATATTTCATCTGAAAGGCGGCACCAGCAACAACGTAATGCTTCCCCCAGCGCTGCGCTGGAGTATTACCTAGAGTAAAAGCTCAAGTCTCAACATAGAACTTGAACCACAGAAACAACTTGCATTTACATAGCTCCCTTCATATCGTATAATCTCTCGAAGCGCTTTGCAGGGGTATAGATCCAAAGGTTAGGAGAGTAAGAACTTCTAAGGCAGAGGCAGGTGTACTACGAACTGAGTCAAGCTACATGTATTTGAGTGGTGATCAGATTTGCTCCCATCACTGGTGAAAATAAGGTACTCACTCTGTCTAAAATTACAGTCTTATCTCTGCTCCAGAGTTAATTGTTCTTGCTAATCCAGCTATGGCATAACATTGATTAGAAGTACATTACCTTCCCCTGAAAATGTACCTTCTGCGAATTGGTTTCACACAATGTGCCCTAGTGTTGGAAAGTAATTTATAGAAACTGTATTCATTTCAAAACTCTGATTTTGTGATTGATAGAAGGCACTTAAAATACAAAGAAGTGACCTTATAATTTCTTTATCATCTCAGCATTATTTTTGACTTGGGTATAAGATGTAAGGTTTGCCTTAGCTTTCTCCCCTCCAACCCTAACATTCTTCTCTTTCCAGTTTCAACATTGATTATTGGCAGCAAATCCAACTGTGAAGTCAAGTTTGCATTGTCCTCACCCAACGTCTCCCAGTGAATACTTTCTGGCAGGAGTCATTTCTGCTGGATAGAACGCTGGTTGATTGTATTCCCCAGATAGTTCGAACTCAGAGTATATGCAATTCATTGCTAACACCCTATTCCCACTCAGTCTGAGATTATGTTACTCAACAAACCAGGGAGTGAATTATTATCACCTGAGATGAATTTTGCTGGTAAGTAACAGGCAGAAATCTTACTAAACCTTGATAAAACTAGCAACCAGTGAAATGCAACTAAGCTTTTGTTGAACGCACATGGTATTAACTAACTTTTGTGTCAGCGTGGTTTTCAGCACTCTTGGCTCTGATTAAAAAAGTCATGGGGTCAAGTCACACAAGCGGACTTTGAGCTCACAGTCGAGGCTGTGCATTGCAATGCTGGTGGAATGGCTGCATTGTTGGAGGTGCTGTCCTTTAGGTGAATCATTAAACAGCATTTAGAAGGTATATATTATCATGTCTACTGTGTAAAATATCTCACCTCTGCTCCAGATTTAAGCACTCGTGCTCAACCAGCCTGCACACTGTACACTGTATACCATTACGCACAGAAGGAGGCCATTTGGCCCATTGAGTCTGTACCGGCTCTGATGCATAACACTAATGCATTACCTCCCCTCCAAAATGGAGCACTTGGATTACCATCTTGATAGGCTGACTGTCTTGAAAACAGCTTGCTCCGAGAGATGGTGTAGAATAAATAGGCCAAATGGCCTCCTTCTGTGCTATACAATACTATGGCTCTATAATGCTGATCAAGTCAACTCCTTGTTGACTTCAATACTGCCCTAAATCAGAAACTTATACAACGGCTGCTAAAAAAAAACCTCAGGAACCAACCACAACATCTGTGAAGGCACAGTGGCCACTATATTGGAGCCATCTTTGTAGTCCATGTCTGTCTAAGTCACAGGTTCTTTTCGAGTCCCAGCTGCAGAAAACATACATCTAATTCAATATTTAGACCATGGTTCTGTGCAAGTGCTGGTTATTCATCTATGTTAGGAGAGTAAATCAACTGGAAAATTCACAGCAGGACAGAATGTTCATGGTCTGCTAGAAGCTATGATGTTGATGGACCAAAAATCCTTTTTTTTGTTCCACATTTCTTATTCCATCATCGGTGTGGCTCCGTGTGCTCTCGTGATGCTTTGGTTCATCCGAGATTAAAGTCCAGCAACAAGAAATATTTACAAATCATATTGGTTACCGAAAAGCAATTATAATGCAGCATTGATAGCTTGAGAGATCTCTTATTTGGCACATAAACCAGCAAAAGTATACAACTCATTTCACAGTTACTTACCTTCGACAGCACTTCCATTAAAAGCTGACACAGTGGTACAGGTAATTGATGGAGTTGGGCTTGGAATGCCAGGCAGGAGCTTTGATAGATACAGTATTTATAATTCATGGTTTAACAATGCATTTGGATAGAGTTAGCTGCAAAATTTCTGTTGGGATAAACGTGTTCAAATGCACCTCATATTCATTGCTTCAAAACATTGGGTCAGCTATTACCAGCTGGGCCATTTTTGTATATCATTGGTCAATTTTTCTTACCGCACCACCCAACATAGAAATGAATAGCATGGGACAACACTGTACATTTACGAAACACCTTTTATGTGGAGTCCTGTAGCTTAGTGGTTAGCACACTCATTCAGTCAATTCACTTTACAATATATTCTGTGAAGCGCTTTGAGACATCTCAAAGATGTGATAAGGCACTATATCAAATGCAAGGATTATTATATTATTATATTAATAAAAGAGAAGCTCCTCAATGTTGAGAGCAACAGATCCCGATCAAGAGGTAAGAATATTTTTTGAGGTGATCAAAGTATAGAAGAATTCCTATTAGAATTTAGAAGATTTTTCAAAACAGGGAGAGAGATAACAGATACTCAAAAGTAGTTTTCAAAATGAGTTTCAGGGAACAGAAATATAATGATTGGCCTCCAAAAATGGAGCAAAGGGAATGAGATGTGAGTAGACAACCATAGGCAGAAGAACAGAGAGTGTGGCATTGTATGTAGGTTTGGTCAAGTTAGACAGTGGAGGCATCACACAATAAGGCTTAGGAACTTGAATTTGATCTGCTTGAAGGGTAGAGAGATTAGCAAGGATGGATGTGAAGAGTGTGTGGGATGTTTTGAAGGACAGAATGGGATGAGCTGAAGTTTCAGGAAGGTTGGAACAAAGGAAGCTGACAAAGAGAGCTTTGGAGACTTCTATCATGAAAAATTATGAAGGGAAGGATATAGCAGTGAAATCTGGATGTCAATGGATAATGTTCCACAGAAGTAGAAGAAGATAGTATTGACGATGGATTAGATGCCGAGTTGAAACTCAGAGGCAGACTAATGCCATGGTACCTCCATCGTTTGTCGTAGGCTCCTGTGTGAGCAGGTCTACTTCCAATTACATATGTAATGATCGGTCAAGTCAGCATGAAAGAACATCTTAAATCAGCAGAACACTGAGCAAAGGGAATGAGATTTGAGTAGACATTGAAAGATATGTATAACCCAAAACCTATTTACCTATTCTCTGAGCTGAAGCAATGCATAAGGTGCCTGGAGAACTGAAAGCGGATAAAATATTAAAGCACTTTGTTGAAAAACAAGATAGCAAAAGAAGTCCTATTAATAAACAGGAAAAAGTTCACTGAAGTTTAAGATATGCAATCTGACAGAATGCAAGTACCTCAAGGAACAGATGAGGTCATCAAACCTGTTGTTTCCGTGTGACTGACTGGAAATCCGCTTTCAAAATGATGAATGAAAATGCAGATTCTACAGCACTGGAACAATCCATTTGCCCCAACTAGTCCTTGCCAGTGGTTATACTCTATATGAGCCTCTAGCACTCCTAATCCTCCCCCAGCCTCTCCCCAGCTACTGCTCCCTCCCTAGCACCCCCGCTCATGCCCCCTCTATTCCCTTTCTTTATACATGCCGCAAAATAATTAAGAGGATGTAAAAACACTCATAACCTTGACAATGTTTGATACTTCAAGGCATGTGATATTCATCTCGTACTGATGGGGGGGGTGGGGTGCTTCCGCCAAAGAGCACGTTCCGGAGTGATACTTAATAATAATAATAATCCTTGCATTTGATATGGCGCCTAATCACGTCTTTGAGACGTCTCAAAGCGCTGCACTGAATATAACAACAACAGATTACATTTGTATAGCGCCTTTCATGTCGGGAGGACATCCGAAGGTGCTGTAAAGTAAATTGCCTATATATTTTGTGGGCGATGCCCAGCAGCCAATTCTGCACGGCAGTGTCCCACAAACAATCCTATTTATTTATTTAGTTGAAGGAATTATTACTCCCTGAAAAGCAATCTGCCAATCTGGGTTCCTACTTACTGCTAGGTAAACAGAGGCGTGTGGCATACGATAACTTGCCTAAAATTTTGCCCTGCCTGGGAAAACCCAGGTCCTCTCGCTTGCGAGGCGAGAGCTCTAACCATACACTAGGAATCTTTGAGTTATGTTTAAAGATGACACCAAACGATTCTGTCATAAGATGTACACTATGGCTATCATCCTGCAAACATCTCTTTCCAAAAAAATGCAGAAAAAAAGGGGTTAACCTTCCAATTATTTGTTGGGCAATCAGATAGTACTTCATCTTATTGACCAGCAATCTGACACTGACTGCCTCTGCTTCTCCCTCCGAGTGCAACCGAGCGTTGAGCTGGCAATCTGTGACATTAATAGAATGATGCTCTGCTGGGTCCCTACAGGAAATGAACTCTCTTTTTTTGCTTGAACTGGCAACCTTCAATTTGAGAGATGCATTAAAGAGATGACTCTTGTACCACTGCACCACAACTTTCTCCCAGCGCACAGTCGAGATCGGTTTGTATAGTCCAGCAATGCACCACAAAGCTATTTTAAGCAAAGAATTGCATGAGGGATGAAACCCCTCTGAGTGCCCTGGGACACATACCATTCTGAAAGATTGTACTTCTCGTTGTACAAGGAAATACCTAGGAGGTTAGTTAATGTGTCTTTTACTACAACCTCTTTTCTCTCTTAAGTTTTTTGTTATTTTTAAAAAAAACTTTTGTAATTTTAAACGTTCAACATTCAAAGAGTAACATATCGCAATCCTCTCTGTCAGAGGCAAGGCAGCTCTAGGTTTCTTTACAATTAACTGGTGATGTCCACTCATTTAAAATTGCACTGAACTAAATAAAAGTCCTACTTTCCACGAATGCCCTGTTGGCGGTTTTAGGACGGATGATCATTGTGTGACTTCAGCTTTAATTGATGAGTGACCAATTAAAGAGTTTCTTTGATCAAAAACAAAACTTTTAATTGGTCACGTTCTTACCTCGGGGTCAAAGAACAGTAGGTTCAAGCCCTGCATTGAGGACTTGAGCGCATAATCCAGGTTGACACTCCAGTGAGATGCTGCAAAACTTTGCTAGTGTGCCCATTTCTGTGGACATTGAAGATCTCACTGGACCGTTTTGAAAAAGAGCAAGGTACTTTGTCATAGGGGCCCAACATTACATTCAGCACACCTTCATTTTAATGAAGACGAGTCATGGAATGTGTGGTGGCTTTAAAATAATATAGTAACACTAATCCTTGCATTTGATATAGCGCCATTCACATTGGGAGGACATATCAAAACCCTTCACAGGATTTTGCTGCATTTCATAGTATAATGCAGCAGCCAGTGTCCCATAAACAGCACCACCACCAAGTTACACTTTTATAGCGCGTTTCACATCAGGAGCACATCCCAAGGCGCAAGATAGTTAGGGATTTGGATCCGAACAGCCAAAATAATTGTATTTGTGCATTGGTCTAAAATGCTGAATACGTTTTCTTGCTGGTGGGAGGGCGGGGGAGGGAGGGAATGAACAAAAATCTGGCAATTCCATAAATCAGGAAATTGGACAATATTTAGTGCTTGGTAATGGCCCACAGTACAGTAATCGTACAAATAGAATCTGGCACTTTAGAAGATGTTTAACGCCTCAGTTATTTCATGCTTTTCATCCCGGAAACATGTTGTCTTGATCTGCTGTCTTGGCGTATCTCACAGTATTGTTATGGGTTTACTTTCTCAATCCTATTTAAGATTTTATAAACCTCTATAAGTTCCCCTCTGAGACAGCTCTTTTCAAGGCTTACAAGCTCTAGCTCATCTAATTGTAGCTCCGAACTCCTTCCTGTGACACTAGGAATTGCTCTCATCTCCAATACCTCTCTGGTCTGGGCACCCCTCTTATGTCACCAGGAGATATTTCAAGGTGGTCTCTATTGAACCAGTGTTCCAGGTTTGTTACAGACTGGAATCCCATAGCACAGCGGTTAGAGCACTCATCTTGTAGTTTCCCCCAGGCATGGCAAAATGCTCGGGAAGTTTCCTTACTCCACACACCTCTGTTTATCTAGCAGTAAGTAGGAACCACCTTGTTAGTCAATTGGTGGATTGCTTTCTGGGGGTGATAATCCCTCCAACAAAAAAAATCAATCCACGACTGTTTGTGAGAAACTACTGTGTGCAATTGGCTGCCGGGTTTAGCCCACAGAATACACAGTTAATCCATTTTCCAATATATTCTGTGTAGTGCTTTTGAGACGTCTCAACAACGCGATGAGGCATTTTATCAAATGCAAGGATGATTATGATTATTATTATTATTTAGATTGTGTAACTATCTGCCAAAACTGTCTGAAAGGCGAACACAAGCCTTTCAATTAACTGACATGTCTAACCCTCTTGAAGGTTACTGTCATCTATGCCTTCCTCTGGGATTGCAGGAGATAACCTAACTGCAGGAATGAAAAGGAAAGATTGTCAGCCGTGTCCCAGTGATGGGGAACTGTGGGTGGCAAAGTTTGGAGAAGGCTACAAGGGAAGGAAAAAAGCCATCAAGCTCTTTCAGCCCTTGTGTTAAAATTAACAATGGCTATACAATATAACAGAAAGATTTTTTCTAACATTCTTACTTCCCTCTGAGCCTGAACATTTATTAAAAACATTTCAACTGTGTAATGGAACTTCGATTTTGTTGCATTGCTTCTGTCAAAGACATCATCTCCCTTTTCAATATCAAAAGTGACAATAATCCCTCAACATATCCCTCAATGTATCATGTTTTCTCTTCGCAACATTTAAAAGATTCTTCTTTTCAGACAGCTTGCAGAATAAATGGTGATTACCTTCCTCATTAACAATTTGGATACAAAGGAAGCGGATTTAATGAAGCTTAATGTTTCCATGCAAATAGAGGTTTTAACATTTATTTCCCATTGCCCCAAAGTCATATTAAACTCAATGCTAACACTTCTTATCAGTTTTCGGAAAGAAATTGCTTTTGGGAACCCAGAATGTGTACCCATTTGTTCGCTTGTTATATCTGAAAGCGTTATTTTGGGGTTTACTTTCTTAATCCCATTTAAAATCTATAAGGTCCCCGAAGGAGATATCTCTTTTCGAGACTGAAGAACCCTATAGTTGCTTTTTACTCATTCCTCTAACACTGGGGATTATTCTCATTCCTTTTCCCATTTAATACTATTCTCCTTCACTCCCCCTTCCCAAATATAATGTAATGAATTATGCCTCTTATTTCTGTCAGCACAGAGCATCACTAATGAAGGAGCTGTCTGAGTGATCTACAAACCTCTCTGATCCCACAACACGATACTTGACTCTGACAAATTAGTATGTCATAGGTAATCTGATGCCTTCTCATCAGACAGAAGAGGGAACAGGGTTTGAGAACACAAAGCAATGTTGGGGAAAGTCAACTTTTGGGTTTGTATCCAGCCTAGTCAGTATCCACTCCATCTTAATGGTGCTAGGTAAGCAGAATAGTACCCTTTCACCTCTTGTACCAAGGATCATTTTGAACACAGAATCATGAGATTTAACTCCATTTGTCCATTGGCCATTACGTATGGAATCCTAAATGCCACCCAGATCATACAATACAAATTAAACATAAATTTGAATTGCCGCAATATATATATCTATACTAATAAAGACGAAGTGTCTGCGTGCTTGTCTGTATGTCTGTCTGTCTGGGTATCATTTATCTGACAATCTCGCAATAACCGATTGACATGGAAAGGTCTTCCATCTGGCAGTGTCATGGGCATATTGTTTTGGGGTATCTCCTATCGTTGATGAGCTATATTAAAAAATGCTTTAATTAAGCCCCAAAATATGAGGTATGCATTTGTGTTCTGCAACTACGTAGTGACAGAGGAAAGCACACACCGTTTTGTGAGAGGTCAGAGAGACCAAGATAGTGAGAGAGACTGTGAGAGAGAGAGAGAGAGAGAGAGAGAGAGAGAGAGACCGAGAGAGAAAGAGACAGACAGAGACTGAGAGAGACACTGAGAGGGAGAAAATGATAGAGAGACTGAGAGCGACTGAGAGAGAGAGAGCGAGGGAGAGAGAGACTGAGAGAGAGACAGCCAGACTGAGGGAGAGGGAGAGAGACAGAGAGACTGACTGAGAGAGAGAGAGAGAGACTGAGAGAGAGAGAGACTAAGAGAGAAAATATATCAAAGGAGTCCTCCCACAGGAGTCCTCCCAGCTGAGTATAATGTCTAAACAAAATATCTTGTCTGTGTTTCGATCTACATTCCATATTGGATCCTTTGGTTGCAAGTGAAGCTGCGACGGGTACAGCGAGTATATATTTATACATATATTAAAATGGATTTTGAAGGGCAACTGGATAGTGTAATAGATTATGCTACAGTTTACAAATCAGTGGTTGGAATATTGGTTTGTATTAAGTTTGCAGGACTGCATGGGGAGGCTAATTTTATATCTAAAAAGGATGTCAAAATAACTTTCAAAGTAGTAAAAAAAATTCCAGCAATGAAAATTCCTATTTTTAGTAATTAGCAATCAAATAAAGCTACATGCAACACAGTATCAACCCAAAATGTTAACAATGTTGGAAAGTTTTTAAATTAACATTCATTGATTTTCACACATGCCTTTTACTTTTCCTCTGTTTTTCTCTCCGGCTGCGGGGGGAAAAACAATGAGTTTTTCCAAGTCTCAGTCAACGTCACTCTCAGCTGGGAGCTCGTAAGTACAGGAAAAGTGTTCTGGTAATGACGCAAGTTATTTCCTGCTGGGTGTCTAACCCCAGCGAAGCAACTGTGAACAGGAGCACCACAACATGGGGGAATTAAGCACGAGCAGCATAGCACAATCCTGTGGAACTGAACCAGTTTTCATGCATTTTCTTCTAACTGATGGGAATTCTCAGCATTTTAATTCTCTTTCATGCGTGCAAAGCAATAAGTCTTTGAAGACGTGAGCTGAGCCACAATTATGATTTAAAGTGATTGTCCCATTTTCTCTCCTCCACTATTCCCTTACATTAAGCAGCTACCGTTCTATGGTGGGAGTCACGAAAAACACCGTAATTATCTGGATGTTTTGAGTGGGATGGTCAATCCCTCATGATCTGTTTTTTTTAAAAAAATTGACATTTAGAGTTCTGTCTCTCCATATTTAACAGACATCGAAGACAGTTGTGGGCAATTCTGACGTATTTCACTTTAATCAATCTGACTGACCATAATTATAGAAGAAACATTTAATATGAAGCTATTCGCTTGACCTACTCATTCCAACTGAATTGATGGGCTCACGTGCACAGAGAATGTTTCCTTTAAAATGAATGTTCCCATTAACCAAATGTCTATTAACCTTCCTTCTACAATCTACAGCCTGTTAAAACCCAAGTTTGGCACCGCCTAACTATTGCTTTTATTTTTTGGCCAGTCAGGTATCTCACCCATCACCAAGCTTACGAGTCTTCTACTGCTTCTAGATACATGTAATCTTTCCTATTCATTTGCCCATAATGCCAGTCCTATTATCAGGACTCTAACATGCTACTCCGCATGAAGGGCGCTATATAAATGCAAGCTGTTGTTGTTCTAGTCAACGTTAGGGTGTTCCGCACGGTGGGCTTTGCTCTTAAGCCTAGATTCCTCAATAATACAGCTGACCTCTACTTGTTCCACACTCTTATATATCAGTGAGTATTTTAGGTTTATGACTCTAAAGTCTCTCGAATGCAGAGACATATCGAAACATTAGGATAATAAATATATAAACCATGATTGGAAGCACATCTAATTGCAGCAGTCTGGAGGAGTCTAATTGCTAATATTTCATGACAGATATTAAAAAATTTAAATTAAAAACTAAAATTACACATTTCTGATTCGGGAATCAGTTACAAAATACCATAAAGTAGACCTGGTGTCATTTGTTACTTGTTAAGTCTCACTCAATCCAGTCTGTTATGAATTTGAAATGTTACCTTACTTTTCACAGCAGATGCCTCAAGGTTTCACAACAATCGCAAATCATTCCTCAGTGGAGTTCAGCGACTTTGTCGGACATGGGCCATTGTGAAAATGTCATGAGCTTGCACTTCATTGTTCGTTGCTTGAGCTCCTTTTAATAAGCTCAGTGTCAGATTACCTGTCCTGGGAACATTGCGTTGATGGCGGTCAGGAGGCTCGGTCAAGCCTTACTGATTTGGGAAAGAGAAGGGCAACTTCCATGTGGCAGATGCTGTAATTAATTCAATAAAGTGGGTTTAAGATGGAAATTAAAAATGCAAATTAAGTCATTTTCCAGACAGCACAGATCCCAAAATAACCTGTTAGAGATCCAGGGTTAGACATATTCTTGGAGCATAGACACAGAACTAATTTTATTTGATGTTCTCCCTTTTTTCCCTTCTCTGGGATTAATCAGCCTCCCAGCCTATATGCAGGGTGGCCACACAGCTGCTCCTTTGCATCTACCAAACACCATTTCAATATGGGGAGGTTCATGAGGCATCTGAAGCTTAAATAAGGCAACCAACGGACTGTTCAAGATAGAGTTCAGTTTAAGAACCGAAGGGCAGGGGTGCGTGTGTTTGTTGGGGCATTTGCAGCTATGACCACCCTTCCCACTTACCCCACATCACATGACTCTAATGAAATCAACGAGCTCAATGAAGTTAGGATTTTTGGGGGAATCATAGAATTTGTTAAGGATCTTTCAACCCTATTGAGTAAAACTCTGCCTCTTTAACCTCAGATGTCGGCAGTATATATTAATTGATTCCTATTCATCCTTTGCTTTGACAGATTTAGTTGATAATTGTGTCATATCCAAAATGTTTTTAGTTTGCTTTTTTTTGCTGAGAGGCAGATATTAATGACAAGAAAGAAAAACTGTGCATAGCCTACTTTGCACGTCCAGTGAAATATATCTCAGAAACTGCCTCATGTTTCAACAACAACAAAAAAAATTACATTTGTAAAGCACCTTTCACGTCGGGAGGACATCCCAAGGTGCTAGACAGACAGAGTTTCGGACCTGAGCTGGGGTTGGGATAAGGGAGGGCAGGAGGAAGCAGGGAGATCGAAAGCGCCGTCAAAGAGGAGGGTCTTAAAATTGGTCTTGAAGGAGGCCATGGAGGGGGCGAGGTGGAGGGACTGCGGGATGGAGTTCCAGAGGGTGGGGGCAGAGTGGTAGAAGGCCCGCCCACCAATAGTGGGGCGAGCGAGGTGGCACGTGAAGCAGGCCGTAGCCCACTGAGCAGAAGGAGCGAGCCAGATGGTAGGGGGTTAGGAGGTCACAGAGCTAGGGGGACCAAGACCATGGAGGGCTTTGAAGGTGAGGACCAGGATCTTGAACTGTATCCTCTGTATGATGGGAAGCCAGTGGAGTCGGGTGAGGATGGTGATGATGCGGGAGAGGACACGGCTTGCAGAGTTCTGGATGATCTGCAGCCTATAGAGAGAGGAGTTGGGGAGGCCGACAAGCAATGAATTTGCATAGTCAAACCTCAATGTAATGAAAGCATGTATGAGGGTTTCCTAGTGTTTATGCATTTCGCCCACAAAATATAGTCAATTCGTTTTGCATTATATTCTGTAAAGCGCTTTGAGATGTCTCAACGATGTGATGAGGCATTATATTAAATCCAAGGATTATTATTATTATTAGTGACGTATAAGTACGAGTTTCAGGATGATGTGCAAATCTTCAAGGAAAGCAAGGGAATTCTGATGGAAGAGGTTATAATATCTATTTTGAAAGCTTTGCAAATTGATATACAGACAGTCAATTTATTGCTCAACGCCACAGTCCTCAATATATAATTTGCTCTGACATTACTGCAACCTTTGACCCCGGTGAAGATTACCTCTGAACATCATTTATCTGGGCTGCATCAATTCCGATGAGAGTGGAGAACGCTCCAATCCTGCTCTTTACTGAAGCGAATTTGCTGCCATCTCCTTAATCCCAACTGAGTTACTGACACAAGGAATTAAAATCACTTGGACAGAGAAGAGCCCAAAGGCACTAAAGAGTGAAATCGCCTGGACGTTTCCTGACACGGGAAACAAAAATTACGTATAAACAAAGCAAAGACAGTTCTAGAGGTTTGTTTCTAGTTTTAAAAAAAATTGAGAAACAATACGCTTTAATCCTATGACATGGAAATTGTAAACTGTGGAACAATATTTAAAACAGGCCACACGTTGATTTGTGGACTCGATCGCAGGAGATAGATTTCCAATGGATATGGGCTTTCTTTTGATCCTGAAGTATAACTCCTTGTTGCAAACCTGACCGCTGAGTGATTTAATCCACTACAGCACATACAATATGCCACTTGCCATTGCAAAATCTTCCAATCCACTTTTCGTTTGCTCTTTGGAGCTAGGCTTCCCACATTCCCTCTGCCTCGCTCCCTCCCTTGCTTCGTTCAAGGCACATCTCAAGACCCTCCTCTTCGACCGTGCCTTTGGTCACCCTTCCTACCGCCTCCTGCTCGAGTTGAAATCCTTGACTGTCAAGCGACTTGGGACGTCCTCCCGACGTGAAAGTGAAAGGTGCTTTGCCAATGTAATTTTGTATTGTAGGCCTGTACTAGTAGCCATCGAGCCGATCACTGAAGGGGGATATAAACCACTGTTATGATTCTCTTGACTATCAGCTCCTGACCATTGTGTATTTGCATTCTTACAAAGGTGCAATGTCTCACCAGCAATCTGAGTTTTGGGTTATAATAATCATTGCATTTGAAATAGTGTCCTATCATGTCTTCAAGACGTCCTGAAACTCTTACAGAGTATACTGTAAAGTGAATCAATGGTATATTATAATTATTATGATTATTTTGTTGGCAAAACATTCTGGGTTCTGACCCTGAGGGACACGTCTGTTAGTGTGTGTTGGTTGGGAATGAGTGATGAATCAGATCTTAGAATTAAACTGGCACAAATCCATTGCATTTTGTTTTCTCAAGGAAGAGACACCCATTTTATACTCTCCTCATAACTTGGCTGTCTCCCATCGGTCAGTCATTAGAGGAAACACTTGTCTCAGGAGATTGTGCTGCATAATTATTTCCAGGGATCATTAAATATCTTTGTAAATGATTACTATTTTGTGGACATCCTTCACTCTGGGAATCATGAATGGATGGATAAGCCCAGATCAGGAATAGTATCAACAATAAACTTTACATCACTGAGCTGGTGGCATCACAGCTGGAATCTCATTATGCATATCTAATCTGCTGGAACATCTCTCAACTTCAAACACTAACTTTACATCGACTGGCCAACAACTTGGGATGTCCTCATAACTATAAATGCAATTTTTTGTTATTGTGGTTGACTCTGTTGGTAGCACTCTCACCTCTGTGTTAGAAGCTTCGAGCCCCACATTGAGACTTTGAACTCATGGTCTAGGCTGACACTCCTGGAAAGTGCTGTGGGAGTGCTGCATTGTCAGAGGTGCCATACTTCGCATAGGAGATTCTCTCATTAGATTCCAAAGGGAAACAATCTTCTTGACTAAATCATGTCTTCTTCCAGATCCTTCATCATTACAAGGTACTAATGAATACATCCACTCACACGTATTACACAGAAGACTAGAAGAACCGAAGAAATTGATGTTGAAAAAATCCATTTAATTATAATCCTTGCATTTGGTATGGCGCCTTTCGAGAGGATTTAGCAAAGGACTTCACAGTAAAGTGATACACTGTGAAGTGTAGTGACTGTGTATTTTGTGGATGAACAGAGCAGCCAATTTGGCACATAGCTATGTCCACACACAGCCATAAAGTGAATAACCAATTTTATTTGGGGGATTTTTGACTGGGAGAGAGCAACAACTCCCTTTTCTTTTTGAATCGTGCTATGGGAATTTTAACATTCACTTGAACAGGCAGATGAGGCTTCGGTTTAATGTCTCAGCTGAAGACGGCAGCTCGTACAATGCAGGCCTCCCCCAGCACTGCATTCGGAGTGTCATCTTAGACTATATGAGTTCAAAATCCCAAAGTGGGGCTTGAACTCACAGCCTCTGATTCAGAAGAGACAGTGCTACCAACTGAGTGAGGCTGATACACAATTGAAATAAAATAAATAATACAGTATTTATATTCATAGAATGATAAGACATGAGACAACTCTGCTTTAGAAATGGATTACGTACAAAAAATCTCCTAAATCCCCTAATCTTCTGATCAATCATTCAGTTTTACTTTTGTAAAGACTGTCTGATCTTGATTTATGTGCTCTTGATATTTGGTCCTCCTTTAGTTGGAAGTTGTGTGAAGCTGTTGCATTCTTTTCCATCACTAACACTGTTAATAATAATCATTCCATTTGACATAACATGTTTTACATTGGAAGGACGACTTACAGCACTTCAGTGTATTTAATGTAAAGTGTAGTGTACTTTGTAGCAAATGAGGCAGCCAACTTGCACAGAGCAAACAGCAATGAAATGAATGACCAATTTTATTTAGGGGAATTATTTGCTACGTACTGAGCCAGACTGACACACTAAATATGTATTCGTGTTCAAGCCTATTGTTGCTTATTCGGCGAGAGGGACCATGCTTAGTATGATAGACACATCTCCCATCACTAATGCTCCCCATTTGGCTACTTATCAACAATTTCATTTCTGATCAATTTTACTTTGTAAAATATTTTGAGCCACTTATTTTTATGAAAAAGTGCAATATAAGTCCAAGTAGTTGTTGTTTGAAACCGACCTGCATGAAACCGACCACCTGCTCCCTCATTCCTATACCTACCCCTCTCCTTAGCTCCCAGCTCCACCTCCTTGCTTCTCTACTCACTGACATCATAAACTTTTCTCTGTCCTCTGGTACTGTTCCCACCTTATTAAAAACCGCCATCATCACTCCTATCCTTAAAAAACCCTCCCTGGACGCATCTCTACTCCCAAACTACTGCCCACCTCTAACCTCCCTTTCTTCACCAAGGTCCTGGAATGAGTCATTGCTTCTGAGCTTCGCTCCTTCCTGTCCCGCCACTCCCTTCACCCCTCCAATCACCCCCGTGCCACCTCTCCAATCGGATTTCCGTGCCCCCCCCACAGCACAGAAACAGCCCTTGTCAAAGTGACAAATGACATTCTGTCTATCTGCGACCAGAGCTTCCTCTGCCTCCTCGTCCTCCTTGACCTTTCTGCTACATTCCACACAGTCGACCACTCTATCCTCATCCACTGACTCTCCTCTCACCTTAACCTTCACGGCTCTGTCCTTGACTGGTTCAGATCGTACCTCTCACACCGCCTCCACTTCATCGCCCCAAACGGCTTCTCCTCTAGCCCTGCACTGACTAGTGTGGGATTCCTCAAGGCTCTGTCCTTGGTGAGAACTAACTTTCTTCAGTTGAAAGTCAACAAGACCGAGGCTCTCCTGATTGGTTCCCGTCAGCGCCTCCTCACCTCAGACCACCATCCATGGTTGCACACTCCACCTTGCTAAGCCAGTCTGGAACCTTGACGTCTTGTTTGACCCGCTACTATCTGTGCCATGACCCGCTCTGCCTTCCCCCACTTCCGCAACATCGCCCGGCTCCACCATCATCTCACACTGCAGGCCGCCAAAATCCTCATTATGCTTTCATTACATTGAGGTTATGCAAACTCATTGCTTGTTGGCCTTCCCAGCTCCTCCCTCCATAGGCTGCAGATCATCCAGAACTCTGCAACCCGTGTCTTCTCCCGCAATAGGCTTTGTGACCCTATCACCTCCATCCTCGCCTGACTCCACTGGATTCCCATCACACAGAGGATACAATTCAAGATCCTGGTCCTCAGCTTCAAAGCCCTCCATGGTCTTGCTCCAGCCTGCTTCACGTCCCCCGCCTCGCTCACCTCACTATTGACAGGTGAGCCTTCTGCCACTCTGCCCTCACCCTCTGGAACTCCATCCCACGTCCCTCCGCTTCGCCTCCTCCCTTGCCTCCTTCAAGACCCATCTCAAGACCCTCCTCTTTGACCGTGCTTTCGATCTCCCTGCTTCCCCCCCCTGCCCTCCAACCTGCCTGACCCCGACCCGAAACTCTGTCTGTCCAGCTCTTTGGGACGTCCACCCGACGTGAAAGGCGCTTTACAAATGTAATTTTGTGGTTGTTACTCACACAGCAGATGAGCATTGATTCAAAGTTTGACTCTCTGTCAAACAATTCACTCAATGGAGGGTTACTGATTTTCAATGCCAGTCAAACCTGGCGTTGTTATCATACTAAATCACTCCACAATAATAATAATAAGATAACAACCCCACTTTTACTTGAGAATGAAAAAGAATCAGTGAAACCCGGCCTCATTTTTGTTTCAGTGGTATTGATGCAAAGGGAACAATGAGGTTTACACAAAATATACAGTCAATCTACTTTACAATATATTCTGTGAAGCACTTTGAAACGTCTTAACAACATGATAAGGCGCCATATTAAATGCAAGGATTATTATTATTAAGTACTTATTATATTTATTATTATTATTGTATGGGAAACAAATTATCAATTGCATCTTAAGACGATTCCAGTTTAAACTTGGTTCTTCTAAATTAGAGCAAATGTCTTATAACTTGGGCTGCAGAGAACCCAAATACTAAACAATCCTTCATTAATTATTTTTCCCTTCATTAACATATTAGCTCTTGTATTACATAACACAAGAACAAAAGAAAAATTGCACTAATTCAGTTGCTTCTAACCTATTCTTTCAGGCTTTACATTCCTTACTCAACAATATTCAAACCCACAAGTACCACATTGAAAGAAGCTTATAAGTCGAAGTATTTTTAGAAGCCCTGTTGAACACCGAGAGAAATCCTTAAAATCCTCTTTTCCGGATCATATCATTCGGCGTAAAATGAAACTGCTGCAGAAAAATGAGTACTGTCAGACAATTAAGTTAGTATTATGTAGTTGCAGTAATTTCAGATTTTTTTTAACATTCCAATACAGAAATACCGTTATTCAATAAATTCCTTCAGAAGGCAGCAGCAGTAATGTACTGGATTGCTTTACGCATGATTAACCCCCTCAGTCTTCAAGCACTGTTAAAAATCTGTATCAGCCGTTTCATGCACCACTGAAACCGCAGCCATCAGTCACCTCACACAGAAAGAACACAACACTCCAGTCGCACAGCTTATGTAATAATGGTCCACAGAATGACCTGAATCCAGTTATTATTTTGCACAGAATTAATTATAATTGTGGCAAAGCAATACAGATATAGAATTATTATGAATGATTCTGTGATAAGGCTCTAAGATTAGATCATTCTTGTTTTCTGTACAGTGGACATGACGGCTTCACTGAATAGGTGAATTGCAATGGTGAGAAATTGCATTTTATCGATGAAGGTCCCAGACCAGGTAACAACGCAACAAGAACAACAACTTGAATTTAGATCGCCCCTCACTTAGGGTAGCTTCCCAAAGCATTTGACAGTTTTTGGTTTGGATACTATTAAGCACAGCTCTTCACAGAATTTACTGTAAAAGAAAATAACCACAACAACAAATTACATTTGTATAGTGCCTTTCACGTCAGGAGGAAGTCCCAAGGCGCAGGACAATCAGTGTTACGGACCCCAGCTGGGGGTCAGGATGGGGGAGGGTACAGGGCCGGGGGGGAAAGAGTGTGATCGAAAGCAGTCGAAGAGGAGGGTCTTGAGATGGGTCTTGAAGGAGGCAAGGGAGTGGGCAAAGCGAAGGGACTGTGGGATAGAGTTCCAAAGGGTGGGGACAGAGTGGATGAGGACCGCCCGCCAATGGTGGGACGGGCGAGGTGGGGGATGTGAAGCAGGCTGGAGTCCGCTGAATGGATGGAGCAGGCAGATTGGTAGGGGGTTAGGAGGTCTCAGAGGTAGGGGGGAGCAAGGCTATTGAGGGCTTTAAAGGTCTTGAACTGTATCCTCTGTGTGATGGGAAGCCAGTGGAGTCAGGTGAGGATGGGGGTGATAGGGTCACAGAGCCCAGTACGGGAAAGGGCACGGGCTGCAGAGTTCTGGATGATCTGCAACCTATGGAGGGAGGAGTTGGAGAGCCTGACAAGCAGGGAGTTTGCATAGTCAAGTCTGGATGCTATGATTGTATGTATGTGGGTCTTGGCAGCCTGTGGTTTAAGACAGTGGTAGAGCCGGGCGATGTTGCGGAGATGGGGGAAGGCAGAGCGGGTTATGATACAGATGTGGGATAGAAAGGATAGTTGAGGGTCAAACGAGATGCTAAAGTTCCGGACTGGCTCAGTGAGGTGGAGTGTGCATCCATGGATGGTGATGCTGTCAGCGCTTGAGGTGTGGAGGCGCTGACAGGAGCCAATCAGGAGGCCCTCAGTCTTATTGACGTTCACCTGTCTCATCTAGGACTTGATGTCTGACAGCGGTCCTGGAGTCGAGAGTGGAGGCAGAGGGATAGAGTTGGGTGTCATCCACATACATGTGGAAGTCGACTCCATGTCTGCGGATGATGTTACCAAGATGGAGCATATAGATATTGAAGAGGAGGAGACCAAGGACAGAGCCCAGAAGAACACAGCCCGAGATGGTGCGGGGATTAAAGGAGAAACCGTTTGTGGAGATGAAGTGGAGACAGTGTGAGTGGTAGGATCTGAACCATTCAAGACAGAACCATGAAGGTTGAGGTGAGAGGAGAGGTGGTGAAGGAGGATAGAGTGGTGAAAGGTATCAAAAGCAGTAGAGAGGTCAAGGAGGATGAGGAGGCAAAGAGACCCAAGGTCGCAGATGGACAAAATGGCATTTGTCACTTTGACCAAAGCTGTTTCTGTGCTGTGAGCGGCACGGAAATCTGATTGGAGGGGTTCGTGAAGGAGTGGCGAGAGAGGAAGGAGCGAAGCTGGGAAGCAACAACTCATTCCATGCATTTTGTAGACAAACTCTTCAATGTTGTGCTTATTTGAGGAGTTGTGCAACCTACTATTTAATCTTTACATTTCTAGAATGAATAGTATTTAAACCTCCTGTACCAATCATCCCAGTTGGTAGAGGATCCACCACAACCCTCCCAGTACCAAGCATTATGACCACGGAGTGAACTTGGTTCTCTGTTGACATGGGGTCATTCCCCTTTAGAATTACGTGTTATGCAGTACAAATACATTGGGATTTCACTTTGATTCTTATCTCGAAATGGATGCTCAGACACAGCAGCAGCAATTTTAAGTGCCTCCAGTGCAATCATTGTTTAAAAAGAGGTAGCAGTCTCTTCAGAGCTTTAAAAGAGAAAGCTGGGCACTTAGGGCAGTAGCGTAAAATTGGGACAAACTGATAAAAATCACATATAGTCTCACTCAGTTCCAAATTTCCTCCTGCGCTGACAATTTGATCATATCAGCGGTTTGAGGATAGTAAGAAATCACAGATACCCAGAGTGACTCTGAGGGATTGCAGAGTGCATTTTGACGGGCTTTAAGATTACAGCATTTTGAACATTACAGCATCAAAAATTTACACACATATTTTACAACAAAGCACAGTGTAAAATGCAATTTATTTTCCCTATTGAATACTCTGTTGGTACTGAAAATCTAATTATGTCTATTCAACACAATTTAATCTAAGTCTGATGTTGATTACTTTGATGGATGTTGGGAATCCACTGGAAGTGCCAAATATTCACTTCAAGTCAGAGTCCTACCCTGCTAGCTCAGATTCAAGCAAAATTCAAGCCTCCTCTTCTCTCCTCCCCGCACCACCCCTACCCTCCCTACAAGCTCAGACTGAGCAGCCATGTAAAGTGCTTTGAGAAGACCTGCCATTGAGAAATGCACTATATAAATGCAAATTTCTGTTGTTGTACAAACATTATTTATACTTAGATCCCTGAATCCACATCATTGAGTGATGAGTGGCTTTGATGAGTGGGATTTTGGAATGAAATCAATGCCACTGAAACTTATTCCGAACTTGTGCTGGCATCAACTCAGTACCAAAATAGTATCAGTCAGGATGTTTCTGCTACAGCTGTGATGTTTAGAAAGTTCAACGACAAAGCATGACTGCCTCCTTTTTCATCTGTGTAGGTGTTTCACGTGGATAATGGCTGAAGACAGGCAATTAAAGTTAAGTTAATTGCACTCACTGGATAACATGCAAACTACTGTGGTCCACCGTAGAGCTTTTTGTACAGACTCACAATAAGTATGATATCATTGGATATTAAGGGATTAAAGTGCTGAGGGAATCAAATACTTAAGAAACAAATCAGAGATCCAATGAGGGACATGTTTGCAGCTTTTGTACTTTTTCACACAGATCCAAAGTAATTTCTCTCTGTAAATTGGAACTGGGACTACAGCTCTCTGTGTGTCAGCCTGGCTCAGTGGTAGCACTCTCGCCTCTGAATCAGAAGGTTGAAGGTTCAAGCCCCACATCGGGACTCATGAATGGAGCTAAGGCTGGTTTGGATACTTTTAAGCATGATGATGAGATTCCACATGTCAGACATACAGCAGACCAAAAGAAAATACAGTCAAACCTTGTTTTCACCACTCAGGGGATTGGACCAAAGTGGCCTTTATGTAAGTGTGGTCTCTGAGTAAGGATTTTTGTTGTGTGTAGAATTTCTGAGAGTATAGAAAAATACATTGCGGATACAAAAGCCATAAATAAAGCTAGTTTTAAAGCATTTAGATATAAATCAATTACAAAATAGAAATTGTACTGTTTCTGCAGGCCAAAAATGTCCGTGGGCTTTGTTTGTCTGGTCTGCCGAGCGCTACCACTGAGCCAGGCTGACACATAGGAAACTGAGCAACCTACCAGACCAGATCTGGCCACTGAAAAGGATATCTGTCCAAGCATTGGTTGCATTAGACAGGTGGTTGTTTGGATAGAGGTTGTTGCTTTAACAGGTTTGACTGTAGAGCAAAACGGTAATAATGTGAATTTATCAAATGTGTCTATGACAATGAATGGCTCCAAAATAAATACGATGTATTGTGGTTTAATCATCATCTTACCGTTCATCTGTCCAGGTGATCTCTTGTAGATCAAAAAGAACTGACAGAGGAGATAAATGAATCATTTCATAATTCATAGGGTCGGACATTCCGTCAGCTTGACTATAACAATGTTTTTAAATGAATGTGACTTCAGTACTCATACTTCTGTGGTTGTCTGCCTCGCAGACCAACAGTTGTGCAGTTTTTCACTGACATCATATTAAAGATTCAACTATTCTGTATGTAACACGTAATGTCTTTCACCATTAAATATGAAAGTATTGGATTCATGAAACAAACCACAGTTAAAAAAAAAGGTCGCCTCTTTGCACCACAGTGATTGAAAAAATGCGGATAGGAATCTGTTTCATCTATAATGATTTCCTGAAGGCTGTGTGGGTGTGTATGGGGGAACAGCAGTGACTGAACTCCACACCGCAGAGATTGCCATGCATCAGTTGTCATGATTGGGCTGCAATAAGCAAAGTGTGTTATAACGTGCTCTGGTTCCTCCACTTTGCCTATGCTTCAGTGATGAGCACTTATGAAGATTCAGGGTGCGAGCGTGTGCATTTGGCTTTCACAAATCCATACAAGAAAAAAATTACAAGATATAATGCATCGTGACTTAGCTGGAAACGGTTATGTAATGTCAAATACCTCAAGGCTCAATTCATCTTTATTACATTTTTTTTCCATCTGAACCTCGCAGCTACTGCATTGAATGTGCTTGCTGCATAATGATAAAGGGAATGAAAAGAAATGTCATGCTATTTAGAAACGAAAAAAAACACTGATTATTAAGGATCAAACAGAGTTGGTGTTGTTGAGTTTAAGCAAGTCCCTTAGGGACGACAGGTATTTCCATGTATGGGGAAAAAACACTCTAAGAATTAATTCTGTACAAGTGCACATGACTCTGTTGAACTCTTCTGCAAGCTCTGAACACATCAACTTACACTTCCTGCTCTCTCCATCTTCAATGTACTCAAATCAGAAACCAATGAACCATATCCTATCCCATGCCATCTTTTTGCAGCATCTCATAAGTGTGGACTTCAATTCTCCAAGTTATTTCTTCTGCAACCTGCGGGCTTTTGAAACCAATGTTTGGCAACAGCTCGATCATTGATTTTTTCTCTTGCAGTTTTCAATCTTGTTGTACTTAGCATGGAATTAGATAGGCACATGTAAAACATGCGGGTTTCGCTCACAATACATACAGTCAATTCACTCTACAGTATATTCTGTGAAGTGCTTTGAGAGGTCTCAAAGATGTGATGAGGCGCTATATCAAATCCTTGCATTTGAAATAGCGCTTTTCACATCTTCTAGACGTCTCAAAGAGCTTCACAGAATAGACTGTAAAGTGAATTGACTGTGTATTTGTGGGCGAAACATGGCAGCCAATTGCGCACAGCAGTGTCCCACAAACAGTCGTGGATTGAAAATGACCAATTTATTATTGTTTTTGTTTTTGGAGGGATTATTATTAGGCATGTGGAGTAAGGAAACTTGCCCAAGGTTTCGCCCTCTGCCTGGAATTGAACGCAGGTGTCTCGCTCGCAAGGCGAGTGCTCTAACCACTGAGCTACAGGACTCCACTGTATACTCTTGGAAGGTATCGGGAGAGAACAGAAAATAGGATTAGGATAGAATAATAATAATAATAATAATCCTTGCATTTGATATAGCGCTTTTCACGTCGGGAGGACGTCCCAAAGCGCTTCACAGAACACACTGTAAAGTGAATTGACTGTATATTTGTGGGCGAATGCGGCAGCCAATTGCGCACAGCAATGTCCCACAGACAGAGGTAGATTGAAAATGACCAATTTATTATTGTTTTTTTTGGTTTTTGGAGGGATTATTATTCTTCAATCGTGGAGCAAAACACTGCCTCTAATACTGTACAGTCAGTTCAACGACAAATGACCTCCTGCTGTGTCATAGACGTCTACAGCTGTAGAGACTGCATCACACACCTTTGTGATTCATTGTACTGGAAATAAATAAACTCCCAACTACATAAACATGTCTCATTCAGTTCCATCTTAAAAGACCCTGAGCATAGCAAAGTGAGAGCTGTAATTAGTTGAACTATTCATGACCAATGACAGCTGTGTCTTTGGATGGGGATTAAATGTATCATTCACCAATTGCCTGTTTGTGGGATATTGCTGTGTGCAAATTGGCTGCTGCTTTTGCCTGCAAATACACAGTCACCGCACTTTATTGTAAAACCTGTGAAGCGCTTTAAGATGTTTCGACGATGTGATAAGGTGCTATATCAAATTCAAGCACTATTATTTATTTATACAAAACAGAAGGATTTATTTCACAACAATTGCAATGATTTAAAGCTCTTTTGTGGGCTGAGTGTTGACAATGCGTATGCAGATATTTATAGATTTTTAAGACCATTTTGACCAAGGAACTGGGTCTCGAGTTTCTCAGATAATAATAATAATCCTTGCATTGGATGTAGCACCTTATCACAACATTGAGTCATCTCAAAGCACTTCACAGAATATATTATAAAGTGGATTGACTCTGTTTGTGGGCGAAACGTGGCAGCCAAATTCTGCACAGCAATAGCTCGCAAGTCATGGATTGAGTGACCAAATTAATAAAAAAAATCTTGTAGGGATTATTACCCCTAGAAAGAGATCTGGCAATCGACTAACAACCAGGTTTCTACTTACTGCTAGGCAAACGGAGACTCATGCCTGGGAAACAAACCCAGGTCCTCTCTCTTGAGGTGAGCTCGCTAACCACTATGCTACAGGACTCCTCTACTCTGATCACAGAGAGGGAAGAGGAAGGAAATTAACAAATGTGGGTTCTCATTATAATTGCAAAGTACTCAAGCGCTTGAGAACACTGTGATATTACCACAGTCACACAATTGAATTATTTACTGCCATCACTGCTGGGTATTTATATATAGAACAGATTTAAATTTCAACCAATATGCATGTAAATGGAACACGCTGCAACTAACCGTTTCTGCAGTTAAAGATTTCCTAATTCTGTATTGAAGGAAATCAGTTCAGCAACAATAAATGGGGATTATTCATAGAATGTTAAGGTAAATATCAGATAGCAATCAGTTCAGGAAACTTAAATGCCTTTTTCACAAATGAAAAATGGTGATTATGCAGTCAAACATTTAGTATAAATTTCTGATTTACCTGCATTTGATTCTGATGATGAACAAGCTCCTTATCAAAATGAAATTATAAACGAAAGTAATCAGCATTGAAATATCTACTTTTTGTCAAAATGACTCAGATGGGTTATGTTTGTGAGTGACTGATAACTGGCCAATCTCTTGTGTAACAATTGGTTAATCTGATTAACTCAATGATCTCAATTACAATACTCTTATCTCACACCAAAATGCTGCCAAAGCCCCCATTCACGCCTCTGTTCTATTTCCTCACTTGATGTCTAATATGCATTTGTCGCCCACCTCCCTAGTTCCATCATCCATAAATTCCGGCTGAGGCAAAATCCAGAAGCCCACATCTAACAAAATTCTAACCTCTACCTGCCCATAACCCCAGGCCTGGGCAGGCGCCTTTGTCTCCCTGCCTCCCAATGAATTGACTTCAAAGTGCTTACCCTCACCCATAAAGTCAGTTAGCACCTGTAGCTCAGTGGTTAGAGCACTCGCTTTGCAAGCGAGAGACCTGAGTTCAATTCCAGGCAGAGGGCGAAACCTTGGGCAAGTTTCCTTACTCCACACAGAGCCTAATAATAATAATAAATTGGTCATTTTCAATCTACGACTGTTTGTGGGGCATTGCTGTGCGCAATTGGCTGCCGCGTTCGCCCACAGATATACAGTCAATTCACTTTACAGTGTGTTCTGTGAAGCGCTTTGGGTCGTCCTCCCGACGTGAAAAGCGCTATATCAAATGCAAGGATTATAATTATTATTATTATTTACCCCCTACCGCCTCCCTATCTCTGTGATATTCTGTCACCCCCTCTACTACTTTCGTCCTCTGTTCAGCTGCCACTGATGGCCAAACTATCAGCCACAACACCTCTGAACCTCCTGAACTTCCTCTATCTAAATTTATGGTATTTTTATCATTTTTAAATTATCGTTTTTTTAAATCCCTCCCTACCTTCTCAACTGCACCTCCAATCACCTCCCACTTCCCCCTCCTCCCTTGTTAGACATCGAATTTCACATTTGTGATGAGCTCCGAGACATTATTCTACATGAAGAGCACTATAGGATGCACCCTGGTTTTAAATATTATTGCTGCAATGTGTGCCCCCGCCCCACCATTGTGTTGAACGTTATTTAACAAGTGACACCTAAGCAGTTTGTAACTTTTATATTGCATTTACATACACATTAGGAACATAGACCGAAATACTAAAATAAAACCTATATACAAGCTCTAGCATGAAGAGCTGCATTCCCCTTGACATATTGCTTGCGAGAGCATGAATGTTCTGTCCTCATCAAATGCTATTGTAACGAACAGTCTGTCAATTATAAACATCTGGTCTGTTGCATAATTGTCAAACATGTATTAAGCACACTGCAAACATGGCACAGTCCACACATTAGAATCATTTGTTGCATAATGAGTTGAGTCATTTTCATTAACATTTCCAGATGAGAATTACATCTTCAAATGTTTTCTTTTCACCAGTTTGTCAATGAAACAAAATGGCTGAGTTGTCCAATGTTTCCAAAAATTCCTGGGAGGAGAAAGACTGAAAATAATGTAAAGCAAAAGTTAATTGGTGAATAATTCGATAACCTTATGCACTGGAAATAGTTAGTGATTGCTCAAATTGCTGTCCTCCAACTTTGAATAAAATGCTCTGTTTTGTGCCACATCAAGTATGGTTATTGTCATCTTAAACCACTATTTTAGTCATTTAAGATGATGTGATGTCCTGCAGCTCAGTGGTTAGAAAACTCACCTCGCAAGCGAAACGATCTGGGTTTGATTCCCAGACGGGGCTAAACGTTGGGCAAGTTTCCTTATTCCACGCGCCTCTGTTTACCTAGCAGTAAGTAGGAACCCAGTTGTTGGTCAATTGGCGGATCGCTTTTCTTGGGGTAATAATCCCTTCAAATAAATAAAGAATAATAATTTGATCATTCAATCCACAAATGTTTGTGGGACACTACTGTACGCAATTGGCTGCAGCATTTCGCCCTCAAAATATACAGTCAATTATAGTATATTCTGTGAAGTGCTTCGAAACGTCTCGAAGACTTGATAAGGTGCTTATTTCAAATGCAAGGATTCCTTTTTTNATTATTTTGGCTAATGAATCCAGTTAGCTCTATTCCAAACCATTGGAATGCCACTGCATCTACTTACTAACTGTACAAAATGACCAGAGGATCAATTTCATTCAGCTCTCAATTGCATATATCCTAACGGTTACTGACCATGTTATACATTCTGTTCTGTGCTTGGTAATCAAATGCTCAAAGTCCTGTCCGTGGTATCATTAGCCGCAGTTCAAAGTCCTGTTCATGGTGCTGTTAAAGGCCTGCCCATGGCATGCGCTATTGCGGTTCAAAGCCCTGTCCACAGTCCTGTTACTTTTCAAAGCGCTCTCCATGGTGCTGCTAGTGATCAAACCGCTGTGCACGGTTCTGTCAGTGATCAAAGCTCTACCCAAGATGCTGTTACTGTTGAAAACTCTATCCACGGTGCTGTAACCACTCGAAGCCCAATTGTAACACCCACTATTCGGACGGGTCTGTGGTACTCCAATCTGATTTCCACCAACCCACAGTGCTGAATTTTGCTACCCGTTGTTCAAATTTATGAGGTTCGTTTACAAGTCGCACAACGCAATCCGAAAGATTTTGAAACCAATTGCTGACTCCTCACAATTCCATTCGATGATGAACTGTCCAGTTTCTAATCGCATAACAGTTTATGGTGACTTGACTAGTCATTGCTAAGAATCACGGGCCTGCTGATTAGTCTGATCAGAGACAATTTACTACACAAATCACTGTCCATGGTGAGCAGGCAATAATTAACTAGAGATATCATTGTCCATAGTGATCAATCAAGTTCCATATCAACGGCAATGTGTCTCATCTCTAACCACGATTGTCAATGGCAATTAATATGTAATAACCATTGTCTATTATAATAGCTCCAGTTATCAGTCATTAAATGCATTATTATGTCTGTCAGCAGATGGACAAATACTGTGCTGCCTTGAGGGCTTTTCTATTAATCAGTGCGTGTTAAATTCTTCATTCTAAATCATTGAAATGTGGAACACAGCTACAGGTGTTTGTATTATGTCTAAGCATCAAGATGAAATATTCTATTTTTTTTGAAAAAATACCAAAGTAACCTAGATTAAACTATAGCAGGAGCCTTGCTGAGTGTGGCAATCAAATTGTAAGCTTGATGCAGGAATTGCAAATAAAAAGACTTATCCTGAAATTTAATAGACACCACTTGACCTCTCCTACTCATGCCTGCCCTTTCCAGAATTCTGGAATATAGAGATTAAAAAAGCAGAGCAGCATTTAATGATCGTGAACAAATACAGGAGATTTGCTTCTGCTTAGATCTCCTAACTCTCGGGTTATGGAGAAGAGTGATGTAACAGAGAGAGAAGGGAGGTGACAAAGATTGTAATACAAAATAATTGTCTATTAAAATTCTGAACATTAATCCAAGGCATTCAGCTATAATGGAAACATGAAAAACGTCTTTTCTTTTATTTATTTCAGTAATAATAATAAAAGTGCGCACAAGAAATAATTTTGAGTTTTATTTGTACTTTTTTTTGTTTTTCAGACATCTCGGGTTCAAGTAATGTTTCGACCCCTGCGTTATTGATTACTGCTGTGTTCTTAATACTCTTCATTAATATTTCATAGTTTCAGAATAAAATAAGATTACCTATGCATTTAAATATCATTCACCATCAGCATCTACAACAGCATTCTCTATTGTGCTCAATGAAGTGAAGTCTGACATCCTTCGATGACATATTAAATTGAAGTCCTGTCTGCCTGTTCAGATGGGCGTTAAAGATCTCAGTATACTACTTGACAACAACGATTGGCATTTATATAGCATCCTTCATGCAGGGCAACGTTTCAGAGCACTTAAAAAGAGAAGGGAGTCCATCTTAGTATCCCTGCTAATAATCCCCCAGATCAAATTGATCATTCACTTCATGGCTGTTTATTAGGTCATTGCTGTGTGGAAATCAACTAGAGCGTTCACCTACAAAAATACAGTCACTACACTTTACAGTAAACCCTGTGAAGCACTTTGAGACATTCTCCCAATGTGAAAGGCTTTATATCAAATGCAAAAATCATTGTTATTTATTATTATTTTAAAGTCCTGAAGCAACACATCCAAAATATTCAAGAATATGGATCTACCTAAAGCATTCCTACCTTGTACATTCCTCAGCTCAAAAATTAGGCATTACTCAAAGCACTAAGAAGGGTGAAGAAAACAAAAGCCCAAATCAACTCAACTTGATAAAAGAAACAAGAAATACCCTACAACATACAACACATCATTGTGCCGAGAGTAGGAAGAATGTGGAGTGTATTGCTGGGAGCTGTGTTTGAAGCATTTCTTCACTCAGAGGGTAGTGAATTTATGGAATTCTCTACCCCAGAAAGCTGTGGATGCTCAGTCATTGAACATATTCAAGACTGAGATCGATAGATTTTTTAAAAACTAAAGAGATTTAGGGATATGGGAATAGGGCGGGTAAATGGAATTAGGTTAGAAGATCAGCCATGATCTTATTGAATGGTGGGGCAGGCTCGAGGGGCCGAATGGCCTACTCCTGCTCCTATTTCTTATGTTCTTATGTAAGCATAAAACCATCAGGAGGAAACTTGATACACACACGAGAGAGAAGGGAATAAAGGTATATAGGATAGGGTAATAGGAGGGGTTCAGGTTCATGTGGAGTATAAATACTCATATGTACTTATTGAGCTAATGGCCTGTTTCCATTCTGTAACATTCTATGAACTTCTACAGCTTCTTAGTTGCATGATTTATGTATTTCTTCATACACGTACTGACACTACACACAACCTTCCTGTATGACAATCTTCCATATTTTATTGTTTCATTGACTCAACTTTATTCAATCCCAGGCAATAGGTGATACAAGAGAAATGGTGAACAGAAAGAGTAGAAGGAATGTATCAGTATCAGTGTTAAGCACAGGGGATATGAAAAACAACACCAGCATTGCTTATACTGGCAATCCGTTTTCATGTAACTCAATTGGTTTCAACATTAGTCCAGTTTGTGAGTTGGGTAGGGTTTCACCTCTGATAATTTGCATCACTATTTCTCTCTCTCACACACACACACACAGAGCTGAGGTGATGGGACATTCAGACAAAGGGACTGTGATTGATTTGGCTTCTAGCTCCTGGGTAGGGGGTGCTGAGAACTGTATAGCACCATAACTGCTCCTTCAGCTGAGATCAAGATACTGGGACACCATCCTGATCCATGTACAGCTATAACACAATACAATTTACATGTTTGGAGGATATTTCGAAGTGTTTCAGTCAGCTGACAGTGCATCCGAGCTGGGGGTGGGAGGAGGGCTGGGAGGGGGGAGAGATAATGTGACCAGAAAGTGGTCAAAGAGATAGGTCTTAAGCAGGCTTCAAAAGTAGGGCCAGAGGGATATGGTGGAAAGACTCTGGGACGGAGCTGCAGAGAGCAGGGGCAGCAAGTCTTAAAGTTATCTCACCAATCGTGGGGCAGATCGGCGGGCTAGGTGAAACAGGTCATGTTCGCTGAGCAGAGATGGTAGCGGTGTAGGAGGTTGCAGAAGTAGGATGGTGCAAAGCTGTGACAGGATTTGTACACAAGGATGAAGACTGCTGGAAGATTCTGTTAAATACCGCTCTCCACTGAACAGAATCGACAGCTTGTGAGTGGGAAAAAAACATATTCCATTTGCAACCTCGTGAAAAACAGCAGCAGTAAAATCTTGGGTATCAATCAGGCCAAAAATCTTTTTTTTATAGACAATCAAATAAAGTCCATTATTCTGTCAGCAAAATCTGAATCTGTTTCTACCTGACATACATCTTCAGGTAACCCATTAATAAAAGCAGTTTGAAATTTGGACCAGATTCACAAATCCTAATACCCTGAATAATCTGAGTGCTATCAGCATAATGAATCTTTTTTCATTGCAAATAACGATATTGAGGGCTCAATACAGGTTAGGTTTAACTTCTTGATACTCTGCATATAGCTGACACTGCATTCGTCTACACATACACAGTCTCTACATCTCACAGTGAAAATCATGTGAAGCACTTTGAGACGTCTCGATGATGTGATAAAGCCCTACATCAAATGCAAGGATTATCATCCTTCCATCAGATGAGATGTTGAACTGAGGTCCCGTCTGCCTGTCCAGATGGACATTAAAGATCCCACGGCACTATTTGTAGAGAAGGGAGTCCCTTGGCTAACAATCCCCTGAATAAAATTGGTCATCACTTCGCAGCTGTTTGTGGGACATTGCTATGTGCTAATTGGCTGCCAAAATACAGTCACCTCACTCTACAGTATGTCGTCCTGTGATGTACTTTGAGATGTCTTCTTGATCTGAAAGGTGCAATATCAAATGTAATAATTATTTTTATTATAAGCCTAATTTCATTAACCTTGAAAGCACGAATATCTAATTGAGCTGATCAGGATTCACACCGTATTGTGTCACTCCCATCTGGATAAATATAGCACAGGATGCTCAGTGTAGGCCAGCACTGTAGTCAGCTGACAATGAAAAGCATTACCAATGCATTGAATTTCACATCAATAACTTCCGTCTACATGTTACATAACATATTCTGTCCAATTTGCCAGCATGCAAGAACACGGTAACATTATTAATTGCCATAAGTGAAAGGATCAGCAATAAACCAACGGCAAAGTGTAAATGAAACTCTGTATAAAAACAGTAACGATGCTCCAATTTCACCCTCATTTTCAAAAAGCAGAATATTTAATCAGAATTACATAAAAAATACTAATGCCACAGCAAATTAACAAAACATTGTAAGTAACAAAAACTCATTTTCATGTAATTACGCCGTTTTGCACTGAAATTCACTTTCACAGATTTACCAATTATAAATGTTTATTACGTCTATCAAATGTGCTGATAGATATAATTACTCTCAGGGCTATTTTGTCCACTGGGAGCTTGGGCAAGAATGTCAGATCACATTTCATTCATAAACGTGAGAGCTGCAGTTCAATTCAACTGTGACCAACAAAATTCAGGTTGGGATGTTGGCCTCTCTTATTTTTATAGTACGATTCTATAAGCCACATCTGGACTTGCATGGCAAATAAGGCAGTTACAATGAATAGAGTAATAATCAGATATGGCGACAGAGATTTCCTTTTCAGGAAATTGAACCCTCATTTTGCACTTCACTATTTTATTCAGTCATACAGATTGCTTTCAAGCCAAGTCTCTGGGGATAAGCCACAGAGACTGAGGCTGGTTTTACTGAGGTACTCAAGAATGGAATGGCTTCTGCACACATCCTCAGTGAGATGTTGCAGGATTTTATATAATAATGTGTGATTTAGCACCTAAAACGTTGAAACGTCTCAAAGCGCTTCACAGGTAAATCCTATAAAGTATAGTGACAATGCATTTGTAGCCAAGTTGCACTCAGCAAGGTTTCACAAGAGACCATGATGTAAATTACATATTTTACTTGGGGGATTGTTGTCCAGGACACCAGGCAAAACTCCTTTTTTCTTTTGAAATAGTGATATAGGATCTTTAACGTCCATCTGATTAGACAGATGGAGCCTTGGTTTTAACTTATCATAGGAACATAGGAGCATATTATCATCTGAAGGCAGCACCTCTGGCAATTCAGTGCTCTCCCAGCCCTGTTTTGGTGTGCCAACTTACACTCTGAGCTCAAAGTCCAGACTTTAGGCTTGAACCATCAAACGCTTGATTCAGAGACTGCTATCAATTAAGTTGAGATAAGTCAGAGGCATTCAATATAATGGGTTAAGAAAGCTGTAGCTGTAAATTCTGGGTACCAGTCCTGAACCTCTCAAATATAATGGGAGACTTTATCATTAATGCTGTTAGGCTATAAACCATGTGGACATGATGGGAAGAAGAAGGATTTGCTGGTTTATAGACGAACAGAGTCAATGATATGGCCTGGCCAAATAGCTTTCTGAATTCGTATTATAAAAATGTGAAGCAAAAACTGTTTAACATATTAATTTCGAAAAAAAAAGGAATGGATTATGCTGGTTCATAGACATCTGATTTTCATGTATATTTACAGCAGCAGAGCTGACTGCAGATATCAGAAGTCTTACCCTCCATTAATGGGGAAAGTGCTGGAGAGAAAGAAGTGCTGTTCCAGGCTGATGGTTACCATGGATATGTAATTATAGGTGTTGGGAGGAGGAGTTAGTGATCCATACAAAGAGTCATGTACATTTCAAGAAAGAGCTTGTCTTAATGGCAACCCTGCTGGGAAAATGGCGTTTGTTTAATCTATACTCTCTTCCTCGATTTTCTTAGTTGTGTCTTTCTACTCTCTCCCCTTCCTTCCCTCTCCTTCCCACTCTCTTGTTTCCCTCCTTCCCTTCTTCTCCTCCTTCGCTTCTTCTCCTCCTTCCCTTCTCCTCCTTCCTTTCTCTGCCTCATCTCTGTATCAGCCCACTGCTGCTAAACCAGGCCTGAAGCTCCAGCTGTGGATTTGGCTTAAGAGGGAACACTGGTATCCCATTAGGTAACATGCAACAAGTGGGATGCCTAAACATGAGATTGCAACGTATTCAGTAAATTGCTTTAATCCCAGTTGAACCTGAGAAAGATTGTTGAGATTACTTAGCAACATAAAAGAGAACACCTAACAAGACACAGAAGACAATTTGATGATGTTGGAGTGTCCTAATACACTAGTGAGGGGTCAATATTTGTGGTATTTCTTAATTTAAAAATTCTTAAGCAATCAAAATCAGGTAAACAAAGCACAAAAGGAAATTCCATTCCAATGATAGACTTAGATGGAGTGACATTCCTTACAGTCATGCATATCTGGATTTCTTAATTAAGAAATCCATTAGAAATTACAGCAAAATTGACCCATAGAATTATCTCCTTTAAAAGAAAGAGAACTAAACTACAGCAACAACTTGCATTTTTACAGCAATAATAATCCTTGCATTTGATATAGCGCTTTTCACATCGGGAGGACGTCCCAAAGCGCTTCACAGAACACACTGTAAAGTGAATTGACTGTATATTTGTGGGCAAACGCGGCAGCCAATTGCGCACAGCAATGCCCCACAAACAGTCGTAGATTGAAAATGACCAATTTATTATTGTTTTTGGTTTTGGAGGGAGTAAGGAAATTTGCCCAAGGTCTCACCCCCTGCCTGGAATTGAACTCAGGTCTCTCACTTGCAAAGTGAGTGCTCTAACCACTGAGCTACAGCTACACTTTAGATTCATAGGAATGTCAGTACAGGAGACAGAAGTTTGGCCTGTGCTATGCTTGTTCCCCACCAAAGCTGCTTACTCTAATCCTATTTCCCTGCTATTTGAATATTGGCTTCATTGGCTCCTTATCACAGATCAGATCAATTTCAGCAGCCAATGAAGCCTGGCAAGGTGATGGGGGTGTGAGGTTTCACACAAGTGAGGGTGCGGGCAGTTGAGTTTTGAATCAGTTAGATTTTGTTGAATGGTGGAACTGGGGAGACCAGCGAGAAGTACATTGGAGAAGTCGAGGTGGGAGGTGACAAAAGCATAGACGAGAATTTCAATTAGGTGTGAGGTATGAGCACACATAATACATTAATGTAGGCCTTTAAAATTAATGCACTTGCCATTTCAAGTTTATCAAGATTGCAATCGAAAGGGATAAGTCTATGTGATGAAGCTTATTTATACCCAATTCAAAGTACAGCTCTGAAAACAATTTAGCTCCCACTTGCGTAAGGGCTCCTCATTATTCTACGTGTCTATGATCAATTCAGATTTATTCTCTTTCTTCAAGAGAACTTCATGACATGATGCCTTGAATGGCCTTTGAGTATAATGCAGGAAGGAACTGTCCAGCGCCTTGGGACGTCCTCCTGACGTGAAAGGCGCTATACAAATGTAATTTTGTTATTGTTGTTGTGAGCCCTTGGGGAATAGTATGATAAATGAATACTATTTGCCAGAGGCTATTCTGGAATGCTGCACAGCACCACAGCAGGAAACACATGATCTAACTCTCGAGAGGCACAGCGTGAGAGCACGAACATTCACTGTGTTACTTTGAAGCAAGAAAGCTTATTAGCATTAGGAATGACCTATTTTATTGGGGAATTGTTAGCCAAGACACCAGGAGAAACTCCCTTCTCCTTTCAAACAGTGCTATAGGATCTTTAATGTCCAATTGATCAGATAGACACGTCTCAGCTAACATCTAATCTGAAGGAGGGCGCCTCTGACAATGCACCATTCCCGCAGCACTGTGTTGGAGTGTATACATACACTATGAACTCAAAGTCTTGACTCTAATGTAATGAATGACTTTTATTACATACATAAATAAAAGAATTTCAACATACAATACCCTGGTCTGTACATGGTAGCAGAGATAATCTTGTAGTGATGACACTCTGAGAAATAGCATCCAGGGTGAATACTGAGGTGTTAAATTCCCATTCATTTACACCCCAATCTCTTTGAAGTATTGCCCACTTAAGATCAAACAACCCCATGTTGAGGGAGCACAATCGATCGTCTCTTTCACTCTGGTGGTCGGAACGCCATTTACAAAGGATTCTGAGCTCCCCTGGGCTTGGCTTTATGGCTGACAACGACTTGGACCAAAACAAATTATTCATCTCACCTGAGCACACTATTTATGTCACAAAAATGTTGAACAATGTTAGAATTTCAATGGCACTTCATAGGAAAACAAGTGCATGGAATTATTACTAAATACTTATTTGGATTCCTGCTTTGGTGAAGTGAAGCCGTGGTTAAATACCCTGCAGACGTTCACATCTTAAGTCTTCTGCAAAGACAATAGCTACTGGATAAGGTATCAGAGGGCACCCTTGGAGCTATTCTCCAGTAAATAATTCTTCCCAGGTAATTGCTGCCAAGGATAGTAACTGTTTGTCTTTAAATCCTGCCTTAAAAACTTCCATTGTACCTACAGTCATCTCCACATCCTGCCCCTGTACTCGGCATCTAACCCCGCCATTGCAAAGTCGTCTGAGATGTTATCCTAGCTGAAGGACGCTATATAAATGCGTGTTGTAACCATTCTTTTGTAAGTACATGCAGCAGCCAGTTTGCACTCAGTGAGGTCCTGCTATCAAGTAAATTATGTGGCAGGTTGTTAGCTAAGACAACCGGATATACTCCCTTCTCTTTACAAACAGTATCGTGGGATCTTTACAACAATAACAACAACTTGATGTACATAGCACCCTTCACACGTGGCAGCGTCTCGGAGCACTCAAACAGTGGCGGAGCCTTTTGCTGAGCTGGGGGTGGGGGGGTGGTGGGGAAGGAGGAGGTGACCATAAGCACGGTCGAAGAGAAAGGTCTTCAGTCGTGATCTAAAAGTGGGGAAGGAGGGGGCATGCGACCACCTTTAACTCCCACTTTAACCAGGTAGAGACCACAGAAGAGGTTTGGATGAAGAAAACCCTTTCCTAGAAGAAAACATTAGTCAGGTCCTTCAGGAGATAAGGAGAAGAGAACACCAATAACATGTCAGGAACAGTTAAAATGTTTGGAATACAACATAGGATTTAAGTGGGATAGTGGTGATCAGCATTTCTTGTTAATACATAATTCCATTCAAATTGCATACCTATTCATTTATAGATAAATGTAGGAGCCAGTTTGTCACTTTGCAAGATTTTCACTTCTTCTCATAAAAGGCAAGTTATTTATGTTCCAAGGAACACCTAATCCCTCCGAGCATGTCAAAAAGCAATACCACTGAAGTGATTACATTAGTCTAGGCAAGCAGAAATGTGCTTTCAACATCTTATTATTCACAAATAGCCTCTAAATAGAGTTAAGCTAAATTATTTTTGGGGGGATGATTCATCAAATCAACAGCACAAACACTGTGAAGGGTGACAACCCTGGACTTTCCAGTCTCAGCTTAAAAAAGGAAATCAAACATAAATTGAAGCTCATCTCATTATTTGGATAACAAATGTTTCTCACAGATTTCAAAAAATGCCGTCAATTCTTATTCATACACAGTAAAGGCTAGAAAAATAGTACTTTTGTATATTTAGTACAAAATAAATCCCTAAAATAAACCTACGCACTACTTTATCCCCTATACATTCAATCAATTTCTTCCTCTGTGTTTGGTGACACAATAATATGTTTCCGTTCCTTGAACATTAATTATAGATTTTCTTTGAAGAAATACTGAAACAGACACACTTGTGTCCCAGTTCAATTCTACCCATGCTAGATACACCGAGAGCAAATGCGTCAGTCTGGTGCAGTAGTAGAGCTCTCGCCTCTGAATCAGAAGGTCATGGGTACAAGTCCCACGTCGGGACTTGGAATTTCTAGGCCTTTATATCGTAAACTATCATTCTGGTTTGTCTTTTGTAAGTTTTCAAGACCTGACAAAGGAACATTTGTTAAAAAACAATTCATTGCCGGTATGTCAAGTCAAGTGACATTCCCTATTCTGATGAACAAACTGTGAGCTCTATATGCATGAATCTTTAAAATAACATAACACTGTTTACTTCAATAGATAGATATAGAACTTTTCTTTGAACTCCGAGCAGTCTTAAAGCAACTCATGCTTTTCCATTGCTCCATTTAGAGATGTTGCTACTAGTCATATTTCTAGATTTTCCATGAAATGTCAAGTATTGCGAGGAGAGAAAAAAACATACACATTTTAACACGAAAAGGACAAGTATTATATTTGAGTAAAGACAACAAAAACAAGGGCAACATTTACACACATAGGGAATCAGTGACAAATATCACAAAACCCCAAGCAAATCCCTTGTGGGAGCCTGTCAGATCCGAATCTTTTGATCATCGGTGTGAGATATTCCATTCATTTTTTAGTAGTACCACCTGTAAGGGGACATGAGAAATCCCACCGCACAGCGGGAGGAATGTGGATCACAGCTGGTGAACATTGTCGGCGTCAGCCAGGAGAGGGGGGAAAGCAAGCAGGATCTCCTTGAAGCCTAACTGGCTCCAAGTTGACATGCATGGCAATGGATTTCCATGTGTAGGTGGGATGCATGGAAATCGCAGCTTGGTTTGGATACTCTTAAGCATGGTGATGGGATTCCACATGTGACAGACATCCGGTGGACCAAAGAAAACACCAGAGGTTTTGGTTACCTAGCCGGCTTGCATAGGTTTCCATGGTGCACGATTGCTCACTGCTCTAGTGGACTAAGCAGCCTCTGTTTGATTTCCATAGTGATCTCGTGGTCCATGGAATTTCATTTTCCTCACAGGCTTGTTATAAGATTGCAGAATGGTGCAGTATAGAATCCAGTCATTTAGCTTAGCACACTGGTGTTTATCTCCGCCTGAGCAACCTCGTCTAATAACCCGTTTCTCCTCCATGCTCCCCATGCCCTTTAATATTCATCTTTTTCAAGAATCTTTTTCAAGAATCTAATTCCCTTTTCAAATTAATTTATAAATTTTGCTTCAGCAGTTTGAGGCTGTGTCTTTGGTTACACAATGTCTAGTTTGTCTGGTGTTTAAAATTGTGCAATATCCTAGGCAATGCAGAAAATTAACATAATATCTGACCCAACCTGCAGTTCAGGACACTTTCTTTTATTATTTACAGTGTCTTGATCCTTAGTCGTCCATTTCTCTGACGGTTAACACGACTACACTTCACTCATCTCCAACTGACCTTGTTGTGTAACATCTACCCCAGCGTACTGTCTGATTCACATGCAAATTGCTGATAGTGAAGCCATGGACCCGAGAAAAAATCAGACACAGATGCTCACTTTATATAGAGAATTGAAGTTGTAGGGAAAATGCACTAGCTTAAAATGGCACTGTAGTGTGTGTGATATCGTTCCCTTCCCCATCCCCCTGAACTCTCTCCCTCAGGTTGGGTGCCAAGCCAGGACTGTGAAGCACCTAGGGACGTTCTCCTGACATGAAAGGCGCTACACATCAATGTAAAATTGTATTGTATTGATATCCTTATTGAAAACAGTCCTCACCAAAACTGAACAACCAATCGCAGGGAAAATAATACTAAAGATTGTTAAATCGCACATTCTGCTACGTAAAGTATTTCAGTCTAATCCTAAAATTCTATATTATTTACAGCCAGATTTAGCATCTGCACATACTCCGGACCTCAGAGTATTCCTCGACTTCTCCCTGAAGCAAAATGAGCCCAGTTTGATGGATGAGGTGTCGGAGTGTACCGAGAGCCTATGCACACAGGACTAATCCAACCCTCTCTGCCTGTCAAGTGCTCCTCAGCACAAGCTGGAAGTCCACGAAGGTCAAGGTGAGACACATTCAGCAGCAGCACAATCAGTTCATCATTGCAATGTCACTGAAAAGTGGGGCACTGCAAAGAGAAGTGTTGCAGCAGAGGCGTCTGGACTCGGAATATTAATCGCGATTTCTTCAAGCTGATGCAAGAGGTTTACCAGTATGAAGAGCAAAGTATCCCTTTCAAAACTCACAGTGACTTTCGGTAATATTGTAAAGCCAAAGCTCCCAATTTGTGTTTCTCTCAGTCGATGAGTTAGCCAGGCTTCTCAGTTGATAACACCCTCCCTCTCTGAGTCAGAAAATTGTGGGTTCGTACCCCACATCGGGACTTTTGAACTCACAGTCTAGGCTGACACTCCAATGCAGGGTTGGGATGTGCTGTATTGTTGGAAGTGTCGTTCTTCATATCAGACATTAAACATCCGACAATCATATGATGTGAAAGATCACACAGCACTATTCAAAAAGAGAAGGGAGCATTTCCCGATGTCCTAGCCAACAATCTCTCAGATAAAATTAGTCACTCACCTCATGACATGGCTGCCCCATTTGTATACAAAATACACAACCCCTACACTTTACAGGAAAACCTATGAAGTGCTGTGAGGCGACTTCCTGGCATGAAAGGTGCAATATCCAATGTGAAGATTATTACTTAACACAATAGTTTCTGCATCTACAACTCAACATTCTGTATTGATCTAAAATGTCTGAACTCAGTGGTTTCATATGTTGTTCCTCCTGTCTGTGAAACTCTCTTCCTGACAGGTCAATGCTGTTACATCACAATCTTCCTCACGGGCAACCCTCACTGTGAGTTGGAGGTAACTATAATCATGGTAATTTTTACTAAGTGTTTATTCTACCTTCCTTCACAAATGCTAATCCAATAATTGTACATATAATCGCAGCAGTTTAGATTCGTATTATTCATTCACTATCAGTGTGCTGTAGCCATAGAACCATTGCATTGTAGGGTCTCTGGATGGTTATTGTCACAAATATACAACAATGCCATATTTTCAAGTATTTCTTTGGCCAAAGCACATATATGGGCTTTCATTTTGTTTAATTAGTAGGATTCTTGCCTCTGTGCCATTAGGATTTTGGCTCAATAGTGGGACTTGTTCTAATAGTTTAGTCTGAGACTCGGAGTGCTGAATTCCCAGAAATGTTATCCGTCATTTGAGATGCTACAACAAATTCATGTCTGCCTGTTCAGGTGAATAGTAAGAATAATAATTTGGAGTGAGCGACAAGATAATTCTAATCACCACTGTTAGAAATCATGTACAGAAAACTCAACTTTAAATTCTTAAAACTCTCAGTCTGGTTTGGATACTCTTAAGGGTGGTGAAGAGTATCCACATGTGTCAGATACTTGTTGACCATAAAAACCTTTACAAGAGCAGATCATAATAGAGGTTCGGATGAATAAGGTCCTTTGCTCCATTTGATCTCATCCATGCAGAATAATTGACCATCTTTCCATTGAGCAACAAGCTGTGTCTTAAGTGAATCCAATGTACTGGGCTCAACCACCGAATTCAGTTACCCATTCCAGCTGTTGACCATTGAGATTCCGGTCACCGATACCCACAGCATCTTTAGGGATAGTGAAATTTCCCCCATTACAATTGGGAATCGCTAGTGTGTAATGCTGACCTGCACATCAGCCCATGTTTAGATCCCCTTCCCAATCTTAAATCTGTGTCCTCTTGTCCTGCTGCCTCAGAGTTACTATTCTGGGTTTACTTCACCATCCCATCAAGCATTTTTAATACCTGTATAAGTTGCCCTCTGAAGCATCAACTCTTGGGATACATCAAAGTTGTCACAAATACAAAAAAATGTATGTAACTTTAATCCTTAGTATTACTTCCCTCCCCGGCTGTACGTCCCTGTGAATCTTGCACCAATTTGATTCCACAGATAATATCACTGAAGCTTCTCACTGTCTTCGGTGTCACTAATGACTGTCATTCACACAGTAAATCCTCACCTGAGAGTAGAGAGGGTCATTTTTAAATTCACGTGGCATTTTGTGTTGCTATTTATAGTATGAATTGTTCAATTTATTCCATCTGTATTGCAGAGAAAGGGGGGTAAGGTGAAGAAAAAGCAGGAGGTTACCTTGCCTACAGATGTCAGCCTGGCTCAGCTGGTAGAGCTCTTGCTTCCGAGTCAGAAGATTGTGGGTTCAAGCCCCGCATCAGGACTCTGAACTCACATCATCTAAATTATCACTTCAATGCAGTTCTGGGAAAGCAATTAATTGCTAGAAATGCCATCGTTTGGATCGGACATTAAATTCAGGTCCCATCCAGCTGTTCAGGTGGGTGTTAAAGATCCCTCGGCACTATTTGAAAAGAGAAGAGAGTTCTTCCCGGTGTCCTGGCTAACGATCCGCCAGATGTAATTAGGCATTCACCTAATAACTCACTTAGTAAACAAATTGGCTGCCACGTTCGCCTACAAAAACACAGTCACTACAATTTTCAGTGAGTCTGTGAAGGCTTCTAGACATCTTCCCGACAATGAAAGGCACTCAACCGAATGCAATTTTGTCTATTATTATATATTTAACTTGGATCAAAATCTTCCTTCGTACGAATGAGTCAACATATGCCTGTTATGCAAACAATGGAACCGTTTTCACACTTTGAAACAAGTGTTTGTGCTCCTGTCTGCACAGGAACATTTTGATCCAAGCCTATAATTTAACAGTTGTAACTCGTTGCTGTTCTGTGCTTCTCAGTTTAATGCTGCGCTGTCGCATTTCCCTCTCTCACACATTTAATATTTATTTATGCTCCTCACCTTCAAAGTCTCCCCTCCTGTACGTGCTTCATTACTCACTCAGCATTAAGTCTCTCAGACTGCAAACCCCTTTAGAAGAAAATCGTGTTCCAGCTCCCAACCTCAATATAACAATTAAAATGTTTTCAAGATTTTACATCAAGTGAGACAGCACAGAAACAGACCACTTGGCCACATTATTCTGTGTTTATATTCCACATAAGGCCCCCACCCCAGCTATTCACCTCACTTATATTCCTCTATTCATTTCTCCCGCAGGAATGCATTGCTTTTTCTTCAAATACATTGCTATATTTAAACAATTGTCTTGTGTCCTTGGTAAGGAGGAGCTTGGCTGAAGCCAACAACAACAAATTACATATAGAGTCTGTCACATCGAGAGGAAGTCCCAAGGTGCAGGACAGTCAGAGATTTGGACCCGAGTTGGGGGTTGGGATCAGGAGGGGTGACGGGCCGGAAAGGTAGGGGGAGGAGGGTGACCAAAGGCGCAGTCAAAGAAGAGAGTCTTGAGACAGGCCTTGCAAGAGGCAAGGAAGGGAGCGAGGCAAAGCCAAACTCATAAACACATTTAAAAAGGAATTGGATAAATATTGGATGTGAAACATTAAGGGACAACAGCAGCCAAATGGGATTAGAGTAGGTAGCTCCTGAGGGGAGCTCGCACTGTGAAAGGCAATGAGGGCCAAGTGGCCTCCACCTGTGCTGTAAACATTCCCCGATTCTGTAATTCTGAATTGTCAATGGCTGGGAAATGCTAAGAGTAACAACAGGAGTGAGGTATACCCATTAAAATACGTTGTTCACTCAGATACCTGATGTACAGGCGACAGCCTGGATGGGTTGGTTGCACTTTTGACTCTGAATCTGAATATTGTGTGTTCACCGCCACATGTTGGGGCTTCGATCTCACAGTCCCATTTGAGCTGACACTGTGATGCGCTACTGAGAGAGCCACCATCCTTCTAATGAGATCTTAAACTAAGATCCCTGAGGTTCTGAGATGCTACACCTCTTGAAGGGCGCTAGAAATGCAAGTGCTTGTTGTACAATCTGCCTGTTCAGATGGACATCAGAGATTTCATGGCACTATTTAAAAAAAAGCATACATCTCAGCCACTAATCCTACAAAATGATTCAATTATTCAACTCCTGGCTCTTTGTTGGACATTACTATGTGCAAATTGGCTGCCGTATTCCCCTACAAATGAGCATCCACTACACTTAACTGCAATTACAGGAAACCACTTTGAGATGTTATAGACCTCATATAAAATTCAAGGATTAATAATAATAATAATAGTAGTAATAATAATCCTTCCACTTGATATAGTGCCAATGACATAGATGATATAGAATTTCAAAACGTTTCCAAGCATTTCACGAGGAATTTTTCAATCCTGGCCAGTTTCTTTGGAATACATTTAACACCATCCAGCTCACAACAGACGGGCAAGAACAAGCTCTTCCTTAAAGTAAATAATAATCACAATATTCCTTGCATTTGATATAGCGTCTTATCACGTCGTTGAGACATCTCAAAGTGCTTCACAGAATACTATGAAGTGAATTGACTGTATTTTGAGGCTGGAACGCGGCAGACAATTGCATACAGCAGTGACCCACAAACAGTCGTGGATTCAGTTTTTCTGAAGGGATTATTACTCCCAGACAGCGATCCGCAATCGATTAACAACCGGGTTCCTACTTACTGCTAGGTAAACAAAAGAGTGTGGAGTAAGGAAACCTGCCTAAGGTTTCACCCACCCAGGAATCCAACCCGGCTCCTCTCACTTGCGAGGCAAGTGTTCTGACCACTATGCTACAGGACTCCACAAAGATCTCCCAGTACTTCACATAACTGTTGAAGAAAGCTGCTTACACAACATTTATGCTTATCAATGAATTTCTTCTGTTAGCTCGATCACAGGCTCCCTTGAGACCTATTGAAATGTTGCTCTAAAACATAGTTGGTTTCTGAAAGAAATCAAAAGGTCACTTTTGATGTTTCTTTATGCTATGGTTATTACAGTGTAATAATGTTTCCAATCCTATCTGTGTTTGCCATTATATTTACTAAATCCCTGTGTGCCGACTTACAATCCCTTTAGGCCTTCTTAATATAGATTGAGTATATTTATGTAATGAAATGTGTTGCCACAGGATTCACCAGTGGGAAAGTGCATCTATTATGCTTTCGCATAATTTATTTATACGTTAACTCTCTCTCCCCATCCCCTCCCCCATTCACCATTCACGAGGCGCCTTTCCATTTATTCCATTCCCTTTTGAACAAAGCCATCACATATCCGGTTTCTATCGAGCTGTCACGTTGCTGTAACAGGCACAAGGTTACAGCTGTAGAGAGGCACATAGGTTATGTGCATATCTAAAGAATGAATTTGGTTACACTTTCAAGGAGACTCAAAAACCAAAGCCATTTGTCAGCTTGCAAGAGAGATTAGTGCGTACATGCTTAGGAGAATTTTTGTTTCACTCATTTATGTTTATCAATGAACTTTATCAATGTATTTAAAAATGAATTAATATGTTTAAGAGCCTAGTTGGGATGTTGAATACCCTGCCACGTAAGGTGGTAGAGGCACATCTCATTATGGGTTTCAAGTGAGAAATAGACAGATAGATGGATGGATGCATGGATGGATAGGTGAAAAAAGGATTACAATGATAATGCAGGGCAGCTCTGTGAGCTGGTGCAAACTTGATGGGCCAAATGGCATCCTTCTATGCTGTAAATTTCTATGAATCTATCCTTCTATCTCCAAATGTGCAAGTTTTATTTCCCCGATTTCTTATTGTATTTATTTAGTTGGATGTCTGATAACTTGTCGCAACCCACTGGACAGCTCCTCAGGAGCCAAAGTGGGTTTTATTTCTTGATGGTATTTTAACCTAATTCTACCTCTTAATCCAAACGTCCCAACTCACATTCCTATAATGGCCAAGGAGATCAGAAACAACACAAAATAATAAGAGAAGTTCAAATGAAGAAGGCACTTTGGCTCATTTGGTCTCAGCCTTCCAGTGTAGCAACTCACTTTACTGTCTTCCCATATCAGTGCCAAGTTACTTCATAAATGACCACCCTACCGAGCAACACCTTCCCAGATTCTGATGGCTCTCTAGATACAGCTTAGTGTTTGTGGAATAGATTGGAGAATGCAGGAAGAAATGGCACTCCCTTCCTGGAGGGATGCACCCTGCACACCCAATTTTGGAAAGTATTAGTCACTGCTTAAGCAAGATCTGAGTCTTGGGTAAAGGCCAGGCGGGGCAATGTTGTGGAGGTGGGGGAAGGCAGATCGGGTCATGGCACGGATGTGGGGTAAAAAGGATAGTTGAGGGTCAAACAGGAACCCAAGTTTCCGGATTGGCTTAGCAAGTGGAGTGTGCAACCATGAACAGTGATGCTGTCAGGGCCTGAGGTGAGGAGGCTCTGAAGGGAGCCAATCAGGAGGGCCTCGGTCTTGTTGATGTTCAACTGAATAAGGTTAGCTCTCATCCAGGTCTTGATGTCTGACAGACATTCTGTCAGAACAGCAGTGGTCCTGGGTGGAGGTAGAGAGGTACAGTTGGACATCATCTGCATACATGTGGAAGTTGACCCCATGTCTGCGAATGATGTCACTAAAAGGGAGCATATAGATATTGAAGAGGAGGGGACCAAGGTCAGAGCCCTGAGGAACGCCGCACAAGAGGGTTCGGGGGCTGGAGGAGAAACCCTCTATGGCGACCACCATAAAGGATCGACTCTGACATTCGGTTGCCAAGCACATCATCTTGAGCCAGCTCAGCCCAAACAAGAACCTGCTTGCCTTCCCCACCCCCCAGATGAACCCTCTGGATGTTGCGATAATGGGTGCACGTACTCAATCTAAATGCAAGGGCACAGTGGTTGGGATCTTGACAATGTAAGACAACGCTCAAAGCTTCACTTTCAAAGTTTGTAATGTATTGTGAAGTGCTGGCTTGTGTATCTACATTCTAAGCATCTCCACTTAATTATTCTGAGGACCAGTTCTGATGAGCAGTCTCTTTGAGTTATCTCCACCTGGACCGTTTTGTCTTTATTAGTGAGACCTAAAGTCTTATTTCTGCGTTGAGCCACTTCTCTAACCACATGTGAGTCTAAGATTGAGCCTGATGATATCTGGCTCATGTTGACAACACTTGGTGGATCAAAATAATCTGAAATGCAAAAGAAAATCGTGTTTTGGCCACTGCCCAAATAATTCTGTGAAACAATCATTAGAATGTCATCTGCTTAGCAACTGGGAGTGAAGTGTTATATACCTTAGCAACACTGTAGTCTGGTGCAACTGTGGAGATCATGCATGTTTGTTTCGTATCCGCTCTGCTCTTACTCACACATTCAATTTCAGCCGCACTTTTTTTTAAAAAAAACAGGAAAGCTGGGTTAACCAAAAGAGCAGATGTGCTGTGTTTAGTCCACAGGAGAAAGACAAGTAATGTTGGTTCATGAGGGTGTATCCCAAACTTGCTTTCACTTTGGGCTTTGCATTGAGCTCACTATTCGAAAGCTCTAAAGTAAACGAAGATCAATTGTAAATCAACGTTTTGGTTTTCCCGTATTTCTTCACCTCTCCCAATTCAGTACTAAATTTAACAGTCATTAGTGCATTTCATAATTGCACCCACAACATCAAATGCCTCAAAACACTTCACAGGTACTGCTGTAAAGTGTAAACTACTACAGTAGTGACCATATAATTGTGAACTGTGTAGGTAAATGCAGCAGCCACTTTGCACAAGCAATGTTCCACAAACAGCTCTGAAGTGAGTGACCAATTAATTTGTGGGATTGCTGGCTAGGGAAGTGGAATTGACCCCAAAGTCCGACTGTAAGACCCAGGGGTAAGAGTGCAAGTAACTGGGCCAAGTAGACAACAACAACAAAATTACATTTGTATAGCACCTTTCACGTCAGGAGGGCGTCCCAGCTTCAGATCAGGAAGATATCAGAAACATGAAATTCACCCACAAATATACGGTTAATTCACTTTACAGTCTATTCTGTGAAGCGCTCTGAGACGTCTAGAAGACGTGAAAAGTGCTACATCAAATGCAAGGATTATTATTATTATTAAAGATTTATCTCGACCTGCAGGCTTGTTTATCTAACCAACAGTCACCAACAACTTGATCAACCTTTGAATATAACGTAGGAGGAATGAGTATCTACTGTAACCAATAGTTTCTATATCGTGAGACGCATACATTCTAAAAGATACAACTGCCTGAATGCTCAAAGCTTAGTTTGTGAGGACCAGACCAGGTTAATCTCTGTGTGTATTCTGAAGTGTGACACCGTATATAAACACCCTGCTGAACTAATGGAAATAAACCCAATAGTTGGTGCCCACACTGAAAGCAACGCAAAAGTGCGCTGTTTTGACAATTTGCTAAATAGATATAATTAAATGTGCAAGTGTTATAGAACATGACATAACTGGTGGGAAGCTGTGAATTTAAATAATCCCAGTGACAGACTGAGAAGGTTACCTCGATTCATCATTCACGTGAGAAGTTAGCAGCCACAGTTCAGATTTTGGGGCAACAAGTGGGAAAAAGGATTCTAATTGAAACCACCGCCCAACCGCAGTCGTTCAATCTATAAAACACATCCCCATTTATAAGATGCTTCACTTTGCTGTCTTGCAGGGATGTTAGATTTTGATGTCAGTAATTGAGATTGGTGAAATCTTTCATGAGGGTTTCAACAGCCTTACAGCTAAAGCCAATCTTGTTCTCATCTGATATCCACTTAGTCTTGTAGGAATCCCTGGATGATGATCAGGAGTGGTAACTCTGACTGATTTTATCCTCTTGAGTCCAATTGCAGAGCCTTCTAATTGAAACCACTGGACACGTAAGTCTTTTCGCTTTCATTGCCTTACTGGGTTCTTGGGCTGCTCCTCATCATATACCAAGGATTGAACCTGGGACCTTTCTGGGTGTTTACAACTCACTTTCACTCCAGGCAAGAGCTGGTTTCCGACTGGGAAACCTGGGAGCTCTTATTCATTTCCTTAACCTGTGTCCCATCTAATATTGCCAGCCGTAGCGTACTCAAGAACCATCCTCGATAACATAATTAGGTTAGCAGCAAGAGAATGGCACACAATAATTCCGTTAATTCTGCCCTGAGCATCCCCCAGGGTCCAGTGATGGGCCAACCTGCTACTCTTAGAGACTGAAGCTTATTAGAAACGAGATCAAAAAAGAAAAAAAGTTTTTTCCTCCCATCGTCGATCTTTTAACATCACTATTTGTTTCACTGCACTGCACTTACACTTTAAAGCAAAAAGGGTACCAAAACGATTTAGCATTTGTGTGACACTATGTCAGTTCCAGGTTGCACGTTTTAAATCGTCAGTGTCACGCTGAAATAGTCATCAGCTCCAGCAACACTCAATAATACAGCGGCTTGCAATAGTGTGCGTGCTACTTCAGCTGAGCTGCAGACATTAATCAGTCAAACATCCCAGCTCTTCCAGTTGCTACTGGAGACTTCATCAAGGCTGGTTGGCTATTTTTACCCACGTACCATCATTTCAGGGGCACCAGAGAGAATCAGAGTCATCGAGAGTTAACGTACACTGTAGAAATGAGGCCAGGTCCATAGCTCAGGAATGAATTCAGAATCATGGTTAAAGCAGGACATTTAGTGGAGTCCTGTAGCTCAGTGGTTAGAGCACTCGCTTTGCAAGCGAGAGACCTGGGTTCAATTCCCGACAGGGCAAGTTTCCTTAATCCACATGCCTGATAATAATCCCTCAAGAAAAAAAATCGCTTCAATCCACGACTGTTTGTGGGACACTGCTGTGCGCAATTGGCTGCCGCGTTTCGCCCACAAATGTACAGTCAATTAACGTTACAGCATATTCTGTGAAGCGCTTTGAGATGTCGAGAAGACGTGAAAAGCACTATATCAAATGCAAGGATTATTATTATTATTTGCATCGGGAGATTTATAGCACTGCTTACGTTTGATATTGCACCTCATCACGACATCAATGACCAATTTTATTTGGTGGATTGTCAGCCAGGACACTGGGAGAAATTCCCCTCATTGTTTGAATTGTGCCATGGAATCTTTTAACGTCCACCTGAACCAGTTGTTGGGACCTTGGCTTAACATGTCATCCAAAAGATGACATTTCCAATAATGCAGCACTACCACAACACTACATTGGAGTGCCAGTGTGATGTCAATCTCCCAATGTGGGTCTTGAACCCACAACCTTAAGACTAAGAAGCAAGAGCGCTCCCAATCAAGCCAACCAAGGTTTGTTTGAAAGCCACAGGTGTTACTGACCTCTGCTTGTGTTTTCCTCCCAGGTAACTGATGCTACAACAGCAACAACTTGCATTTATATAGCGCCCTTCAAGTGGTTTAGTGTCCCAGAGTCTGCCGCCGAGCCAGGGGCAGAGGGAGGTGACCGTAAGCACGATCAAAAAGGAAGCTCTTTAGGCAGGATTTGAAGGTGAGGCGGGAGGGGTTTCCAGAGTTTCGAGGCATAGTGGCTGAAGGTACAGCCACCGATGGTGGAGCGAAGGGGATGAGGGACCAAATGTCCCACAAAGTGAATGACCATTTTCATTTGAGGGATGGTTGGCCAGGACACCAGGAGAAATTCCCTTCCCTTTTCAAGTAGTGCCACGGGATCTTTCACATCAACCTGAACAGGCAGACGGGACCTAACAGCTCATTCGAAGGGCGGCACTCTGACAGCCCATCACATCACCAGCACTGCATTGGTGTGTCAGTTTAGACTACGCGAGTTGATGTCCCATTGTGGGGCTTGAACCCACAACTTTCTGAGGCAGAAGTGCTACCACCTGACACACTAATGAAAAATCCCAGAATAAAGAACTGAATTCTGTTTTTTTTGTGATTGGCGGGTGATGAGAGTCCTCAATAGCATTGAATCCATATCAATAACTATGATAAATGGAGCAGAATAATCCTACTTGCTTGAAGTCCACCTTGTCTCACTCTTTAGCTTGACAGCTATCGCCATTTCGTTGAAACCTTATTTAGCTACATAGTTAGGTTGGTTTCTCTCTTGCCACGAAGATAAGGAAGAGTATAGATTAGTACTGTCCTGGAGGTGTTTGTTTTTACTATGGCACATCGATGTCAAGGAAGAGATTAAACCAATCTATTCCCTCCAGCAGATTTAATTACATTGCTGCTAGATGCTGCCTGTTCACTAAAGTGAATTATTTGTGTTAAGATATTTGTTTCTTTTGAAGTTATAAAATCAAATCTATACTGATCTTTAAGATAAATGCTAAACACAATATCCCAGTTGAAAGTATTGGTTTGTGCCAGCTTATTCACTCAGTGAATACGGTTTGGGATGGTGCTGTACACAGCACCCCTCCTGATCCCAACCCTCAGATCGGGTCCAAATCCCTTAATGTCCAGTGGCTTTGGACGTCCTCCGAAGTGAAAGGCACTAATTTGCTGCTTTTGTCGTCTAAAACAGCTCACTCACACTGAGCTCTATCTAACACAGCCCAATTCACACTATGGCCAATAGAGCCTTAAAGAACATGGATGATTCACAAGGTAGGATAGATAATGGGCTTTATTAGTTCACAAAGGATGCTAGCTGGCCTCACAAAAATCACGCCTTAATTTATCTACCTCAACTGTGAGTTGGCTGAACACAAAATTAATAAAAGCCAACAACCGCTGTAGTGAAAAGAATCTCGTTAAGATGTTATTCGAGTGCAGCTCACTAAAAGTATGCAATGCAGAGTGAAAATCTTTCGGCACCAGGGCAAACCTTCCTTAAATAAACCACAGTTTTTAATAATAATCATTGCATTTGATGCAGTGCCTTATCTCATAGTCGAGAAGTTTCAAAGTGCTTCACTGTGAAGCTTAGTAACTGTATTTATAGGTATATTTGTAAGCGATTCTACCCAATCTACAGAATGGGCCCTCAGCATACACAGAGCAAGTCCCAGTTCTCAGCCAGGTGGCTGGTTGGTGAGTGAATGCTGGAAAGCAAAACTAAAGTTGATATCTTTTTTCCTTGGATAGTCCATAAATCCTTGAGAAAGGGAACTAGATAGAGGCCTGGAAAGGAAGAATAATCAAAGTTTTGGCGAAAGAGCAGGAAAGTGGGATAGATTGTCTCATGTGGGAAAAATACCAGTTCCATCTTGGTGGGTTAAATGGGCTGTTTCTGCACTGATGCGTACTCTGGTTGTATGAAAGGTTTAAGAGCGGGGAGCACTGTGTTGTGAAGGAGAAGGGAGGCAGACACTGAAGAAAGTCATATACATTACATATGAACATACGTGAAAGAGATTCTAATGCAACAAGATAAAGAGGTTCCTCCTCTCCTTCCCAGTGAATCAGTTGGTAGGAATCAATTGTATTCCTGTAGAACATATCTGGGAGAACCAGACGGGTATGTAAGGTAACATGCAGCGTCTAATAGGAATGCAGAAACACATTTCATATGAAGATGGCAGCACCTCCCCCTGCCCCAAACAAAGGCTCCCCAAGGCACCCATGCCATGACTATTAACCACATTGCTGACATTTAGGAAAGATTAAAATTACACGGTTTCTTTTATTCAGGAATTCACACACACAGAACCGCAGGTATCTATCCTCTGCAGTAAAGCGTTAGTGGGCATATTAAACAGGTAATGGCTTCCGCCCCAATGCAGGAGACGTCAACTTGAACTGAATCCAATTTGGATTGTGACACTGTGTAAATGGGATGCATTCAGTCAACTGGAGGGATGACACGTTATACAAGTGTCTTGTCGGATAAGAGATTGGCTTTAAGACTGTGTCTCAATCCCATGCAGGCATTTGATCCATTTTAGTGCTGTAATAATAAATAATAATCCTCACATTTGATATAGTGCCTTATCACGTCTCAAAGCACTTCACAGAATATACTGTAAAGTGAATTGAGTAGATTTTGTGGGCGCAACACCTTAGTGCTTTATGGTCACAAAAGAAATGGGCTCAAGCAATGCTTAGTGAGCTCAGTTTTCACTGTACAAAAATGTAAAATATATATCATTATAATAATAATTTTAGCATTTTATATCGGACCTCATCTTATGTCAAGACGTGGAGTCCTGTAACTCAGTAGTTAGAGCACTCGCCTCGCAAACGAGAGACCTGGGTTCGATTCCTCAATCCACGACTGTTTGTGGGGCACTACTGTGCACAATTGGCTGCCGCATTTCGCCCACAGATATATAGTCAATTCACTTTACAGTATATTCTGGGAAGTGCTTAGAGATGTCTCAAAGACATGAAAAGCACTATATCAAATGCAAGAATTATTATTATTAAGACATCCCAAAGCACTTTACTGGACATACTGTAAAGAGGTGAGCCTCTGTATTTTGTGGGCAAACTCGGCAGCCAATTTGTGCCCAGGGAGTGCCACCAACTGAGCCAGGCTGACATAAAATATATATATTATATATAATCGCTGGTCAATGCAGCTTGTGAGCATTTTATATCATAATGATATTTACATATAATGTTTATATAGGTATCTTTGCGTTATCTACATAAATATCATCAAACAAGCGTCTTCCCATAAAATAAACATACAAGAGTTTTTCAAAATTGTGAATGATTTTGATAGGTAAATGAGGAAGGGTTATTTCCTCTGAATGTTGAATCAATAACAAGAGGGTATAAATTGAGGATTATCACAGCTTGAGACGAAAAAAGGCACAGATAAAAAGATGTTTTACACAGAGAAGCTTGTTTGAATACATAATGCTTAGCTACAGATAGCTGCTGAAGTCACAAATATAATATTTAAAAATGAATTAATAATTCTTCCATTTGATAGAGTGCATTGTCACATCAAACCGTCTTACAGAGTTTTTCTGTAAGATATATTGACTGCATTTGTAGGTGAATGCAACAGCCAGCACAGCAATGCTCCACAGCCACGAAAACTAAGTGACCAATTATATTTGGCGGGTTGCTCACCAGGACACTGGGAGAAACTCACTTCTCTTTATAAATAGCGTCACAGTTTCTTTAACTATATGACACTAGCTGTACCCCTTGCAGCTACACTTGCAACCAGTTTAATTTAATCGGCCTTCTCTCTTTCGTCTGGCATTTTTATTTGTCCCTGAAAGGCTTGATCTTCGCTTCTTAGGCATCTTTACCCTTAAGATTAAGAAAATGTGCTACAGAACTCATTAGCATCCCTTGTTCACATATTTGCACACATATCCTTTTGGGAGTACTCCCGTTGGGAGGACTCAGTGGGAAGACTCATTGGGAGGACTCAGTGGGAGGACTCCTGTTCGGAGGTCTCCTTTTGGGAGGACTCCTTGTTGGAGTCCATACATGTGTGGTGAGCTTGGTTAGGTCCCGAAAAAAAATATGCCCATGACACTCACCCATACAAGGTCTTTCCGATGAGGTATAAATCATGTCTCTACGTCAATCTGTTATTGCGTTCTTGGCGGACAGGCAGACATTGTGTTTTTATTTGTATAGATATGTAAGTTTCACATAACTCATACTTTGCATAAGTCATATTAAATGTATGGTCCCAACTGAAAAGGCAGATGGGGCTTTGTCTTAATGCCTGATCCAAACGATGGCACTTGCAACAACACAGCACTCCCCCAACAGTGCACTGGGGTGTAAGCCCAGTGCTTCCTGTCAAAGGACTTGAACCCACAACCTTCCCATCCAGAGGCACGAGTGCTATAAAAATGCTAGTTATTTTCCTTAAAACATGTTGGTCAACCAGAGACAGAGAAAGTAGAACTTCTGCACACTTTGTGACCGTTGATTTAAGAATGTATGGTTGAATTTCCCTGATTGCTTTTGAAGTGGAGATTGAAACTAATGCAGGGCATCCAAAGATGAGACCTGCATTTTGTTACACTTTGTGTCAGTTTATCTCTTGGCTATTCAAACTCCATTCATTCTGTCTCTCGGGTTATTATAGGTTTATTCTGCTCGCAGATGGAGTGCAAGGAAGAAGTTCCAATCATTTCTTCAAATAACTAACCAACGCTGACAATGCATTGCTCTTGAAATTGCCAAAGAGCTGAGAGTTGTCTGCAGGATTTAACAGGAAAAATGCTTAAATGTTCAAGTGTTTTTTTTTGAAATAATCATAAGTGAGAAAAATGCAGCAATTTAGTTACTTTGGAAAACTATAAAAATTGCTCTGCGCCTTTGCCAGTAAGCTCCATTGCCAACCCCAATGCAATTTGTCAAGTCACTGAATCCTCTGCTGAATCATTAACAAGAACAGAAATATTCAACCATTTGAACCTTCATGTCTGTGTCACTGCTATTTCTCTTCTATTATCCAACCCACACTCTGAGGTCCCCAAGCCTTGGCGCTTGCCAACCTGTGCCTAATACTTTCCGGTTCAGGTAAGTAGGATGAATTCCTCCAGGGAGAGAGTGCACACTCCATTCCAACAATCTATCTCTGGGATTTTCATGTGTAGATGGAATGCATGGAAATCTCAGCTTGGTTTGAATACGCTTAAGCATGGTGATGGGTTTCCGAATGTGTCAGACACCCAGCTGACCAAAAAAAAAAATTGTTTTCCAACGCTTTTCCCTTCATTCCTTAATGTTCCTTAACACTGCTTGGGTGCTTATCCATAGAAACATCCTATTGATCTAGCCTCAATAGCTACTTGTGGTAATTAATTCTAATGTAATTTATTTTGATTTTAATTTAATTCTAATCAGACATAAAACCTTGAATAGAATAAACACATTGTCTTTCCAGATTCCCTGAAGATTCATTTAATTTCCTGCTGCAGGACTGGAGATCAATAATACAGGTTCTTCCAGTCTTAATTAGATGCTGCAGCATCCAGTTTAACAGCACATTGCTTTCCAGATTCATCAGTGGTCAAATATCCTCCTCAAGGTTCTTTCGATTTATGGTGACAGTTTAAGGAATTAATGCTTTGTCACACTCCAGAACCCTTTCCTCTTATATATCTGCTGGCCCACATATCATTGCCCCACATCAGGACTTTGAGATCCCAGTCTAGGCTGACACTCCAATACAGTGCTGGGGAAGTGCTGCATTGTCAGAGGTAACGTTCTTCGGATTAGGTGTTAAACCAAGGTCCCATCTGCCTGTCCAGTTGTCCAGGTGGACGCTAAAGATCCCACAGTACAATTCAAAAAGAGAAGGGAGTTTCTCTGGGGTGTCCTCACCAACGGTCCCTGAAATAAAGTTGCTCATTCACTTGTGTTATTTGTGTTATTGCTGTCCGCATATTTGGCTGCCACATTCACCTACAAAATACACAGTCACTAGAGTTACAGTAAATTATGTGAAGTGCTTTGAGATGTTCTAAGGACGTGATAAGATGCTGTAATAAATGTAAGCATTATTATTAATTATTACTATTATTACTTGGCCTCGCCAACTCTGGCATCCATTTTGCTTCCACTAGGACAATGGCAGCAACCTCATCATGATGTTACCTCGCAGGAACGGTCACATTAATTTACGCCCAATCAAACATCAGCCCGAGTACAGTATCGGCTTCTGAATTTGTTTTTCATTTGTCCTCAGCGTTTGGAATCAATAAAGATCACAGCGAAACATTTGAGGGCATTTTAACTAATATATATATATTCCCTGGCCAAAGAGTTGAAGGGAGTTTCTCCTGGTGTCCTGGGCAACAATCTGTCAAATAAAATGAATCATTCACTTCATGGCTGTTTTTGGGGCATTGCTGTGTGCAAAGTGGTTGCCATGTTCACCCACAAAACACACAGTCAGTATAGTTTATTATAAATCCTGTGACGTGCTTTGGGGCACCTTCCAGATGTGAAAACCGCTACCCCAAATATAAGAATTATTATCATTATTATTACTCCTTAAATGCAAGGCATTGTGATTGAAACTAAGACCATGGATCAAAGGTTTTAAAGAATGGTATTCCTCCTTCACCCAGGACTGAGGCACATGGAAATAAATCGCCTCTTTGACTGGACATGTCTATTCAAGGTTTTATGTCTTAAGGCTGAGACTGATAGATTTTTAAAAAATAGAGGGATTAGGGGATATGGGGATAGGGCAGGTAATTAGAGTTCGGTCTGAAGATCAGCCATGATCTTATCAAATGGCGGGGCAAGCTCGAGCGGCCGAATGGCCTACTCCTGCTCCTAATTCTTATATTCTTATGGATATTTGATTCATTCAGGGGTCGACTGTTCATTATTATTCAGGTTAAGAGTCCATGGCAACAGAACAACTTACACAGGGTATTTGTTCTGTGCAGGGCATCATTAATACAGGATACTCAGACTATTATTACCTTATGGCTCAGATCCGTACTAAATCAGCTGATGGATTGGTATCTCCATATACCTTTTATCTATATTATAAGATCCCTGTTCTCAATTTCAGTGGAAATACATGGGCTCAGCTTTATCTGAGATGAACGGTGTTCTCTTGAAATCCTGGGAATCATCTGTTGCCATCAGCAGAAGCTTTATTTGACATTTCTAATATGAGGTTTCCACATGAATGCTCAGGGAGTTTGGGGTCAGAATTTTCTGATTCCAGCATATGCCATTATCAGATTGGTCCATTTAGAATCTGACACCGCGCACCATTCTCTTTCTGTCTCTCCAGAATAAAACAGAGCTGCTCTCTTGTATCGGATTGACCAGGGAATCAGCATCCTTTGCTCGGGATCCCTCACCTGAATTTATAATCTCTCACTGTAACAATGTCCTCAACTTGTGATGATTTGTTCCGCTTCTCCATTGTTTCGATTGCCCTCTGGATTTTGATGTTAACAACTCAGAACATTTTTTTGTTATCAGCCTGGTGGATAATATGTGTTGTTTAAAGTGTCTCCAGTTGCAGCTCACAAAAAGCAGAGTTTCCCTTCTGCCAGGATTGGAAGCTAACTTCCTATGGAGTACATCTCCCGTGCCTATACCCAGAAGAACACAAAGTGTGCATTGGGGTTACTGTTGGAAAATAGCCAAGATAAAAATGATAAGCTTCTCATCTCTGTCCAGAGAAGACCACACTACTTCTTGGTAACCTGGAAGCTGGCTTGTGGAGGCGTCATCAGCCAAATGAGGAAAATCACAGCCTTTCTCCTCTTCCTCCACTCCCCCGCCCCCCCATTGACATGTCTATGCCTCTACAAAAAAGTATAATTAATGTAATATTTCCATTTGGTTTGTCGTTTTATCACATTGTCGAAATGTCTCAAAGCACTTCTCAGGATTTACTGTAAAGTGTAATGATTTTGTATTTGTTGGCAAACATGGCAGCCAATTTATAGACAGCAATTTCCCACAAACATTAATGAAGTAAATGATCCATCTTAACTGGAGGATTGTTGGCCAGGACAATGCACATCCAATTTGCCCGCATGGCAATAAAAAAATAGGATGCGATTTTCAAAAAACTCCACAGTAAGTGTCCTGGGTTAACAAAGTAGGAACACTGAGCGATGCTACCGCAATATATCACATTATATTACAGGATGTGCCAATTTCAATGTGAATGGGTATGAATCCTTTGTGTTCTCCAAAACCTAGCAACTGCTTCAACAGCAGAGTTTTTACTATATATTAGCAAACCGTATCTACAGGGCCAAAGGGTTAAAGACTTCTGATGGATATCAGTGCATTCATCCAAGACACTTATGCTGCAATAACCTGAGGGCCCCATTCCCAGAACTCACACACTTTCTTTTCTCTCTCACCCTTCTTTCTCACCCAGGCTTATTGGAGCTGCAATGCAATCGTGATGCCAGTGTTATAAATGCTCTGTGCACCATGGGAACGGAGCATTTATAAGGCTGCCACAAGTTCCGATACAGAAAATATTACTGTACATCAAAGAAAACGTGTTTGTGGATAAACAAAAGCAAGCAATGCACTCAACACTAATCAGTGCAAAGTGCCCCATCCTTAAACAAAAGCTCTTCATTATAAATTGTTCTCCCTGCAGGTATGATGTTGCAATGGGAGACCCTGACCTTGAGACAAAAACTATATTTGCTGTCTGTTCTCTCTGACAATAGTAAACGCACAGCGCAGCAAACACTGTATTGGCTCCTGTTCAGTCCTACAATTAAATGAGTTAAATAAAAAGCCTTTGATTCAATTGGAGATGAAACGCAAACCAGAGGCTTTGCTGCCCTTACAAAGCAGAGAGGTTTTGGAGAACACAAAGGATTTATATCTATACAAAGATAAAGCAGAATATTTTCTTAATGGTGAGAAATTAAGAACTGTGGAGGAGAAAAGAGATTTGGGTGTCCATATCCACAAATCATTAAAAACTAATTCCCAGGTGCAAAACATAATCAAAAAGGCAAATGGAATGTTGATCTCTATCTCAAGGGGCCTGGAATACAAAGGGAAAGAAATGATACTTCAGCTGTACAGAGCGTTAGTCAGACCCCATCTGGAAACTGCATTCAGTTTTGAGCACCACACCTCAGGAAAGATATATTATCCCTGGAGGGGATCCAGTGCAAATTCACCAGAACGTTGCCAGGCCTTAAAGGGTTAAATTACGGTGATAGGCTGCGTAAACTTGGATTGTAATCCCTTGAGTTTAGAAGGTTGAAGGGTGATTTGCTTGAGGTATTTAAGATGATAAAAGAATTTGATAGGGTAGATACAGAGAAGCTATTTTCTCTGATGGGAGAATCCAAAACGAGTCTTAAAATAGTCTTAAAATTAGATCCAGGCCATTTAAGAGTGAAATCAGGAAGCATTTTTTCACTCAAAGAGTGGTAGAAATCTGAAATTCTCTCCCCCAAAAGGCCGTGGATGCTGGATCCCTCCACACCATCAACATTGAGGTTGATAAATTTTTGGTCGGTCAGGGTATTAAGGGATATGGGGAGAAAGCAGGAATTTGGAATTGAAAGGATTAGTTGAGGTACAGATCAGCCATGATCTAATTAAATGGCGGAACATGCTTGAAGGGCTGAATGGCCTCTTCCTCTTTCCTATTTTCCCTTTCCTATTTGTTCCTATGTAACAAATAAAGGTGGAAGGAGAGTATCTTGCTGGAGAGATATTTTGGGATGCAAGAAAGTGCTTTGAATTATCTAACACTTGCTTTGCTTCACTGTTCTTTCCCATGTTCTGTGGTAACCAACGACGTTCTGTTGACAAATGTCTCGCTCTCTTCAGCCTCAAGGAGTGAAAGCTGGGAGATGCTTTTGCACTCAGGATTCAGGGCTGCCTTTCCACACTGCGGAGTCTGGTGAAGCCATGGCTTCACATATGCGAATTACATCAACTGTGATTGCGAGCTGGACAGCAAGAGCTGCAGTGGGTAATTGGGTTTAGGATGGACAGCTTCACTTGGAAGACCAAACACTGACACTAACTCGTTGGGCCAAATGACATCCTACTGTGTCGTTCATTTAGTCGGACTAGAACTTGCACTTAGAAACTTTTTATCCATTTTAATGTGAATTATTCCCTCAAGTGGCAATTCCCATTGTCTCGTGCTTACATTGAACAGAAATCCTATTGAATCCCTTAATACATACCAGCCTACACATGCGTGTAATTCTCATCCTTGTTGTCCAATTGAATTTTGACCACTTCCAGATCTCACTTAGCTGTATTGTTACACTGTTATCAAGCCAGAGGACGTGGCTTTGATTTCTGGGCAGGGCAAAAAGTTACGCAAGTTTCCTTACTCCACACACCTCTGTTTACCCAGCAGGACGTAGGAACCCAGTTGTTAGACGATTGACTGATCCCTTTTCCGGGTGTAATAAACCCTTCAATTTTTTTTGAAACAAATAATAATAATTTGGTCACTCAATCCAATGACAGTTTGTGGTACACTGCTGTGTGCAGTTGGCTGCCCCGTTTCACCCACAAAATATACAGTCAATTCAATTTACAGTATATTCTGTGAAGCGCTTTGAGCCGTCTCAAAGACGTGATTAGGCGCTATATCAAATGCAAGAATTATTATTATTGGCGTATTGCAGCTGAGAAGAAAGGCTGTGTTGAGGCTTCGAGTCACATTTCCATTAAATCCATTGCGACATCTTGTCAGAAGTTCCATAGGAACCGTAGCCCCTTGTCAAGCTTACAACAGGCTGCAGCTCAGTTGAATTTCAATGTAATATTTATTTTTGACATTTTGACAGGCATTACTGTACAATGCCTTTTTCCTAAACCTAGAACTGGGGTCAAACCTCTGTCGTATAATCTCAAATGTAGGATTTAAATGGGAGATTGAATGAACACCTTGCTCTGAGAGTCGGCGCAGACTCAAAGGGCTGAAATGGCCTCCTTCTGTGCTGTAAATGTCCATGATTCCATGTAGGATACTCTACCTGGAGAATCACATTTAGGGCATTTTTTAAACACCCAATCACAATTCCTATCGCAACACATTGTCCACATTGCCATGGAATGTACTCCCATTGGAGTCCTGTAGCTCAGTGGTTAGAGCACTCGCCTCGCAAGTGAGATTCCAGGCAGGGCGAAACCTTGGGCAAGTTTCCTTACTCCACACGCCTGATAATCCCTCAAGAAAAGAAAAGAAATAAAATAATAATTTGGTCACTCAATCCACGACTGTTTGTGGGACATCCATCCACAAAATATACAGTCAATTCACTTTACAGTATACTCTGTGAAGCACTTGGGAGACGTCTAGAAGACATATCAAAGGCGGTATCAAATGCAAGGATTATTATTATTATATTACACCAGTCCTTGCCAGGCTCCACTGGTTCCCAATTACCGAACGGATCAATTTCAAGATCCTCTCACTCGTTTTCAAATCCTTTCGTGCCCTCACACCTCTACCTATCCGATTTGCTTACGCCCCACTGCACCACCCATTGCCTCCTCTCAGCTGGCTCCAGCTTCATCAGTGGCCACAAGGCACTTCAGCCACTATATCCTGAATTTCTCTCCCTCAATCCCTCCACCTTGCCTCCACCCTCCCAACTTTCAAATCCCACCTAAACACCTTCCTTTTTGATTGCGCTTACGGTCACCTCCCCCCCTCCCTCGCCCCATGGCTCGTTTCAGACTCCACCACTGTCAAGCCCTCCGGGATGCTGCCCTGTGTATATAAATGCAAGTTGTTGTTGTAGTAATGTTATGCGTGGATTTCCATATATTTGTCTGAATTCCAAATGGTTTTCAAAGCATATAAAAATCTAAGAGTCCATCAAACCTCATCACATTTAATGTAAAGTATAAAGGTGCCAACTGATGAACTGTATTCTACACTATACAGTATACAAAAACTAGAGGATGGGGCAATAGTAGGACTGTAAGCAGACTGGTTGGAGCTGCAACGATAGGCTTGTATTGCAGATGCCCTAATGTATAGAAATAAATACAAACACACTTACGTACATTTGCAGGCTGGTTCAACCAAAATACGGCGGCATCAATGACACAAACCGCTGATAGAATTTATTTATTGCTGCAACTAATACAATCTTAACTCCCCTTTATTATATTCTCCGCTTTGATGAGAAGAAACATTAACTCCAAATTGATATCATAAACTGGGAAATTATCTGTGTGAAACAGGGCGGATGAGGTAAGAGATCTCCCACAGTCCTCCCTATTTTGGCGTTAATCCAATTTGGTTTCAGTTCCTGGAGGATGATTGAAATTATTGTCCTGTGTGCTGAGGGAATTATTAGAGGCATTGTAGCATTTAATGAATTTACCTTCACTTTAGGTCTCGTTCTATTAGATAGTTTATTGATATTTATTTCCACAATCCTGTTTCTTTCCACAGACACAGTTATGGTAAGTCCTTAGACATGGATGGTAACTTTGTTATCGGGGAACTTATATTCCAGGACAGTGAGAAAGATCTCTGAAGGATAGTGGAGAGCGGGTTACAGAACTATAATGCAATTCACAGGCTCGGAGACTTTACAATATCTTACATTGATACAAAACCTTTTCGGGTCAAGAGGACGTCTTAAAGAGAGTGGAGCTGATGAGCGTGGGGGAGGAGGGAAAAGGTGACCAACCATGCGGTCAAACAACTATGTCCTGTAGTGTATTGGTTAAGAGCGCTGACCTCGTAAAGAGGACATGGGTTTGATTCCTGGGCAGTGCGAAACATTGGACAAGTTTCCTTACTCCAGTAGGTAGGAACCCAGTTGTTAATCGATTGGCAGATCGCTTTCTGGGGGTAATAACCCTTAAAGCAAAATTTAAAATAATTTTGCGGTATGTTCAGTGGAGCGCTTTGAGGCGTCTCAAAGATGTGCTATATCAAATGCAAGGATTATTACTATTTATTACTATGTCAAGAGGCTGGCTTGAAAAGTGGAGAGGGAGTGAGTGAGTCAGAGGGAAGCTGACTTGTCAGAGCAAAGATCAAGTCGTAATAGGGGATAAAATGAGCTGGAGAAATCTCTTTTTAATGCAATGATTGATCACGATCATGATGAGGCTAAGATAGTTGATCAAACGTGCCATGTTACACAAAACCCCGGTGGAGCTGGGACTGTGGAGGTGGTATTTGCAGAATAAATTTAGTCAGAGCTGATTAGCACTAGTTTGTAATGCTGCATTCATATTCCTGGAGTTTAACTTAACTTTCAAAGGCCAGAGAGAAAAAAAACTACTTTCAGAACATTATCTTGGAGGTTTTACCAATGGTGTTCCTCTTCCACAGGAGACACACTGGGTTTGTTAGACACAAATGGTTATCAGCAGTGTGCTAGAGTACTGCAGACCCACCTGGCTCAGGAACCAGATTACCGAGACTGCCACTGAGGGTGGGCTTGATTCCGATGTTCCATACCAAGCTCATTCCCTTGGAGCCAGTTCAGCTCATTTTGCAGATCCTAAAATGAAACTACAGCCAAATCCCAGAATAATGCAATAGTCCTTGCATCACATCGTCGAGACGTCTCAAAGAGCTTCACAAGAGTTTACTGGAAGTGTAATGACTGTGCATTTATAGACGAATGCAGCAGCCAATCTGCACGCACGTGAAGTGAATGATTCATTTTATCTGGGGAATTATTGGCCAGAACACTGAGAGTTTCTCATCTGAAGGATAGGACCTCTGACATGCAACTTAGCCCAACACTGTATTGGAGCATTAGCTTAGACTGAGTTTGATGTCCTACTGTGGGGCTTGAACCCAAAACTTCTGACTCAGAAGCAACAGTGCTATTCCTTTCTCCCTCAATCCCTCCGCCTTGCCCCCTGCTCTCCCCTTTTTCAAGTCCCATCTGAAAACCTTCCTCTTCAACCGTGCTTATGGCCACACCCCTCCCCCACCCAACCGGCTCGGAGGTAGGCTCCGCCACTGTTAAGCGCTCTGAGACGCTACCCTGCCTAGAGGGGGCTATAAAAGTGCAAGTTGTTATTGTTGCTACCAACTGAGTCAAGATAACACCATTTAACACTTCCTGACCTATGCATTGAACGTGAAAATAAACTTAGACAATGTCCAATGTATAGAAGCCCAAAATAGCAATTGGGCACACAGGTGTTCCTCCGTCCAATCCGTCCCACCATCAGAGGGGATGCGTCCAGTCATGCTGCCTCCATCTCAGAGACTCTCCGGCTTTCTGGCTGCCTGCTCCCCACGCACACACTTTCAAAGCACACCTCAAGACCTAAGTTTTGGTTTTCTTTCCCCCCTACTTTCTTCAGCTCCACTCCCAGCTCACGTGCCCAGCCAGCTATGTATTGGCACTATGAGATATCTCCCGACGTGAAAGGTCTTGTATACACGTAAATTGCACTGTACATGTATTATTCTGCTGTGTGTAATTGGCTGCCACGAATTTGCCCACATAATACACTTTAAAGTATGTTCTGTGAAGCGCTTTGAGCCGTCTCGAAGACTTGATAAAGCACAATATCAAAATACAAGGATTATTATAAGTAACACCGTATAATATAATAAATGATACAGAGAGGGAATGCTAGCATTACTTCTTGCTTTCTGCACCATCATCCCTGGATGTGTCTGTGCGATTCACAACTGATGATTTACTGTTAAAAAAAATTAACCAGAGTTGTCAAGCGATTAGGTGCAACACTCCTTCATTACAAGCCCCCAGCACACTCCCACATGGTAGTTTAGAAATCTCAGATTAACCCACTGAAAGCTCGTTCTGTACTCTCAGAGGAGCAATGAACGTCAAAGCCTGTTTGACCTAACCTGCACCATATTTACTGATGCATTGAAAAGATAATAGCTATCACATCAAGCTGATCTCAGGCTTCCCGTGCCTCAGGTTTCGAATCAAAATCTTTATCTTGTTGCTTTAATAATTTATTGTTTCACTCTAAATCCATTGTCCAGGGCTTTTCAATTCAAAAAGTGAGATGAAATGGCAACAGTCCATAATTGAGTGGCATTTTATAGATGACACTCGATATCTATTTCATAATCCTAAGAGTGAGAACGTAGTGAACTGTTCGGGGCAGATAATATCAGAAGAATTGCTGTAGGGTAGCGGAGCTACTATGATTATTCATAGCGGCTGTCCATCACACTGCGGAAGTGGAGATTACAAGCACTGTTAGGATCGTTCCGACGTGCGATGGGGTGAAATGTGTAGCTCGTGTTTTATCACACCTCGTGGCTAGGATGCCGGTAGCTTAACATCTCATCTGATGGACGGTAACGTGGCCGAACAATGTATTGTAGCGTCAGCCAGACCGTGGACTTTTAAAAACCCTTCTCAACAATATTCCTAAAATGTCATTTCTGCAAGCTATGGGTTTCCAGCTTGCAGATTTTCAACTAGGGCTCTTCAGTCTTGAATAATGACATCTCAGCGGGCATCTTGTAAGAGGTGCACAGCATTTTTAAAAGCACTGGAAAAGTAAACTCAGAACAGTACTGCAGGATTGCACTATATCAACAGAAAAAGAGGACACAGGTTATTTGGATAGGGCAATTTCAGGAAAGCCATCAGGAAGCTTTTAATTTAACAACTGGAACATGTTTCCAAGAATGTGGAATCCCACAGCGTGGTGGTTAGCATGCTGTCCTCGCAAGCGAGAGGACTGGGGTGCGATTTCTGGGCAGGGCGGAACCTTAGGCACGTTGCCTTGTACCACACTCCTCTTTTTACCTCGCACTAAGTAGGAACTCCGTTGTTAATCAATTGGCGGATCGCTTTCCGGGGGGGGCGGGGTGATAATCCCTCCAAAACATAATACGTCACTCAATCCACGATTGTTTGTAGGACACTGCTGTGTGCTATTGGCAGCCATGTTTCACCCCCAAAATACACAGTCACTTCACTTTACAATATATTCTGTGAAACGCTTTGAGATGTCTCAGCGATGTGATAAGGCGCTATATCAAATGCAAGGATTATTATTAATATATTATACCTGAAACGATAGGAAGGATGAGCCCCATTATAGGGTCAGAGGGCGGAATGTATATGGGGTTCAGTTCTGATGAGGAGTTGTGCCCTAATCTTTAATGCCTCTTCCTCTTTCAGACGCTTAGAGAACAGATATGAATTTCTAGCAAATGCAGATATTTCTTAGTAGCTCCACATCTGGGAGCATGATTCAGGCTACATTAGGCTGAGCGCAGAATTTGGCACCTTTGAAAGGATTGCACATGGCTCTGATTAAACAGTGTCACTTGAAAGGCATCACATTGAGGTGAGAGAACGGCCAAGAGCTCACAGACTTATACCCCTGACTAGTTTCCAACCTCACCATTCATTATGCCACACGTACGTTAACAGCATTCATACAGCTCATCTTAAATTGGCTTCATGCGCACTTTGAAGGTTGCGTTTTGTGGTAGAGAAATTCAGCCAAAACTCAAATTCAATAAACCACCTCCTCCATGGTGGATAGTCAAGGCACGTCTCCACCACTTTGGAATCTACACTGTGTAAGACAGGTGCAATTACAAGCACTGGTGCAAGACTGAACACGGTAGGATTGTGCTGTGATCCATCAACATTCAGTATTTTGAATCCACTTCAAAACTATCAAGAACCATCAATTGTTTGTTCGGATACTAAATTTATACGGTATTTTTTTTCTGCCTGGCTCTGCAGCTTTGTGTCAGAATTTCACGTTTTTTAATTATGGCAAATCCAAAAAATACATATAAACTGTGATTTTGGTGCAGGTGAGATTAGGATCGGTTGAGAAAACTCACAGAAACTTAGCTATCAAACTTGACAGGTCTGATTGATTGTAGAGAAATGTAGCTGACGATCAGTTGTTGATACAGACTGACCAAAATCAAGAGGCAGAAACTGGCACAACACGCAAGAGAGCAAACTCGACAGACTAGAAAATAACCCACAGGAAAAAGAAAGTCAGGGGCAGCAATGCAGCATTTATCAAACTAACAGAAGGAAAATTAAACAAAGGATGTGGTAAAAGTTGAGAAGCAGTTTCATTAAAACTACCAAGAGAGAAACAAACAAAACACATTTTCAGACAATAATGGAGGGAAGGCGGTCTTGTAGTCAATGAATGCTCTAACATAACCAAACAGAAAAGTGAAACGGTGAAGGAATGTATTCACAAGATCGGATCGGATGAAGAAGGGCCTTCGTCGCATCTGACCGCATCTGATCTTATCCCTCCAGAACACCCATCCTACCATCCCCCTATCACAGCAGCAAGCGGCTTTATAAGTGAGTCCCAGTGTCCTAGACTTAACCACCGTTTCTGGCAACCTATTCTAGTCGTTAATTACCATCCGAGTGAAGAAAACCTTCCTTCCCACACTAATGAAATAACCATTGGTTCCCAATAGTTTTTGAAAGCATTATTATTAAAGTTACTACTGTATATATTCCTACACTAAAAGTAATAGATGAAATGTTGTTTTTCTGTAGTTGTGGTATTAGGCATTACAAGTAAATCGTAGTTAAATCAGATGTTCTGGGAAGAGAAATAAGAATCATTCACCACTATCAAACTCGGAATTAGTATTTTGATGCGGAAAAAGAGGGAAAAAAACCAGCCACAACAACAACTTACATTTATATACCGCCCTTCACGCAGGGCAGCCTCTCAGAGCGCTTAACAGTGGCGGAGTCTGACACCAAGCGGTGGCGAGGGAGGAGTTGACTGTAAGCACAGCTGACAGTCAACAATTATTTGGTTTTATATCATGCACTTCACCCAAAGTAATGTGTCAGAGCACTTTACACAAACAGCGATGGACACCGAGTGGCGAGAGGGGTATTTGGGTCAGTGTTTGTTTGAGCACTGAGTTCCTGGAGTCGGGGTAACCTGCCCACGCATTCGATGAAAGGGAGCAAAGCTGTTAACATCACAGCTGAAAAAACTGTTTACAAATCTTGTCTGCTCACTTGACATTAAAATGTTGAGGTTTGGACATAGTCAGATTTGGAGTACTTTAACCTCAGATTTACTCTCTCTTAAGCACGATGATGGGTTTGTCTGATTGTCAGACATTAAGCTGATCAAAACAGGAATCTTTTCCGAGTTTACAACAGCCTAAACAAGTACATGATTCATATCAGTTTGAATGGGATTAGTTCAGAAATAGCCTGCATCCAAATTATTTTTATTCATTTTTATGCATTAAAATAATGAGCTCCAAGAATAATCAGTTTAACTCTGAATCTATCCGGTTTTAAAGCGATGAATGTATCTGATTTTAAGGTAATGAAGTAACATCATTTGATCTTTGTTGGCTGGTTGCATTCAGTGAAGTCTGACTTTCGCTTGGTAAATAATCTTTGCATTTGATAGAGCACCTTATCAATTGGCTATTGCATTTTGCCCACAAAATACAGTCACTCCACTTTGCAATACATTCTGTGAAGCGCTTTGTGGCGCCTCAATGTCGTGATATGGCGCTATATCAAATGCAATAATTATTTACTATTTCTGCGACTGTATTTGTAAGTGAACGCGGCAGCCAACTTTACACACGGCAATGTCCCACAGTCGTGGAGTGCACGACTTTCTTTTTAAATCATTGCCTGTTTAAATAAATAGCAAACCAATTTGCACTCAGCATGTCAGCACTTTATACAGTGGAAGCAGAGCAACTGCAATGCTGAACTCCTACAACCAATGATGTTCTCCAGTTTATTCTCATTAGGCATGAAAAATCCCTGCCTTTGCCTGCTGATATCAAGATACAGATTATCTGTATGTATCTGGGCTATGGACAACTGCTTATGTCAAAATTGTCAGACATCTGTGTCCAAGTTACTTTTGCCTCTGGATACATCCTGTTGCTGTTGTGCTTAATGTGCAAAAACAAATCTAGCGCATCTTGAAATAATTGCCATCATTTGTCTTAGATAACCACATCTGTTAACCTCAAACATTCATTATATTAATTGCAATTTATCCTAGCAAGTGCATTTGGTTCAATGTACTTCCTGTAGACATTTGACAAATACTCGTGTCAGGAGATAAGAAAAAAAATTACTCTTTCAATGCAGAGGACGGTACTTTTGATGAGATGCTAATTTAAGCAGCACACTGATCAAATGCCGACAATTCCCTGTTCAGTATTCATTATTGCGTGCAAATGGATTATCAAACTCATTCGTCGAAGAAATCATTCTTCTGCCCCGTGTCTCCCTGGCATCCCAGAAGGACTATTGTACTGTTGGATCAGCTTGCCCTGCCAAGGACTTTGCTTCAAGAATCCAACAGCAAATCGCTTTCCAATGCAGTCCAAATGAACATACGGCTCAAAATAACAGGCAAAACAGATCGAGTCTGCCAGCTTCAACAAGTATGATCTCAACAGAAATGTTGTTATAAAAGTCACGGCAATAGATTCCTCTAACAGAAACGTCTCAAAACCGCTCCTGCAATTATTATAAACGCCACTTTGAGCTAAGCAATTTTCAACACCTGAAAGCAGGTGCTGTTTTTTCACATTCCTTCACCCTTTCTATCTGTCTCCTGTAGGACAGCTTTGCATTCAGTCCAGTTTTTAAGGAAAGAAACAGACAGACCTTTTTGTGTATTGACGCATCGGGCAGATACTTGCAGTTCATTCAAGGGAAGCATTACCTTAACACTGGGATCAATTAAATCGCAGTTTATTAAAACATTCACCAATACTGACTCTGAAAGATTAATGGGGAATCAGTAACCAGCAGCAAGATGATCACGGGGATTGAGTCTGATTCACCAGCCATCTCACTGCCATATTTTCGCCTCTGAATCAGAAGGTTGCAGGTTCAAGCCCTAACACCAAGACTTTTTGAACTCATTGTCTAGGCTGACATTCCAATACAATACTAAGAGAGCGCTGCATTGTTGAGATTTGCCGTCCTTCAGTAGAGACATTAAACTAAGGTTCCATCTGCCTGTCCAGGTAGACGTTAAAGATCCTATCTCATTGTGCGTAAAGAGAAGGGAGTTTCTCCCGGTGTCCTGCCCAACAATCCTCCATATAAAATTGGTTGTTCATTTCATGTCTGTTGTGTTTTTTTTTGCTGTGCACAAATTGTTTGCCACTTTCTCCTACAAAATAGTCACTCCAGTCTCCAGTAAAGCACTTTGAGACATCCTCCCAATGTGAAAAGCATGGTATCAAATGCATCAATTATGATTATTATTGATAATTATAAAACAGTATTAACTGATCATAAGGATCTGTGAAAAATAATAATCTTGCATTTGATATAGTGCCTCATGTTTTTGAGATGTCTCAAAGCACTTAACAAGATGTACTGTAAAGTGAAGTGACTGTGTATTTTGTGGACGAAGGCAAAACACAACATCTTTGAAGGTGGCAGGACAGGTAGATAAAACTGTTAAACAAGCATACGGGATACTAGGCTTTATAAATAGGGGCATAGAATACAAAAGTCAGGAAGTTATGATGAACCTTCATAAAACACCGGTAAGGCTTCAGCTAGAGTACTGCATTCAGTTCTGAGCACCACACTTTGGGAAGGATGTCAAAGCATTGGAGAGGGTGCAAAGGAGATTTACCAGGATGGTACCAGGAATAAGAGACTTCAGTTATCAGGAGAGGCTAAAGAAGTTCGGATTCTCCTTGGAGCAGAGAAGGTTAAGAGAAGATTTAATAGAAGTTCTCAAAATGATGAGGGGACTCGATTGGGTGAACACGGAGAAACTATTTCCACTTGCTGATGGGTCGGTAACCCCAGGGCACCGATTTAAAATAGTGGTTAAAGAAATGAAGGAGATTTTTTTTNATAAACACAGTGCGTCGTTCAGATCTGGAATGCATTGCCTGAAAGGGTGGTGGAAGGCGATTCGGTAACAGCTTTTAAGAGAGAAGGAGATAATTATTTGGGGAGGACAAGTTTGCAGAATTATGGGGAGAGAGCGGGGGAGTGAGACTGAATTGGATAGCTCTTTTCAAAGAGCCGGCACGGACACGATGGGCTGAATTGCCCTCCATTTTATTTATAATTTTATGTTATCAAATGCAAGAATTATTATTATTATTAATTATTATTATCTAATGGGACCTCAGTTTAACATCTCATCCGAAGGACAGGAATGGTGACTGGGGTCTGATCTGAACCTTCAAGACACCGGCAGGTTCAGTTCGGCAACGAGGCAGGTTCAGCATTCAGTTCGGTGTTTTAGCACAGTCAGTCTGATTTAGTGGTATCTGACTACAGGTACCACTAAATTAGACTGACTGTGCTGAAACGCCAAACTGAATATATTTTCAAGGAGCTGATCAGTCAGCATAGTATGGCTACATCAAATGTCTGACACTGGCTTGGAATAAGTGATACTATTTTACGGCACTTTTCAACAAAAAACAGAATCAAACCTATAATCACAGTGGGGTTATCGTAAAAAAACTGTGTAGCACTCCTTGCGTAATAGTGTTGTGCTTCACGCATCATTTCATAGTGTGTGATCACCCAGCCTCGTGCCTGCTTTCTGAGTCTATCAGGCTTTACAGACGCCACCCACCAGATGCCTGGCTCTCTTGCTCTTCGTCTGTACAGTTCGACAAAATGTTTAGAAGCCACAACCTTTACTATAATGTAGCATGCACGCTTCAATATGCATGCTCTACACCTTGTAATTGAGGGATTATATTGAAATATAATCTACAGAATTAAGCAGTGCCAACCATAACAGAACTACAAAATTAGCCTAATCTTCAATCAGGTATTATACTTTCATATCAGTGGCCATTCTTCACTTACAATTCCCTTCATATTCCAAATCCTCCTTATCGCTCTGAGCTTCATCTACGCTATTCCTCTGTTGGTCCCTCTTACAAAAAAGTTCAACTAGCCAATCCATTTGTGCATAGACGTACATTCAATTCAACTAGAATCTCATTTGATTCCTGGAAATAGATGCCGTTTAAGACAGCATCTGTAACATCTATAACTCTTTAACCCGGTGATATAAAGGACAGTTTTGGACCAGGCAATTTATTAATCCACTTGAACATTGCAATAAAAGAAAATCTATGTACAATGAGATTTCCTTGCCTTTTTTCATTTCAAGTAATGCTTCAGTTTTCCACTTTTCTTGATGCCAACTATTCAGCATTGGGAATATAATAAAAATTGCGTTTTCCATATACCATTCTATAGAAACTGTAGGTACTTAGAAACATAAAGGAAATATTCAACAATCATAGGTTAACGATCTCTCCATCTCTTTGATATAATAACTATAATACTAATAGCATTTTATATAGCACCTTATCATGTCATTGAGATGTCTCAAAGCGCTTCACTATATTGTAATATAGTGGATTGACTGTATTTTGTGGGTGAAAATATACAGAAAATATAGAGAGGTATGTCTCATTTGTCTGCATCCAGTTGCAGGTCGTGAGACACTGAACGGATTACATTAAAAGCGTGAGTTAGCAATCCAATTCAAAATATTTAGGTACATACTGCTGCTTTTTTTTCAAAATAAATTAACCTTTCCATATAAATTGTGACCTGGAAAAAGCAGTGGCGTGGTTTAACAATACTGGTATTGTTCTTTTCCGGGATTTTGTTCTCTATGCTCAAGATTAGTTTGCACGTTGAAAAGCCAACTCATTGTCTGGGGCTTACTTCAATTATCACTTGGGTAAGGTGGATGGTGGAAATGGGGAGAAACAGAAAGGGGATGGAGGGAAAGGGGGAGAGGGAGATTTGACAGCAGCCAGGAGAGCACCAGCAAAGAAACAGAGGAAAGAAATAATCCTAATAATAACCTGTTGCATTTGATATAGCGCTTTTAATGTCAGGAGGATGGAAAGGAAGGAATCCCCATCAGTACTTTAGCACTAATGTCTGAGTAACTTAATCAGACTCAACTCTCAATCATATTTGAATTGATAGCAGTGATCCACTATGATACTGCAGTATCAAGAATTGGGAATATTGATTGTTCAACACCATAATGCAGCAATTCCCTCCTATTAGGTTTGTGGCAGTTACAAAAATAGCTTCCCTTTAGTTGACCTATTTCTATCCAACAAAAAGAAAAATGAATCCATGGAATACTCTTTACCTCTTTCTCCCAGAAGATATCCCATCACTCTAGTGATGATTTAACTGCCCCCAAGTCACTTTACAGTATATTCTATGAAGCACTTTGAGACGTCACAATGACCTGATAAGGTTCTATATCAAATGCAAGGATTACTATTACATTATTATGAAGCCTAGTTTGCCTGTCACCAGCATATCACTGACCCTGAAGGTGATTGCAAAGTACAAGCTGTTGGTGTCTGGCTGTAGATGCCTTTCCATGACTCAGTTCCAAGACCACTTTCAACGAATTCCCCTTTGCTGATCCGTTTGTCTTGAATGCCCAAGCTGCATAATGTGGACTTTATTTTGCAGAAAGTACATTTTGCTCATCGATTTGAGTAACAGTGACTCACTCTGACTATGTAATCTCTCACAGTAATCACCCCCCTCCATGCTTTGGACATAAATAGATATTTCCCATTCCTGATGGAACGTTTTTCAATTAGTTTGATTTGTCACATAAGTAGCAGTGCATGAAATAACAAGCAATCGGTATGAAAAAGTTGGTGAAATTGAACCTTGTGGCTTGTGCTAAGGCAAATACATTTCCGTGGAAAGAGTAAACTAATAGAGGCTTCACATGTGTATGCACGACATTGTTTTGCCCACAAAACACAAGTCAATCTACTTTACAATATATTCTGTGAAGAGCTTTGAGACGCCTCAACGACATAATAAGGCGTTATATCAAATGCAAGGATTAGTATTATTGTCCGTGCCCCAGTTCCTCCCCATTCTTTACCCTGGCTGTTTGCACTGCAAGGTGCCCGAGATAAGCAACTTACAACGATAATTTAACCATGATTAACCCTTGACGTTTAGCACGAGGTGACATTGTTCGGTATCTGTAGAGAACAGTTTATACATATGTTCAGATTTACCTTTGCAATCTCTTTGGGCCATTTCAGTATTGCCATGATTCTGAAAACTGTCCATGTTTTGTCAATAGGAATCTCTGGCTAAACAAGGATCCAGTGCAGTAGGGACATCAAAGATTCATTTCTGAAACTGTTCGAAAAAAATATGGTCAATAATGTGGTGACCTGACAATCTTACATGTTACTCCAGCACTGGAAGTGATGTAGCACCTGAATGTTAATGATCCCATGGCACAAGCCAAAAAGAGATGGAGTTTCTCCTGGTTTCCCCCTCATTACAACTGAGGCCATTTGAAATATCCCCTCACCCCTCCTTAACACAGAATGGGATAGAATCTTGACCCTTACTGACTATCGAAGGAATGAATAATAAGGTACAAAGACTAATTATCCCTTAAAAAACAATATTTGGTCACTGAATCCAACACTGTTTGTGGGACACCAATGCCGCTGTGCTCAATTGGCGGCTTCATTTCTCCCACAAAGTACACAGTCAATTCACTTTACAGTAATTTCTGCGAAGCGCTTTGTGACGTCTCGAAGATGTGATAAAGTGCTATGTCAAATGCAAGGTTTATTATGCTTATTATGTTACTTAGAGCCAACCTGGACAATCTTACATGTTACTCCAGCCACAAGGGGAGCATTGACAGAATCTCCTAATGCCAACGTGGATGACATTGAATTAAAGTGATGCAATCTAAAGAACAAAAAATAATGCTACCTTTACAATATCCAGGGATCATATCCCAGCTGTTGCCAGCTATGATGACAGCTGACATTTTTGGCTGTAGAGAGGTGCATATCCACAAGATATTATGTTGAGCGAAGTGATCTTGGTTCAGAGATTTGTTTCCCAACATGTGAAGAGAAAGTGTACCGTTTCTTTGAAATAAATCAATAGTGAAATAAAGAAAATAGCATCCTCAATCCAAGATGCTACTCAGCCCATATAGACTCTCAATGCCCCAAACGCACACTGCCAGAACTGTCTGGTCAACTCGTAGCGTTGGCTAGACAATCAGTTCTGATTCTTGAATTGATTTCTAATTATGTCTATAAGTTAGTGAGCTAGGAGCCAGCTGCCCTCATGATATGGTTTCAGTTGTCAGCCTGAATGCACTGACCACCATTAAAACTATACAGAATTGGACTGCAAACAAGTGTTTATTGCTATAACATAGCCATCTATAATACAGCTACACTTGTTGACCACAGCAAGTTGCATATCCACAAGACATTATGTTGAATAAACCGGTCTTGGTATTTTTGCAAAAAACGTTCAAGGAGTCATTCCCCACGACCAAAGCAGGAATTTCTATCAGTCGCATGAAATAGGAAACCTTTGAAACGTGGACACAACAGCAGATGACTCAGTGTGGAAAATTACCCAGCACAGTTGTTTCGACAATCTCTTCGACTGTCCATTCCCCCTGAACAGTTACAAAGATTGCTGGCTGATAACATCAGCGTGTCATTAGAAGACTCATCTATGGTCAAATCTCAGCAACTTCTATTACTGCTCATAGTTAATTTGTTGCAAGCCAAGTCATTTCCCGTTTTGACCCATGACAAAAATCTCAATTTTGCTGGCATTCCTGGGTTCTTAAATTTGTTTTCCTTCCCATTAGTTTCTAGTTTTATTTTTATTCTTTGTCCCACAAACAGTCGTAGATTGAAAATGACCAATTTACTATTGTTTTTTGTTTTTGGAGGGATTATTATTACGATTTTGTTTGTGGATCTCTGCTGTGCGCAATTGGCTGCCGCGTTTCGCCCACAAAATATACAGTCAATTCACTGTACAGTATATTCTGTGAAGCGCTTTGAGACGTCTAGAAGAAGTGATAAGGTGCTGTATCAAATGCAAGGATTATTATTATTATCAAATGCAAGGGTTACTATCATCATGTTATTGAAGTTCCAAACTTTTCAGTTAAAGATCTTCCACCATCTTCTAATTACAGGACAACAGAATTGGATTAATTTCTTATTTGCTCTTATGAGAGCACCATTAGAATATTAACTAATGCGACAATACACCAAATATTAGTCATATCTGAAATATATTCATGCTGCCCAAGTGAAAGCACTATATAAATGCAAGTTGTTGTTGAAATATGTTCATTTTTGCTAACAAGGGATATTATAACATTCATTATTAGCCTCCTTTTGTTTTATGCGTCCTTCAAAAAGATGTTGAAAAACAATCTGTGCGGGTTGTATGTGTGAATGGAGATCTTAGAAAGATATGTAAAATAGATACAATTTAACATTTAATTTGAATTGGTTATTAAAGACGAATAAGAATTATGGTCTCTCTGCATGCTTCATGAAAGAGAAATAAAATTAAAAGCGGTTACTAATTAATTTACCCACGTTGTTCCATGTGCAGTTATTTTATTATTATCATCAAAAATAAACCTTGTATTGGCTGTACCATCTATCACACCAGAAAGACATCTCAAAGCAATTCACAGAATCCACTGTAAAGTACAGTGACCGTGTACTTTGTAGCTGTACACAGCACAGCAATGTCCCACAAACAGCCCTGAAGTGAAAATAATTTATATATAGTTATGTTAATATGAATTATATTAATCAGTTCCTATTGATGTCCTGTATGCAGTCTTTTCTATGGAGCTTTGGTGTATATTAGAAGAATAGCAAGTGATTAAACCTAATTTATTTTAGTTACTGTGCTCAGAACAACATCTGATCCTGTAAATCCCAATCACGCAAAGCTACACAGCTATCAGTTTTTCACCCAATGCAATAAAGAAAGGCTTTATTTGAAGAACTTAATTCAACATAGAAACAGCGTCAACACTGGCTAAGAAACACAGCTACAAAGCAGAACTAAAAGTGTTCCAACATAGCCTTTAAATACAGGAAGATTAAATCTATATTTGAGAAAATTTTCCTTTTAAATAAAGATTTTTGTATGGAGGGTATTCATCAATTGGTCTGTATTGCATGGCAATGTTTGACACTGAATCTAGTTCTCTCTTGAATGTACTATTGTAGCAATGACATTAATGAAAGAAACAAGCGAAAGCGAGGATTACTCCACTGTACAAGTGAAAGACATTTGATAAAAGATCTAAAACATCACCAGGTACCAATTACCCTACGTTTATTTTAACAGTAGTTTGTTTCTCACTGCTACTTATTGCCACATTCCAATTAAGAACGATGATCAGCCACTTCAGTGGAGCTCTTCGCCTAAATTTACTTAGTCTATGGATGAAATGAAAGCTTCATTAAAAAATAACACTGATGTATAGTGCAAGTGATGTGAACTTTCGCAGCAGTGCTTCAAAATGGTTTACCCAATTATAGATGTTTTATGGATTCCCCAGAATATCTGTGGTGTACTTTGGATCATCCCCGGTTCAACTTCTGGTCTGTGTACAGCAGATCTCATCTGGGGCAGTGGTACAAGCCTTGAAATTGTTTCTCTGCCTCAGATTACAAAGTTGGGTGATGGGGGAAGAAAAACCATACAGTCCCCTTGGGACGCTGGTAGCTGTATGTGTGTATTTGGATTGGTGGGGTAAGAATTGGAGAGGGTGGCAGAGAAATTCCACCTTGGTCTTCTTATTCACCTACAAAACAGTCACTACATTTACAGTAAATCCTGTCAAGAGCTAGGAGCATCCTCTTGAAAATGCTACGTCGAATGTAAGAATTGTTATTATACTATTTTCTTAGCACTTCATTGGATGTAGGATTGTTAACTACATTGATTGACTTTTTTTAAGAATATAGTTAAGAATCGCTAAATTCTGCACCCACAGAAATGCTAAGATAAATAGTGCAAGTCTAGACACACATACACCTCTAGATTGGGCTTGGCTGTGACCCCCTTATGATCACAGCCCATAAATCACTCAGTGTTTAGGGCTTACATGTGAATAATGAAATAATAATATAAATAAATAAATAAGTGGCCACTTGGCAAACTCCTGTGGAACCATACCCCACCTGGAAGAAGTCACCAAAAACGGAGGGAATCATAAAAATCTTACAGCAAAGATGAAGGCTATTTGGCCCATTGAGAGGAGGGGCGAAAGGGGACAAATGACCTTGTTCAGATCAATCTTCGTTGGAAAATACCAATGGTGATCTTTTGGGAACACAACAGTTAACGTATCTAACTGGAAACATCCGTGGATCCAGTTCCAGTGGAACTCAATCAGTACTGGAAGAGAAATAATAATAATAATCCTTGCATTTGATATAGCGCTTTTCACGTCAGGAGGACGTCCCAAAGCGCTTCACAGAACACACTGTAAAGTGAATTGACTGTATATTTGTGGGCGAACGCGGCAGCCAATTGCGCACAGCAATGTCCCACAAACAGCCGTAGATTGAAAATGACCAATTTATTATTGATTTTGGTTTTGGAGGGATTATTATTAGTAAGGAAACTTGCCCAAGGTTTCGCCCTGACTGGAATTGAACCCAGGTGTCTCGCTTGCAAAGAACTCCACAGAATTCCCTTTAAATGGAACGGATGTAAGTTATGATCCTGGAGACAAGCCTTTCTGGGATTCCACATAACTTGAGGTTGATTTGGATGAAGAAGGTCCTTCAGACCATCCAATTTCATTCTTCTGAATACTCACTCTACCATCCTCCCATCACAGCATCAAGCTGTGTTTTTTTTTAAACAAAAGAGTTCACTGTCCTGGCCTCAACCACACAAGCCTGCAACATGTTCTAATCATTATATAGGTAAAGCAAAAAATCTTCAAAAAAAATCTTGGTATCTTCAAATTATCCTTTACAACTCTAAATCTCATGATCTTGTGAAGATCTATAAAATACAAATACAAAGTCACTACATTTTATAGTAAATCCTGTGAAGCGATATAAGATGTTCTCCTAAAATGAAATGAGCTATATCAAATGCAAAAATTATTATTATTGTAACACGCAGTTTAGATCCCTGCATAGTTTCTAGGTGGTTTTCAGTGTTAATAATAATTCTTGCATTTGATATAGCGCCTTATCATGTCTTCAAGACATCTCAGAGTGCTTCACAGAATATAGTGTAAAGTGAATTGACTATATTTTGTGGGCGAAACATAGCAGCCAGTGTGCACAGCAGTGTCTTACAAACAGTAGTGGATTGAAGTGACCAATTTATAATTATTATTATTTTTGGAAGAAATTATCCCCGGACAAACGATCTGACAAACGATTAACAACCAGGTTTCTACTTATTGCTCGGTAACCAGAGGCGTGTGGAGTAAAGGAAATTGTCCAACATTTTGCCTTACCAGGAATCACTAACCACTGAGCTACAGCACTCCAAAAGGTCAGCCAGACCAAAAACACTGCCAAGTTACACTTGAATGGATGATACTTGGTATATTTGAACTCTCAAAACTACTTTCTGCAGGAGGTGGACATTTTGTGCTCCAGATATCTTGTCAAACCATTTCTGAATTGTCCGATCAATAGTCCCAGTTGCACCAATGATGATAGGAACTAGGCTCATCCTGTAGAACCACATGTGTCCACATTCAATTTGTAGGTCAACATACTTCCCAATCTTCTCTAATTCCTTACTTTGTACGTTGCAATCACTTGGAATGACCACGTCATTGATACTGTTTGTACAATCTAGCAGTTTATAATGATATCTGGTTTATCACAAATTACTGTTCTATCTGCATCCACTTACGAGTTCCATTTAGATCATTTTTTTTTGGTCAACCGGGTGTCTGACACATGCGGAAACCCATCACCTTGCTTAAGAGTATCCAAACCAAACTGAGATTTCCATGCATCCTACCTACACATGAAAATCCCAGAGATAGATTGTTGGAATGGAATGCGCACTCTTTCCTTGGCAGGACACATCCAGCTTACCTAATTCTGGAAAGTATTAGGCGCAGATTGGCAAGAGCCAAGGCTTGGGGACCCCAGAGTGTGCATTGGGGTAACTGCTGAAGCCTCACCAACTAAAACCGTACAGCTTGACATTGATAGTGTTGTTACATCGAGATAAGTTTGAGTAAAAGACACAAGCAAAGCACTAAAGAAGAATGAACAGAAAGCGCAGCATAGATTTGCCTGGTGTTACACATTGTGTGACAATACTACATCTTGTAATAAGATAATATGTCAATCCTGTCACCCACAATTGGAGATGCAGCGCTGCAGGCCTCGTCAAATAATCTTCCTGTCAGTTTTATGAAGTTAGAATCAACCAACCCAGCAGATTTATGTTTGGAATGATTTAGGAATGGGATGATTTCAATAAAACAATAAACCAGCTCCAAGAGTTTAGCATTAACCCCATGTTGCCCACACTGCAGATCCCAGGACAATGCTACATTACCAACTGCTATGAAGTCACTCCCAAATATTGCTAATGTCTAGAGTTGCACTTACAGGAATGTTAAACTCAATATCTTTCAGTTTAAGGTTGTGTTTGGGAATGGGCAGGTCATGGCTGAGGGACTTTGATCACTTTGACAAGTGACTAAATCGATTGCGTAGCTTGGTACCGAGCCACAGAGAACATGAGGGTCTCAGCTCTGATCCTTTTGTCTTGTGCACAGTTAGCGTATTCCAGATGGGAGCATGATAAATATGGCACATTTGGCCTCTGAACTCTGGATTTTTTGATGTGGGAAGGAAATTAGCCAAGATCCATCTCCTGATCAAAATCAATGATCCTTTCTGTAAAGTGTGTGTGTCTGTGTGGAGGTCAGGTAATTCAGTCTTGGCTGTAATGCTCCTCCACAATTACGTTACCTGTCAATTCTCACGATCTAGCTCACAAGTGAAGAATGGCCACTTAGAGGATACTGGAGCGAAACAGCCAGGACCCAGGGAAACATAGCACATGAGGAGTCATTGCCATCAGAATAGGATATATATATATTTTATATATACATATATTATATATATATATAATAGACACACATACATAGTTGAACACACTTACTTCAGAGCACCTCATTAAATTCTTCTTTCAAAGCTTTGCCTCTTAGAAGAAAAAAATTGGCAATCATGGAATGCAATTTCCTCCCAAAACGCATCTCTGAAATTGTGATGCGTCAGTGTGTTTTGTGATTTTTTTTCCTCAAAAAGAGAGAATCTGTTTGCTCTGAACAGCAGAGCACTCTATCACTCTATCCTTCAAGAGAATTGACGTCTGAATCCATTTCCTCCCAACAACAGAGTCTACAATGGGTTCTAATTATTTGTACAGCGCTGCAGATGACTGCAAGCGAGTCCAGGAAATAGCATATTTATTACCAGTTTGTCGAAAGTTAGCTCTTCCAGTATAGGTTTGTGCCAAAACGCAGTGCAATAACATGAGCCAGCTACAGCTATTGATCTCCGGGGGAGGAGTACTGGTACAGAGGCCATGAAAACCAATGAAATTCCAAGAATCTTTCATTAAATACCAATTAAAAGATAATAAGATTCTGATTTTAATCGCATATTGAAGCAGAGTGCTACAGATGACATGCAATGTATTCTTCAAATCCACTCGGTTGGAAAGAGAGAATTGTATTCCAATGTACTGAAATTTAATGCAGCATTGTGTTACCTGGACTTTGTGAAACTCTTCGCAAATAGAGTGGGGATGTAAAAAATGATCAAAAGGACAAAGAGGTAGTTTTTAAGACAGGCTTCAAAAGTGGGGAGGAAGAGAGGGAATGAGGCAGAGAAACTGCTGGATGGAGTTCCAGAAAGCCAGGCACAGAATGACTGAAAGCTCACCTACCAGAGTTGGAGGGGATCAGACTATGAAACATGCCAGTGTTCGCTGAGCAGAGGGGAGCAGCTGGGGTGGTAGAGTTGCAGGTCTCAGAGATTATGGAGGGATATGAATGTAAGGAAGGGGAGAAATCTAAACAAAAAACGTTCTTGGTTCATTTGTATTTTTGAGAGTTGCTCTCTTTGGTTTAAGAAATAAAGAACATCAAGATATTTGCAATCTGAATTTTAGAAACATCTCCAGAATTTAGGAATCCTACAATGTACTGATTAGTGGGCTCGCCTCACAAGCAAGAGGACCTGGGTTCGATTTCCAGGCAGGATGAAACCTTAGGCAAGTTCTTACTTGTCTGGGAAGCAAACCCAGGTCCTCTTGCTTGCAAGGCGAGTACTCTAACCAATATGCTACAGGACTCCAGAAGACTGCGTTCTTCATCCAAACCAAGCTTGTGATCTTGTGATGTTGTGATCAGTGCTGACATAATGCAGACTTACCTCTTAGTTTGGAAAACAGTGTAAAAGGCATCTATAGACAGGGTACTGTAAAGGTGGGTGAGTAGTCAGACGGCTTGCTGACTTTGGTCTGTGTGTGTGCCATAAGCCATCCAACCTGTGCTCCATTGCTACTGTATCTCAACTGTTATTATACAGGCCTCAACAATTAGCACCCCTCAATACTGCAAATGGCAACGACAAGCACCTAACATCAACATGCGTCTAATTAATTACAGTAGCTAATTTAGCCAGAGTATCAGAGCATTGCACAAATTAATTTTTCTTAGTCATACTGATCACAGGGATTATTGAAATGTTGAAACTGCTGTCATTCTTCAACGCAAGGTACATGCTGCAGTTCTGTCATGATTCACTTACCTTTGGCAGTGACATTTTGAACCGTCTTAAAAAGACAATATAACTCCCATTTGCTGGCAGACCTAAGATTAATAATATTAGCAGAGAGACGTCTCAAACAAGATGTACCAAAAGCAAGGATTATTATTATTTAGAAAACATGTCTTTCTGACCAAAAAGCTCAAGGGAAGGGGGCAGAGGAAAGCAGAGTGTAAATTAATTTGTCCCCTTCTCTTCAGGTGAAATCGTTGGCATGAATTAGTTCAGTGGAAATACAGAAAGGAAGAACTTGTGTTTCTATAGCGCCTTCTGTTTCACGGTTTCAAAGCGCTTTGTGGTTAGGTGTGGCCACTCTTTTTTAGCAAACACTGCAGCCAAAGTGCATGCAGCAAGTTGCCATAAAGCGCTCCTTCAGTACTGCATTGCAGTGTCAGCCTCGAGTATCAACTCTAGCCTTGCTGTGGTGTATAAATCCACAACTTAGGCAAGTTTCCTTACTCCTCACACCTCTGTTTACCCAGCAGTAAGTAGGAACCTAGTAATTGATTGGCTGATCACTTTCTGGGGTAATAATAATAATAATATAATAATAATCCTTGCATTTGATATAGCGCTTTTCACGTCGGGAGGACGTCCCAAAGCGCTTTACAGAACACACTGTAAAGTGAATTGACTGTATATTTGTGGGCGAACGCGGCAGCCAATTGCGCACAGCAATGTCCCACAAACAGTCGTAGATTGAAAATGACCAATTTATTATTGTTTTTTTGGAGGGATTATTATTAGGCGTGTGGAGTAAGGAAACTTGCCCAAGGTTTCGCCCTGCCTGGAATTGAACTCAGGTCTCTCGCTTGCAAAGCGAGTGCTTTAACCACTGAGCTACAGGACTCCATTAATAATATTAGCAGAGAGACGTCTCAAACAAGATGTATCAAAAGCAAGGATTATTATTATTTAGAAAACATGTCAATAATCCCTTTTTTGAAAAATAATACGAATAACTTGGTTACTCAATCCACGCCGGTTTGTGGAACACTGCTGTACGCAAGTGGCTGCTAAGTTTCACCCATAAAATATACAGTCAATTCACTTTACAGGATGCCCTGTGAAGCGCTTTGAGACGTCCGAACAACATGATAAGGCGCTATATGCACGGATTATTATTACTTTCAGAACCAGAGATGAGAGCGCTATCAACTGAGCCGACTGACAGTAGCAACATCTAGGCCATGCTGACAGAGGCAATATCTAGGTCATTTAAAAAGACTCCACCTCTCCATATACTGAATTACCTTTTCGGTGGTAAAAACACCCACCGATTTTCACGATATCAGCATCTGGATTGCATAGATACTGAATGCCAACACTACAAATTTGATTCATAAACAACAAACAGCTCCTTATTCACAGCATTCCTGAATTAAAAGGCTGTGGGTTTTATTAACACACAGATCAGTAAACCACAATTGATAATAATGCAATTGCATTTATAGTCCGTTGCTTGGTCACATGCTCATGATGGGATGGTCCTTCAGCTCAAATATCATTGCACTTGAAAATACATTTTCTCCCTTGCTTCACCACTCGCAAATTTCATCTTGCTTGTGCTACCTGCAAAACCAAGTCATTTCGGGATGAATTTATTGTGGCAATAATATGGAGTTACTACACTGTAAATCGCTTCGAGACTTCCTTCTGCTACAAAAAGCTCTATATCAAATGTAAGAATTATTCATTATTAAAGTAATAAAAGCTAAGTTTCTGCAGAGCTTCCTGCTGGGTCTTGTATTAGAATAATCATAGAAAAGGAGACAGAACACAGGATGTTAGACACAAGAAACAGACTGCAGTAAACTAAGCAAAAAATATGGACCTTCAGCATTGACACTAATCCCTCAATAGTATCGATGTATTACATAGTTCAGTAGTATAATATAAGGCACAGGGTTGTGGAATGGTAGGTACAATAAGCTGTAATGACATTTGACTTGAAGCGCACTGATGATCACTCAGCAAGATACAATCAATTGCCTGTAAACTTAAGCAACACAGATATATGTCTGTAAGATAGATAGATGTCTGTAAGCAGGGAGGTCTAGGGGAATAGCCAAGTTCAACACTGTTAGCGTTCCTAACCCTCAGTTCAAATCTTAAAGTTAGATCAGTTAAAATCAGCAAAAGGCAGAAGAAAGATGCCTGTTTAGTTTAAGCCATGGAGGAGGAAAAGTTGCAGATGTGAAGACAAAAGGATCTGGGTGTGATTATTGATCATTCGATGCAGGTTTCCAAGCTGCTGTCAATACCGTTAATCAAGTACGTGCTTCCATCCTTACTGTAAATTGTAAGTAGTTATTTCAGCTTCATTACGAACATTGCATTATTACACTGCACAGCTTCATGAAGAGACACCACATTTAGAGAATAATGTGCAGTTTTGTTCACTCTAAGTTCAGGAAACCAATGCTTTGAATAGGATTCAGAGATCAAGACAAGTAACAGCCTGGCTAAGCCGTCAGGGTAGCTCTGCTGCCTCTGAGAGAGAAAGATGTGGGTTCAAGCCCCACGTAAACCCTTTGAGTTAATAGTGTAGGCTGACGCTCCAGTACAAAACTGGTGCAGTGCTGCATCGTCGGAGTGTAATCCTACCGCTGGGACGTTAACCCAAGGTCATGTCTGTATAGGTGCACGTTAAAGATCGCAAGGCACAAAATTCAAATGAAAGGAGAGTTTTTCCTGGTGTCCTGGCCAGTGATGCCCCAAATAAAATTTCTCATTCACTTCATGGCTGTTTGTTCGGCATCGCTGTGTGCAAATTGGCTGCCGCATTTAACCGTCGCTACACTTTACTGCATATACTGCAAAGAACTTTGTGGGAGCCTCCTGATGAGAAAAACACTCTATCAAATGCAAGGACTATTATTATTTTACTGTTGTAGTTGGGGTCCATAAAATTTCAATCAGTGATACAAAGGGTTTGGGGGGGGGTTAATAGTCAGTGCGTCCACATTCACTTCACAGGAACGCAGAAAGACAAACAATTGCCTGGATCAGTAAAGCCAAATTGCCCAACTTTATTGGCATTAGGTTTGCCACTGACATCACTTCCTGCACGTGTACAGTGATCAGGAAGTGACATTGGTGGCAATCTGATGCCCTGGGAGTAATCATTTTGGCTTCCGTGAATCATGCGATGTTTTGTCTTTCCGTGTGCATGTGCAGTCAATGCAGAAATGCCAGTTACGAAGCAATAATGGAGCTTGTCAGCATGTTTTGGATTTTTTAAGGTCAGTAAATGTGGAGGTCCACCCCATAATAAGTGAACTCACATAATAATGAAATGCTTTATAACATGCAGGTACTGTTCATGGTTTTAATATTGCAGTAAACAAACATTAGTAAGGAACATGGACTTCAATATAGCCAGTTATTAGGAGATTAATCAATTGTCTTAGCATTGCTTAACTTAGTCAGCTAATCCATCATTCGTCACATATCGATCAGATTTTTATTACCTTTGCCTATACATCTTTTCTTTTTGTTACACCTTATCCAACACCTCGCTCAAGTGAGCGTTCTTCATGTGTTAGTCAACACTGTGAGTGTTGGCAGTGTTATTCCATTGTGCAAGATGCCACAGCCAAGGCTGACATTGTCTTCATTCCAAGAGCACAATGGACAAGAACCAGACGCAAGATCTCTGGCCATTTCCCACCTCCCTAACAGAGGAACACTGATTTCAATGTCAGCATCTCTGTGGTCAGCCTACCTGCGATAAAGGGATCAAGTCTGTTTTAGTTACACAGGAGGTAGTGGACTTAATCGTGAGACAATGTTTTTCGAGATATTTAAAGGAATTTAAGATCTAAATTAAGCCTTACTAGTATAATCGGACGCACCCATAAATACTCACAAATCTGTCCAACAGTGCCTACTTCCAATTATTTTACAAAGCTATTTGATGGCATTATATTAAGGAATCACATCAATAGATTAAAATGGAATCCATGAATCTTTATTAATTTGCAAGAAATGCTAGAGAGAGGGACGTTAAACGTTTCCCCTATCAAAGAGTTGGCAACAAAGGCAAACTGAATAATTACCAGGTATTTCACGTGAATTTTAATGTCACCTGAACCTTTGGGGGGGAAAAAAAATGTCGGCTTGCATCCATTTTGTAATAACCCTTACATTTGATATGTTGGGAGAATGTCCCAAGCACTTCACAGGACGTACTGTAAAGTGTAGTGACTGTGTGTTTTGTGGACGAAGTTACTGCATTACTCATTGAGTGTGCTTCCGACATCCTAATGGATCGAGTGACAGGCAGCCGGGGATCTTCATTCCCAAACCTTGCTGATTTGAGTGGGAAGCAAGTAAATCAGCATGTGTCACATACCTGACTGGTCAAATGGTGGGCAAACAGTGAGCATTTGTCTCACCCCCTGCTGGCAGAGCATTCATCAAACAATGAGCAAGTGTCCTGCAACCTTGGGTCAAATGGTGAGAGGCTGATGAGCGAGTAACCGCAGCCTGGCTAGGCGAGTAGCAAGTGAGTCCTGGGCACGAGTCCAGTCACCCCGCTGAATTGAATGACGCTGTCCATTTGCCTGGTGTTTCAGCAGTGGGACAGACTGCCATCTACTTTGCTGGTTGTTGAATTCTACACTTCCATAAGGTACGGTAGGGGATTAGGTTACCAAATAACACAGCGGTTTAGTCCAACGCTTGGCAAGTGTCCAAGGTTGGAGGGGGGGTGGTGAAATCGAATACATCTTTGTGCTCTTTACGTAGCAACCTTCTTGAATCAAACTTAGGCTCTCGGAGGAAGCTAACTTTGAATCCAGCATCCAAATTAATCTGAATATTTATCCCAGACACAAAAATGATTGCAATGCAGTGATCAGAGACCAGACATTCTTCGCACATTAGACACGGCACGTCTGTAGATCACAGTAAGGTGCGCAGTGAAGACAAGAGACTTTATTATGACATTTTTCAATACAGATTTGCGATACATTCTCAAAACATAAAAGCAGGGGTAGGGGGGCAAATCCATCACTAAGGGAACTCATGAACTGGAGGCAGCTCATACTCTGCCATATCAAACACTACGTCAAATAACATTGGTATTGACGGGAAGATCCATCAACCGGGTGTCATCTGAACAGCCTCAATACAGACCTAGATTACTTAATACTAAGGGCTCAATGCATAAATATGCTTATAGTTAAACAGCAACACTGGAGAATTTCCTGAGACAAGCAAGCAACTAACTCTGGGAAAATATCCTCCAAGGGATCCGACTGACAAGACAATGAAATCTTTACAGGGGTTCAGAATATAATACGACTTGCATGATTGGCAACCTAGTTTTTTTTCTCCCCTCTCCCCTGCAAGATCCTGCACCTAATTGAAACCTATAGAACGCAAGAAAGCGCTGCAAGATTTTTACTACATCTGATAGGAACCAATAAAATCCTTGTATAGTTGTCAACAGTACTGGATTTTTTTTAATATAAACGGGACGGGAGGGGGAAATAGGGGACAATTGTTGCAGAAGAAGAAAGGAATATCTTTTGGTGTTGAATCAGATGTGAGACCTCTACTCTTTACAAGCAAAACAAAGCCAAGACCAAAATAGATTTTTCTTTTAGGTTGGAGCTGGGTACAGTGTGTTCCTGCAACACGAGTTCATGCAGTAGAGATGGTGCTTTATTTAAATTTTTAATAAAAGCATCACAGCTCTTTTATACAACATCCAGCTCCAAATAAAGCTCATTTAACAGACTCCCCTGCCCACTACATTTTAAAAACAAAATCGTTCAGCAGCTTAACACAAAGCAGATTTCTGCACCATTTCTCCTCTCAGAGAGCTAACAGCAGATGTACTGTAGTTTTAAGCCATTCAAATCCACACTGCACTTTAGGCTTTTGTATGTTTATTATCCTTTTGCTTCCCCCCATCCCCATTTAATATTAAAGCGCAACTTCGATGGGATTTGTGTTTAAAGGCGGTTGCTGTCGTGTGCGAGTAATTTTCAGGGGGTGTTGATACGGTCCCTGCAGAGTGAACAAGCACAAACCTCAGAGGCTGAGAAAGAGCGGAGAGGTTTGTAAAGGATCAGCTGGAGTCCTGTAGTGATCATCTTCCCTGAATCCTTCACATCAAAGAATTACAGCCATCACCCCGTCTCTGCTGTAGTGTGTCCGCACTACACAACAATCCGCCTAATGCCGAACATCGAGCGAGCGCGTGAGTGGAGAGGACATTCGATGGCAAACCTCAGTCACATTCAGATACAGCTACACATTCCAGCACTGCAGACAGACCTGAATATAACCGGGATACGGTATTAAAACACACAGCACCAGGCTGCCTGCGTATCTGTGCTTATGCGTGTGCTTGTATTTATCTATGCGTGTGCATTCCCGGCTTTCCCCGGACACAAAACACAGGCAAATGCTTGACAGAAGCAACAAGACAGAACGCCGGCACTCACCCTGGTTTGTACCTCCATCCCCTTCCTCGCATTCATTCAAATTATTCATCATTGTTTTCCTGGCTGATCGAGATCCTGGGCAAATGTGGATCTGGGATAAGAATGAATGGAGATGAGGACCAGAGCCTTCAAGATGCAGTCAGGTCCCTTCTCTCTAGCCACAAAACAGAAGATGAGACTGCACTGCAGAGAGAGCACCTCAGCTCACACACACAACAGCAGCGAGCTCAACCTGACTGAATTCATCATGTATGCACTAGGCATTATCTGTGTGTGTGTGTGAGGGGAGGGGAGGGCAGAGAGAAGAGACAGAGAGAGAGAGAGAGGGAGAGGTGGAGGAAGAGGAGGGCTTTCCACAAGAGCCTCCAGGCACCTTTTCCACATCCCTAACCAGCATTGCTACACAGCGCACAGCATCATTAAATGAGCTCAGAATCACAAGAAATTAACAGGAGAAGCTGAACATTTCTGTCGCATGTAGCAAGCTATTTCTAACCAGAAAAGAAGCAGGCCGATTTATTTTTCACACACAGAGCTCTCGATTATCAGCATCACCCACTAAATATATGTGCCAGGCTGTTTGCATGTATTCACAATTGGGTTCCTCGAAATATGCTGTATGAATTGAAAACAGACCACTTTAACCCTCTCAGTACTCTGGCTGCTTTTGCACAAAAATTAATTAAAAAATATGTATATATACACAAATATATATACACACACACACAGTCGTGCATTATATATACACGCAACTGACAAATTGCATTTGTATAGCGCCTTTCACGTCAGGAAGACACACACACAGTGCATGTATATATATATTATATATACATATACACAATATAGAAGTCCACTTTTTGTTTTAAACCTCTATTCATTCAAGCTATTGTGATAAGGCGCACTATTAAATGCCAGGGATATCTAATACCTGGCAGTTAATAGTGCGCCTTATCACAACAACAGCAGCGACAACAAGTTGCATTTATACAACCTGTTTCATATCAGGAGGATGTCGCAAAGCACTTCATGTGATTTATTGTGAAGTGCCACCAATTTATTATTTTTGCCACCAATGCAGCTGCCAATTTCGCACAGGAATGTCCCACAAACTGCAAGAAGTGAATGATCGATTTTATCTGCGGGATTGTTGGCCTGGACACATTTTTCCAATGGAGTCCCAGGATTTTTGAAGTCCACTTGAACAGACACGGACTGTTGGTTTAACACGTCATCCGAAGTTGGATGCTGAGAAGAGGCTCAAACGGGCAACCCAACAACAAGCATTCAAATAGCGCTTTTCACGTGGGATAGCATCTCGGAGCGCTATTTGATAGAAAGGCTAAGAAAGTTCTTTGATCAATTTGCCTGCATCCAGTTCCTAGATCTTATGCAGCCTTACACAGTCCCTATTAATTGTCATCGCACAGTGCATTAGCTTTATCAAGAGAATTTTTCTATTCTGAAGAAATGCACCCAGCTATGGTTCTCAATAAAGCATCCATTTGTGCTGGGATTGGCAATGGGGCCCTTGGCACATTGGGTGGACCCAGACAATCACTAGAGGGTCAGCCTGTCTCAGCTGGTAGCACTCTCGCCTCTGAGTCAGAAAGCCCTGGGATCAATTCCCACTTTGGGACTTAGAACTCATATCCTCTGGGCAGTCCAGGGCTGTGCTATGCTATGGGAAGTGCCATCCTTTGGATGAGACATAAAACCGATGTCCCGTAAGACTGAAGACTTCTGCCTTTTCCTCGAATACTCCTGTGGTATCACCTCATGCTCAAAGCAATGACATCTCTCCCAATAACCAGGCACAAATGATCACTTTCAAACACAGCCTTCTGTTCAGAGAAGCTTCAAGCTGCAGATGGAATGGTTCCGTTAGACCAAAAGCTAATAAAATGCTATGCCCTGGGAAAGATAAATCATTCGACTCCATGCTCCAGGCTAGTGAAGCTCCACCTGTTTGTAGGTTTGCTGGATGCCATGACCTTGCTAAGCTGTTTAACTGCTCTGTCAGAGGGCCCTCCGCATGCTGTATTGTGCATGATTGAACCTTTGGTCATCTTTGCACCACAACGTGCCTTATCCTTCACACCTCTTGATTCCGGTCCTCAGCTGGGATGCAAACCATTGACTGTCCAGCACCTTGGGACTTGTTCGCGTTATGAAAGGCGCTATATAAATACAATTTATTATTATTGCCAGATCTAGACAAGTTAGTTGCATCTCAGGAATATCTGAGCGCACCTAAACATACGTAATCGAAGGTTCTGTCTGTTGAGGTGGACGTTAAAGATCAGTTAAAGATGGCACTATTCAAAAAGAGAAGGGAGTTTCTCCCGGTGTCCAAGCCAAAAGGACATGCTGCTGGGCTCTCTTGAGCAGAGTGAGGAGGGAACTGAGTGAGGTGGAACAGAGTGAGAATTCTGTTAAGAAATTTGGTGAGAGTGGGAATTCGGTGCAGAGTGGGAAAGAGGTGCATAATTATAAAATATATGTCATATTAAAATAATATAAAAAATGTCTGAGAATATGGCAGGACACCTGAGACCTGTTGCATGCACAATGTGTGAACTCCAGGATGCTTTGTGTGCTCTGGACGGATATGTGTGTAGGAAGTGCCTCCGGCAACTCGGGCTTGAGCTCAGTTTCTGAGCTTTAGGAGAGGCTGGTGTCATTACATAGCATACGGGATGCTGACGAGTTCATGGATCGAACAGTTCAGGAGGTGGTCACCCCACAGCCACAGAAGGAGAGTGAGTGGGGTGGTATGGAAGAGGGGACGGGCAGTGCAGAAATCCCCTGAGCGTGTGGCACTCACAAACTGGTTCTCTGTACTGAATACCGGAAAGAGTGATGACATCTCTGGGTAGGGGAATCAAAAGCAAACAGATGGACAGGGGGACACGGGGAAAAGTGTTAATGCAATTGTCACTGGGGACACAATGATGAAAGTAAACAGGCATTTCTGCAACCAAGGACGTGACTCTTGCATGGTATGTTGCCTGCCTGGTACCAGGGTTGAAGACATCACGGAACAGGTGCAAAGCGTTCTACAGAGGGAAGGGGAACATCCAGGGATCCATGACATAGGGAAAACAAGGGTTGAGATCTACAGGGAGAGTAACTGAAGCTAGGGAAAAAGCTAAGGAGTAGGACCTTAAAGGTGGTTGTCTCTGGATTGCTACCAGTGCCTTGTGCAAGTGAGTATCAAAACAGCAGGATCAAACACATGAATGCATGGTTGGAAGAGACGAATAGCAATGTAATAAGGAGTAATCCAGAAAAAAGAGGGACTAGATGGAGGAGAAATGCAGAACATGTAAAGTCGTTCCTGGAGTGCATGTGCGTAGGTGCAAAGTGTGACAAATAAGATTGGGGAGCTGCAGGCTCAAGTTGCCACATGGGGTTATGATGTAGTGGACATAACGGAGACCTGGCTCAAACAAGGACAGGAATGGGAGCTGAATATTCCTGGTTACGATTTATTCCTTCCCTATCCCTCCTGAATACAAGGTGGTGGGGTGGCAATATTAATTAAAGACATGGTTACGGCCCTGGAAAGGGACGATGTGCTAAAGGATCCAAAAATAGAATCTATTTGGTCAGAGTTAAGGAGCCGAAAAGGAACTGTTACCGTTAGGTGAAAACTATAGACCATAGAGGGCAGGTGAAGAGAATTTTTTCACACTGTGAGTTGTTAGGATCTGGAATGCATTGCCTGAAAGGGTGGTGGAAGCCGATTCGATAACAACTTTTAGGAGCGAAGCAGATAATTATTTGGGGAGGACAAGTTTGCTGGGTTATGGGGAGAAAACAGGGGCTTTTCAAAGAGCTGGCACAAACACAATGGGCCAAATGGCCTCCTTCTGTGCTGTATACTTGTATGATTCAACAATCCCACCAGATAAAGTTGGTCACTCACATCATGGCTTTGAGGGACACTGCTATGAGCAAATTGGTATTCACCGAAAAAATACAGTTACAACACTTTGCATTAAAAATTTTGTGAAACTCTTTGAGATGTCCTCCAGATGTGAAGGACACCTTATCAAACAGAAGGATTATTATTACTTTAACATTTTGCTGGTGTAATTACCGTCAGGCAGGGTGTAAGACAAATTGCCATTGCCATTACATTTGCCATCATCAACCGCACAATAACTAAAAGGCTCAGGAATGTGACAAGATTGTTTGAATTCATTGTAAACCTTCTTTAATAATTCAAACAAAACCTAAATACCATCACCATGAACCTTGCAGGGTGCAACTTCTCTGATAATCAGCACATTGAATTACATATGCAATTCAGTTCAGGCACCGACTCAATGGACCAAATGGTCTCTGTCTAATCTGATTTCTGCAGAAAGCAGAACAAAGCAAAACTGAGCAAAACTTTCCAAATGCAGCACGTCTGTGAGTGAGTGAGTAAACACTCAAGATTCACTACACTTGGTAAAACAAACAGTGACGTGAGGGCATCAATTTATGATAGCTGGCAAACCAGCAACAACAACAACAACAAGATTCCATTTATAAAGCGCCTTTCAATACAGGAGGACGTCCCAAGGCGCTGCACAGTTGGGTCATGACCCGAGCAGGGGGGAAATGGTCAGGGTGAGGGGAGGGAGCGAGGAGGGGGAAATGGTCAGGGTGAGGGGAGGGATGGGAGGGAGCGAGAAGGGGGAAGAGAGTCGAGAGGGGAGCTGAAGGCTCGGTCAAAGATAAAGGTTTTGAGACCGGCCTTGAAGGAGGAAAGAGAGGAGGCGGCGAAGGCACTGGGGGATAGAGTTCCAGAGCCTCGGGGCTGAGAGGCTGAAGGCCCGACCACCAACGGTAGGGCGATTGGGGCGGGGGACGTGGAGCAGACCGGAGCCAGAGGAACGGAGGGTACGGGCAGGTAGGTAGGGGATTGGGAATGGGAGGTGAGGACAATTATTTCCGCACACAGTTCGGATGTGGAATGCCCTGCCAAGAGCAATGGTTGAGGCTGAATCCATATTACATTTCAAAAGGGAATGAGTAACATATCTCAAAAGGCGTAAACTACTGGGTAATGGGGAAAGGACAGGCAACTGGGACTGAAAGGATTGCTCTTTAAAAGGGCACAGACACAATGGGATGAACGGCCTTCTTCTATGCTGTTCATTTTTATGGTTTGATGGAGGACAGAGTTGCCAACTCAGAAACTGAACAGGGTCTTTACAGAGCTTGGAACATCCTCAGAAGGTTAATAAAATAGTAGATTGAAGTTTTAATTGGATCTAATTTACATTCCTACATATACACAAAATTAATTATAACGCACAGTAAAAGGACAAAGTATAGGATGAAGGAGGTAATGAGAGCATTGGCAATATCAGTCATTGCATAAACGTTTCTCCGGGGTATTTTTGCTAATAATTAACCTGTGAAGTCCTTTAGAATGTCCTCCTGACGTGAAAGGTGGTTTATCAAATGTAAGGATTATTATTATAATTCATCTGAATTTCTTAATATTGCATATAATGACAGTCACTGATAACTAGGGGCATGAACCACTCTTGTTTACAACCTGCCCATTGGAGAGGCTGTCATGTCCACTTCTCATCCAATGCATTAATAATTGGTTCAGAGATTATCTGAAACAACAAATAATGTCACTCCCCCACCAAAAAATAACCATTGAATTTAATTTAGTACCTGTAACTTTGAAATGTCTCAAAGTGCTTCACTGGTAATTGCTACAAAGCAAAATGACTGTATATTTTGTAGGCAAACGCAGTAACCTATTTGTGCACAGCAGTGCCCCACAAACAGCCAGGGAGTGAATGACCAATTGATCTGGGAATTGTTAAGAACACAAGTTCCTGGTAGTCGATTGACATGCCGTGTCCCAAACTATATACTGTATCCTGAGATATTATTTTCTAGCAGAAATCTATCTAATTTGTTCTTGAAATAAACAACTTTGTTTGCAGGACACCGAGGAAAAAAAACCTCAGTTTCTTTCAAAATAGCTCTGCGGGATCTTTTTAAAAAAATCTTTAAAATGTCTCCCCGGACAGGTAGCAATTAGCGCAAGATTGACCCCAAAGAATCAACAGAGCCAATAAGGCACTGATTTGAATCAGGACTTCCAATGTAGTTTACACTTAGAATGAACAATTTGCGATTCCCATACAAACAGAGAGAAAACGGTAGTAGGTCTATCAGAATGGACGGAGAACAAGGAAATCCCTGTGCGTACAATTCCCTTTAAATATTCTGGTTATTTATACCACGTCTTCAACCCGAATCTCATGTTCAGGTCATGGGGCCGGGGAGCGGGTTGGGGAGTTTGGGGTGAAGCCTATTGAAGTCATCTCGTACCACCTGGAGGAACCATGTCTACCCTTAACGCAGTGCATTCGGCATAGAATGGCTCGAGTTCAGCCGCTTGTGCTCTGTAACCATGCCAACCATTTGCACAGGATTGTGACTCATAACAGATATTGATGAGCTTTTTTGCCAGTTAAAATTTTGCGGATTAAGCTATAGCTGCAGATAAACTGGAGGCTTTCGTTTGGGGCATAAACTCTTTCGGTTCAGCATTTAAAACAAGTGGCATCTGCCTATGAAAGGTTGCATCTGCACAGCGATGGCCGCAAGAGAGAAAAGTCGAAATCCATTCCTTATTTCTGAATTCAATTAGTCTGTCTGTTCAGCTGCGTGTTAAAAATCCCATGGCACTCTTTGAAAAAAAAGGGATTCTAAAAGTGTCCCGGGTATCAATCCCCCAAATAAAATAATTAGTTGTTTGGGGACAACGCCATATTACAAATTGGTTACAGCAAATCCCGTGAAGCGTTTTGGGACATCCTCTTGACCTGAAAGGCACTATACAAAAGGTAAGGATTATTATTGTTATTATTGATAATAATGTACGCATTTGCTTTCGATTTTCAGAAGGCAGCCATTCCCTGCCCAGTGAGGGCTCATGGAGAGATCGTGTCCTGGCCCCTGTGTGCTCCTTACTCAAGTGCGCAGTGAGCCAATAGATAGGACGCTTTAATTGGGAGATTGGATTAAAAAATTGGAATTTCACAAGTGATTAAACAGAGCAGCATTTGCTGGGTTGAGGGCTACCTTGACCTCTGGTGAATGAGAAAGTAAATTAAAAGGCAGGGAACTCCTGGATTTCCGTTTCATTTCACACAGGCCAACCAAGTGCTCTGACCTCTTTGCCTAGAGACAAAAAGCTCTTTCTCCACAGAAATCAGTGCCTGTTCTCAACAAGTGGTGAACAAAACCCCATCCACTTAGAAACACCTTTACACTGAGCAAATGTAATGACAAAAATGCATTAGTGCTTGGTCCTGGAGATTTGAGGAGCTTTCTATGCATTAATCAGAAATGCCTTCCAGCCTGCAGTCCCCCTTTTAACTCTCCTGTTGTGTACCAAATGGCGAGTCAGATGAGTGATTCAAGACACACACTCTGGACAATTTTTTTACTTGTGACGAGTTCAGTTGAACCGCAAATCCCAACATTCACTTAAAAAAAGAAAGCAACAAGAATAATTATAGCAATAATCCTTGCTTTTGATATAGTGCCTTTCACGTCGGGAGAATATTTCAAAGCGCTTCACAGGATATACTGTAAAGTGTGTTTTGTAGTCGAATTAGAGTTGGCAGAGAAAGTGATATGACCACAGATCATAGGGTGGTGCAAGAGTGTGGAGGTACATGAAAGTTAGAAAAAGGCTCTTAATGTCAATCTGCTGGAATACAGTGCAGAATATTACTGCTTACTATTGGAAGTCTCATGCCAAGCAAGACTGGTCAATGTTGTAAAATGTGGGACAGAAGAATAGATAGATGTTGTGGAGATTTGCTTGATCTATGGTGGAGCAAAGTATGGAGATGTTTTTCAGACCCTTTTCTCACTGTATTAAAGGGTTTGGAAGAGTGTTTGATGAAATGGATTGCGCAGAAGAAATGGGTTTGATGAATCAATAGGTCTACAGTGCTTTTGGTGTGTTTATATTTTATTTGATCCATCTGTCCTGATCTCCTCTAGCACCAAAATATTGGCTGCGTGTAAATGTCTGCACTCTGATATACATGTTAGGATTCTCCGTGCTGAAGAAATAAGACATTTTGACATTTTCACTGAACATTACAGATCAAGAGTAAAAGTTAAGCAAAGTGGGAAATGATACAAATGAGTGAAACTGTAATGAGTTCTCCGACAGTTAATCTAAATGGCGTGCAATAGAGAATGGACATTAACAAGCCAACCCTACTTCATGTGCTCACATCTGAACCAGATGCAAATTCCTCAGCAGCCTGTTTCAACTGTCTCAGCCGCTGACAAAAACAGAAGATGTCTGAAAAATAATTTTGCTTTGGTCGCAAGTCAGGGATTTGGACCAGAGCTGGGGATCAGGTCAAAGGTACGGTCAAAAAGTAGGGCCTCGTGACGTGCCTTGAAGGAGGCTAGTTAGGGAACAAGGTGAAGGGACTGTGGGATGCAGTTTCAAAGGATGATGATAGAGAGCAGGATAATAGTTTATAGAAAAAAATATTTAATACGCAAGAAGACCTTCCTCTTCGACCCTTCTTCTGGTCATCTCCTCCCTTCCCCGGGCTCGGTGTCAGAGTGTGAAGGGCGCTTTGAAAATGTAAGTTATTATTGTTGTTGAATAATTAATATACTTTCAAGCTAATGACTGGGGGCAAATAGACAGGCAGATAAAACATGGGGCAGTAGATAGATTGATGATCAGACAATATATTTAGGAGAGAGAGACATGACTTTACGACGGCAGACAATAATCCAGCCAAAATCAAATTTACCCATAAAAATTTAATTCTTTTATCCATATATTAAGAGTAGATATTTTTAATTGCTGCCAACAGTTTGAGAACTAAATCCTTGTCTGGCTGAGTGCCAAGCATGGATACAGAATTGGAAAGAACATTTGTTTCACAATCTAGAGGTTCAAGATCTACCTATCATCCTAATGTGCATTGCTCACCTTTTGGCTAGATCACGAGGTAGCTTTATATTCTCAATCAAATGCCGCACCCAAATAATAATTGCAGTTTCTGATGTTTAGAGTTTTTAATTTTCAACTGGTAAGGTTTATTTCTCTTGTGTTTTATTTTTACCAGTCTTTGATTGCAAAAAAGTCCAACTTCCAGGTCGTAAGATCACTATGGATGTCATTTCCTTTGCACTATGCCCAGGTAGCCTTGCTAACACCACTTCCTGCATACAGAGAACAACATCCATAGCAACTGTACATTTCAATGCTTTGGACGACATGCTACCAAAGTGAAAGGTACTTTGCAAGTCTAAATTGTACTGTATCCAGACGTTGGCCATTTCTGTGGCTTAAAGCAATACAAAAAGTATTAAAAAAAGTAATAATTGGAATTCATTTTCCTCAATTTGAAGAAAATTGAACAAATACTGATTTTTCTCAATTAAAATCGGAAACTATTAAGATTCATTATAGCACCCCGAGAAATTTCACTGCACTAATTAGGAACTGCCCTACCAGTATGAGCTTTGGATTGCAGAATTCAAACCATGTGTATGCCTCTATGTCTCATTGATGAGCTAGTCAAACCCAGATTTGCACTATGGCTAAGTAAGTTACATTCTTCCTTTAGGCAAACTATTAAAAAGGTATTCCGTCAAAAAGACCAGTGTGTTGAATGAGGCTCAGACCAGATAAATAGCCATTTGATTTTTTTTAATATAAAGTGAATCAGGATTTTCTCATTTGAAATATCTACTCCCACCCTCAGCAGATCTCTTCACTGTGCACTGCTTTGAGTTCAATGAATTGGATTCCCTGTGCAGTTAATGGCCTGGTTTCAGATCGTGTTTTTCAGCTCAGGAAAACAGGTTTAAATTGATCACAAGACTGAGAAGGAGGAGGGAGAAATCTAAGCTATAAACTAAGAGAGAAATTGAGGACATTCTGACAAGTTACAGTATATTAATTTACGAATCATTAATTATCATACTTAAACTGACATCCAGATTAACAGCATTAGTCTGGATCATTAAACCAATGGTTACTTCAGGTTATAAATCTAAAAATGGAAAGAAAACATTGGCAAAAGGATGAAAATGAAACTATACAGCAAAGAAGTAAGGAAATGGTCATTTCACAACAATCTGTGGAATTCTCTACCTCAGAAGGCTGTGAATGCTCAGTCCTTGAACATATTCAAGACTGAGGTTGATAGACTTCTGAAGGATAGAGGGATTAAGGGCTATGGGGATAGGGCGGGCAAATGGAATTAGGTTCAAAGATCAGCCATGAACTTATTAAATGGCGGGGCAGGCTTGAGGGGCCGAATGGCCTACTCCTACTTCTTATGGTCTTATTCGGAGTTAGAAACATGCAACAAGGCCTGAGAGGATACCAGTTGGAATATTGTAGGCTCCTGTCTGGAGATCAATACGGTTGGCATTTAATCCATTTACAGTAGCACGTAGATGTCACAGTTTTTGTACAGTTTGCAGAAAACTGTGGAGTCCTGTAGTATCTGTAGGTTTGTGTACTCGCCTGGCAAGTGAGAGGACCTCGGTTCGATTCCCAGGCAGGGTGAAAAGTTAGGCTAGTTTCCTTACTTATAAACTCTGTTTACCTAGCAGTAAGTAGGAACCCAGTTGTTAGTCAATTGGCGGATCGCCTTTCCGGAGGCAATAATCCCTTCAAAAAAATAAATAATAAATTGGTCACTCTACCTAGGACTGTTTGTGGGACATGTTTCGCCCACAAAAAATACAGTCAATTCACTTTACACTATATTCCATGAAAAGTTTTGGGACTTTCCAAATACATGATAAGGAGCTAAATCAAATGCAAGGATTATTATTAATATAAAATTCAATCGGTTGCAATCCCCACCAGGAATAGTGCCGTTGGCAGATTTAACTCTATAATAATAAACCTTGCATTTGATATAGCACTTTTCACGTCTTCTAGACATCTCAATGTTCAAAACTTGGTTCCAAATGACAGGTATTCTGTACTGTCATCTTACTTAAGAGACTAGCTAGAGTGCCAATTCTCATCACCAGCAATCCTGGGACTTGCCTTGGTCGTTTATGTGCCTGAGGATTTAAACATTCCCCCCACTTTAGTCATTCTGCAAACTTGATTTGAGGTGACCAAGTGTGACATTTGTCACACTTTTCAACCCGCCCCTCTCTCTCTCCACTTTAGGTGGTTTATGTCTCTTAAATGAGTTAGACCATGAACCATACGTAGCTCCTGCACAACTTTCAATCTCAAATAGAATGCAGGTGAAGAGGGACCCCACTTCTCTAAACAGTTACTAAGTACCGTCATCCAAACCATTACATCTATCGCACAGGTTATATTACTTGAAGACAGAACCCAATTTGATGGTGAACATTTTGTATCGATCACTCCAACCCAGACAACTGTTTTCATTTCACTCAGTAAATTGCTTTACCCTGGAGCAGAATCAATGAGTAACTGGTGTTCCCCACATATACAAGCCCAATCAGTGCAAAATCAGCCCTTGCTAAAATCTTACACATTTCTTTCATAAAATTCATATCCCTGGACAATTTTTTATACTTAGAAGATAGAAGACTGACAAAACTTTCTGAGTTTCATTCAACAACATCAACAGATGACATTTGTGTAGCGCCTTTCACGTCTGGATGACGTTCCAGAGCTCTTCAAACTTCAATGGAAGCCTGCCAATACTCAATAATAATAATCTTTGATAGTTAAATAGAGGTGTGGAGTAAGGAAAGTTCCCATTCATTTTGCCCTGCTCAGGAATCAAACCCAGGTACTTTCGCTTGCGAAGTGATTGCTCTAACCAATATGGTACAGGACTCCACAAATGATCATTGGGCAGGGTTTAAGTGGAAAGCGGAGCTAATTCCACATCTCAGAGCTCCACATTAAACTGAGGAAGTCAGAGAGCTGAAAGTTTTCAGTAGAAAAATAATATGAGGAGGAAAAAAAAGTATATCTGATCAAAGCCTTTAATGCCCTAATGTATTGCACAGTTAATGTCCATAAAATGTTATTTTCAAGTTGAATCACTGCCAAAGGTACAGGGCTTCAGGGGGCATTGATTTGATTTTGAGTTCTGTTCCTAAACCTCAGGAGCATGTTTCAAGTATCAAATCGATTCATCACCTGCATTATAAATTGGGATTGTATCACACTCGATTAAACTCTTAAGATTGCCCTTAAAATTTCTTGAGTGGCACATTGTGCTACTCTTAATATTTTCAATCTTAAAGCAGTTGAAACCAATTGTATCAACTTCCCTAAAAAAACTGGAGAAATATTTGTGTAGGAGCAATACTGTCCAGGACAATAGGAGAAACTTCCTTCTCTATATGATTCTTTGACATCCACCAGAACAGGCTGATAGGACTTCAGGTTAATCATGCATTAATATGGTGTGATGTCGAACGGTGCAGATCTGGTCTCAATTTACTGCTTGTTATGAGCAGATTAAAAGATTTCTCTTTTTTCCCCCAAAAAAACATTATTGGAACTCACAGCAATTCACATAAATCCAATCACAAGATCATAAGAGGTTTGGATGAAGGAGTCCCTTCTCCCATCAGATCTCATTGTTTCAGAACACTCGCCCTTCAATCACATCATCAAGTTGCTTATTAAATGAGTAAGCAACCCAAAACGTGTGTCCTCTTGTTCTGCTATCTTGGTGTTCTTCTGGATTTACTTTTTCAATCGGATTTAAAGTTACGTGCTCCTGTGAGTCATCTCCTTTCAAGACTGAAGAGCCCTCGCTTGTCAAACCGTTAATCATTGTCATGCCTCTAATACTAGGAATCATCCTCATTGCTCTCCTCTGCACTGCCTCAAGGGCAGCCCCCTTATATTGCAGCGTATGAAATACTCTTGGTGCTATAAGATTATATTTGTGATAATCTTTTTAGTATAGCATTCCTTAATTATTAGGGCATGAACAAGGGTGTGTGTTTTTAATAACTAGCTGTGGGCCCCTGAGAGGGTACATACGCCAATTAGTGTTCGCAAAGGTAAAGATATATTGGCTTGACCCCAGCTGAGGTCAGGTTCTGATAACTTTCCCTCGTTTGGTGCCTGGGTCCCATGTCATCCTCCCATCTAAGAAGTGAGTAATCATGTCATTGAGCACAGATGTGTAGACACGGGGCTCATCTGTTATCTCAAGACTAAGAAACAGGAAGTTGGCAGAATCCTCCCAATTAGCTGTCCAATTCTCTTTCTCCTTATCAGTTAGTTTCCCATGCGAAAAGAGCCTGCCAAGATCGCTAGCAGCTGCGAAGGGTGGGAGCCATCTCTGGGACAAGAGGAGGTGGAGTTAGAAACACATAAAAGAAAGACGTGACTGAAATAGTTGGGAGTTGCCGTAGACGGTCAGCACATTTCTCAGTGGAATCATATCGATTCTATTGTATCCATGGTCTCAGTTTTAAGAATTAGTGAAGCTATTTGTAATATTTAATAAACCTTGGTTTATTACACAACATTGGTGGTCATCTCCATCCGAATCCCTTACAGTGCAGTCGGATCAGAACACTATACAGCTTTTTTTGGTGAGACGGGCATCTGACACATGCAAAAACCTATCACCATATGCTTAAGAGTATCCAAACTAAACTGATAATTCCATGCATTCCACCTACAACAGCTTGAGCCAAATAACTAGATAATATCCATACCTGAATGTTCAGCGGATTGACTGCCCTTGAGTTTTGTCATCACAGATTCTTCCCACATCAAAAAAAGTCTTCTGATTTCAAAACCAATGATCAATCTGAAATTCAATGTCAAAGTTTGTTACTTCAATGTTTATTGTCTAAAATGTCACTTATATAATGATTTCCTTTGGGATTTCTTGCTCTGATTTTGTCACTGACTTACTTTGACCTCTGCAAAACATTCAGTTGTTGATTTACTTCTTCCTGGTAACTTCTGATTGTTTAGTGCCAAGTGATCTTTCCTCACTTGATCTTCCATCTTTCTTTCATATACAGACGTGACGCTTGTGGGGGAGAGCAAAGAGCAAAAGTCAGCGTTCAAAGCACGTGTTCATGTCCCACAGCTTCCGCTCCATCAGCAGTCTCATTTAGAGTTGAAATTGGCAAAGGCTCCATAAATAAAGGATTTTTCACATGGTAATTTGATCAGTTCGCCTTCGTTTCCACCAGATCAGACTCCAACAGTCAAAAATAGCCGGCATTCTCCTAACCAGCAGTCAAATGCCGCAAATAACCAGCCAGGTCACCATACTGCAGATCATAAAACCCCAGAATAATACTTTCGGATATGGCCAGTTGGCAGACACAAGGGATAGACTTGTAAAGAACAATTTCAGGACAGATACCAAGAAGTATTTTTTCCACAGAAGGCAATTCATGACTGAGAACGGGATACTTGGAAGGGTCGTTGAGGCGAGGGCACTGGGACTCATTTAAGAAACCTTTCTGGTCACCCCCTCTTGCCTTTTTCATGGCCCATCTCAAGACCTTCCTCTTGGGCTACGCCTTCGGTCATCCTCACCTGTCTCGTGATCTCGTAAAGAACATAAATAACAAAATGGACAAATTTAGCCTACCATCTTCAGTTTGTATTTTCATAGACTTGACGTAATTAATTTCATCGACTGAGGCAGGTGAACAATCAGGGGCCACATCTTTCCCAGAGGAAAAGCCAGGTGAAATTGCTTTCTGACACACAGAAACAATCAAGCAAAATAAAGAAAATCAATACTGACCAGTTAGGTAGCACTGTAGTTGGAATGGGAATGAGTCCACAGTGCTCCTAAGAGCATTTGATAATCTATGGTTCTCATTATCCCATTTGGTGTTTAGTCCTTTTGTAATCATCCAGCTTCATTTCAGTGGATCGATACATCATTTCAATTGGAAATTACCCCTGAAATCTGTTGTTTATGTTGCAAGTTGAGGAGGAAGAAATCTTGCAAACTACAATCTCGCTTGATGCTTGCCAACTCAACAACAACAATAACTTGATTTATATAGCGCTCCTCATGCAGGGTAGCATCCTAGAGCGCTTGAATTGTGCCCATTTTGGAACTGGAGCTCTGATCACAGTTGAAACTAGATTTTAAAAAAAATCTGCCTGCCACATCCAAAATGAATGGGTTTTTCAGCATCGTAAAGATCCAGATCAGATCCTCTCTTGAGCTCCTTTTCGACAATGAAATGCCTAATTCTGTCAACCTATTTTTGTAGTTTAGCATTTGAAGCCCTGGAATGCTTGCTGGGCTTCTCAATACTTTAATCCTTTTGATAAGAGAGACGACAGTATTTCAAATGCAGTCTCAGAAACAAATAGATAAAGGCCTGAAATAACCAGTGTGAAGCCTATAAAGCATCATTTGTTTACAATTCAGCATCATCTATCACATCTAAAATCCAAGGCCTCTTCAAGCATACTAATGAGACCATACATCAGTTAAAAACTGGTACGTGGGTGGGAATCACTCACCTTCCATTGGGTGCAGAAGAAAACTTGAGAGAAGTACTGTAACATGTTCCCTCTTTCCTGCAGCCTCAATGAATTGGAACAAGCGGTTTTCAATTCAAATTGGATCAAAATATTCTCATTGAATGGTCTGTGGTCATACGTGGTCACAAAAGAAACTTTTATGTGTTCTCCGTTTAGGCTAACACAAAGTTAAAAGGTCATTCCTTGTCAAGTGACCAGCTTTCTGTCTGATCTTGCTCCAATATCACTCCTGCACTGCTCAACACGATGTGGGTTTGTACAAAGTCACAAGGCATTGTTGACTCTCTCAAACCCAGGTGAAACCATTAATTACAGAGCAGGCTTCCACCTAGTGGTCTGGTCAAGGATTGATCAACATTGCGACCAGCACAACCGATGGATTTGAATGACAAGACAATGCCAGGGTTTACAGCTCACACCTACCAGTTAGCAAACCAGTCACTGAAGCCTCACCGGAAGGGAAAGACGGGGTGAAAAATAAACTGTCTTAGAAAAAATCACAACACTATCACTCATTTTGCTTTTCGATACTTCAGGAGATTCAAACAGAGCTGCAATGAGGGAGACTCCGATTCCCTGGGGCAATTAAGTGAAGATCTGGCTTTTGATGAGTTCAAAATGCACCCCGTGTAGGTCTGCAAAAATAAAAATGGAAACCCCAGTTTCAACGGAGAATAAGTTCCAGCCTCAGCAGGCTGCACAAGATAGTACATGCTTTAGGTCGCAGATATTTGCTTCATCCATCAATCCTGAAACAATAAATTAGATTCTACCTGCGGTCATATTGCCATTAATTTGTATTGGTTAGCAGATGCAGGCACGCTGCATCTGACAAATAGCATTCTGTGCGCCTTCAATTATTCCTCATAATTTCTTATCTCATCTGTTTGTCCAATTCCAGCTCTTTCATTATTTTTTCAAGTGGTAACATAGCCAAAATAATTCAATTAATACCCCCAAGCAAGACTACTCCACGTTTGCAGTAGAATCATCAGGAAGACAATCTGACATTACAATCAGATATGTACCAGCTAAAAGATTTAATATTAACTTCACACACACACACCTCAACCCCCTTTGCCCCCCAACAAAAATGGCTATCAGTCATGTGATTGATATCATGCAGTTGCTTAAGTCATGAAGCTTGTCACCTGAACGGCACCATTAACTGAAAATTTACAACATCCTCAACCTTTGAAAAAGTACATTGTTTTAAGCAATCAAAGTAGCTATAAAGTAGATCATCAGTGACGCAAGTGTCTTCATTTATTATTTATTATCTGTTTATTGTTTTTCTCATTTATTATTTAACATTTAGGACTCTCATAGAACATGGAAATTTTGTAATCCTTTCCCGACATCAAATCTGTATCCTTTTTCCGCCTGTAAAGTCAAGTAAACGGATTGTGCCCTCTTCTAGGACAAGAGGGCACAACTTCACAGGTTCTTTGACCGTGCCTTCATTAAAGATCCCATGTCACTATCTGAAAAAACAGTTTCTCCCAGTGTCATGCCACCCTCCCACCCTGAACCCCCTGCCCTCCACCCCTCTGGACCACAATTCCCAGCTCGGATCCAAAAACCCCTCACTGTCCAGGGCCCTGGGATGTTTTTCTGACGTGAAGGGCGCTATACAAGTATAATTTGTTGTTCTGTTCAGGGTGCGAAAGGTAATTTCAGGACAGACACCAGGAAGTGTTTCTGCACACAGATGATAATTAATAAATGGAATGGGTTACCGTCAAGGGTGGTAGAGCGCCGAATACTGGACTCATTTAATGAACAGCTGACTACAATAATTGGGATACAGTCAGTCAGGTGGGGGAGGGGAGAGATCTGAAAGGATCAGATCAAAAGACAGTGTTGCTTGGCCTTCACTTTCATAAGTGCTTGCCCTTCTTTCTCTTCATTCACTACTTCAGTGTCAGCCTACCCCAAGGGAATGAAAGATGATACCTCCTCAAATACATCAAGCCAGCTGAAAATACGTTTAAATACAAAGTAGAAATCAGAGATAAATGGGCCAAGAGTTAAATCAGGTTACTCTGCTGCCTATAGAGTAATCTCGTTTATAATCATGTCCCTGGTTCGGACTTCCACACAAAAAAAACAATATACTGTACATCTAAATTCACCCCATCAATTCCTATCACAATATTAAACTTGGAACTCTTCTACCTGTCATCTTTTCCCTCTTAATGATAACAAATTGACCTCCTTCTGTTCATAGCTTGCTAAGCTACAAAGCTGGAAATAGCCCATGTTCTGCTTTGAGTCCTCTCTATTACCTTGTTAATCGTAGGTACAGTGACCAAAACTGGATCCAATATTTTGTATGTGATCTCAACCAAGTCTATTGGACTCATTGGACTATGGATTGAAGTGCAAAGACTAACATTTTCCATTCATACATGGTGATTTTTTCCAAATTTAAGTCATCCATTAACTATCTGATCTTTTTCCTGACAATCTCATTTTAACCATATACCCCCTCGAAGCTGCGGTTAAATTAAGTGACTGAAAACAGGCTCTCTGGGGTGATGAGTTATTAGCATTTCTGCACAAATCAGAGCACTGAAAATTCTATCATACTGCATTAATGCCAATTAAATTGCTAAAATAAACCTTTTCAAAGAAAATGTTTTAATTTCCCCAAGTGGCTTACTTGTTAAACCTCCTCCATGGAATGAATAGAACCGTGTACACCAAATGTTCCAAGAGCAATCTCTAGTTTCTGTGGGTTGGTTCATTTTTGCCAGCAGTAGGGGTGGTATGCCTGGAGGCAGTGCCCTCCCCTCTAAAGATTTACAGTTTAACCTGTACCTCATTTCTAATCACTACCGAATTAACTGTGCTGACAAGCTAATAATGCTACTGATCAGAATCTTTGCATTTCATATAATAGTAATAATATTAATAATAATCCTTGCATTTGATTTAACTCCTTATCACATCTTCCAGACGTTTCAAAGCACTTCGCAAAATATACTGTAAAGTGAATTGACTGTATATCTGTGGGCAAAATATCGCCATTCACATCAAGAGACATCTCAACAAAGTCCACCAAGCAGATTCTTCGAGCCATTGGATGTTATGTGGATCTCAATTCATTTTACAATATTCTTCATAGGATTCACTGTAAAGTGCAGTGACTGCATATTTTGTAGGAAAACTGTACATGTGTGGAGGTCAAATGCCAACACTCAGTTGTCTTGGATCACATTTGAATAAAGGCGTTTGGTCGAACACCTGAGGATGATCAGGTGCTGTTGATGTGCCTCTTCCTCAGGAGAAAGTTATATAAAAAAAACTTGCATCTGATATAGCGCCTTATCACGTTGTTGAGACATTTCAAAGTGCTTCACAAGATTTTACTGTGAAGTGTCGTGTCTGTGTATTTGTAGATAAATGCTGCAGCCAATTTATACACAGCAATGTCCCACAACATAGAATTATTATTCAGGTGAAAAATGGCAAGACACAAAATGAAGATTCGCCGTCCATTCAACAACTGTAGCAGACTGGAGAGGAGTCCCAGTGATTGACTGGGGCCACAGCATTATAGGAAAACCTTTGACTTTTGAATGTAGTGCATAATAAAACTCCAGCAAAGTCAGGCTCTCTTTCACAGATTGTATCAAATTATTATCCGTTTGAGTACCATTATATTACTTCTGCACCAAAATGGCAATGTAGAAAGATTAGCTTTTTCCCATTTAGTCAGGGAAATCTGGAACTTTAGAAATAATTGAGGGTTCCAGAAGGTCTACTTCAGAAGAGCATTCAAATGACCAAGTTGAGGTACAGATCAGCCATCATCTAATAGAACGGTGGAACAGGCTCGAGGTGTGATTGGCCTACTCCTGTTCCTATGTTCTGAAACTCAATCCCATGGGAAAAACTCAATAGTTAAACCAAGTCACATCTGATGTCTTGTGTAGGATTGGTTGCATTGTCCGGCTTTCTATTGTCCATGAGATGCTTAATAAAGTAACCAGGGGTTACATACTTTCCCTCAGGACTGCAAGACTCAATTGTTCACAGGTGGAGCCCTGAATTGTATTATCCATTAGTGCCACCACCAGTTCAAGTGAACATTTTGGTTGTATCTTTCCTTTCACTGTGGCACAAGAGACTGAATGGACAAAGACTGAATAAAACTCCATGTGGGCACCACTGAGGCACCTAAGACTGAGCTTCCTCTGATACTGTGTGAGCAATGTGAGCAATGGAAATATATAATATTAATAATATAAAATAAGAGGGGCAAAGAGATATGAGTAATGGAAAATGGGCAATGGGGAGGAATTGCTGTTCTTTTGTTGTTGTTGCAGCCTTAACCTACATTCATTTATCCGCCAGGTCCAAAAGGCACTCTGAAGTGAACAAGTGTAATAATGCTGAGCCTGATGTGCTCTAAAGACAACTGCGATAAGAAAATAACCAATATTGCTTTTTTCAAACTGTTCTAAGAACACGATCAGCAGGAAGTGTAGACATCAGAAGCATTCACACCCTCACCCCCCAAAAAAACCTCAGCAGTGTACTGATATTTCACAATGCTTTTATATAGGCAACAATCCTTGATTTCTTTAACCAATTGCCTGATGTAAAGCTGTACACAAAGGATTCAATGTGAACACAATGGCCACAGGCTGCTGTAGACCTACATCTGGGTTTGTGTATCTTTTTGCTATAATGAATAATATTTTCCTGCTGCCACACTCCACAAAGGAAGGAAACAGGACAAAATGGACACAAACACACCAAACAGATACAGGGCAAGAAATGTTCTTATGAAACCAAGCAGACTGACTGCAGTGTTCATTATTATTGACTGAAAAATAAAATCGACACGTATCAATTTCTCTGAAATAAGAGAGGCAAAGAGATTGTATGAGGAAACATTAGTGGATAACATAAAAGAGAATCCTAAGGCATGTTATAAGCATATAAAGAATAAAAGGTTAGTCAAAGTAGGGTGGGGCCAATTAGGGACCAAAAAGGAAACCTTCTTGTGAAGGCAGAGGGCTTGGCTGATGTACTGAATGAGTACTTTGCATCTATCTTCACAAAAGAAGAGGACGCAGCCAATGCCACAGTATCGGAGGAGAGGGGAGAGAAATTGGATAAGATAAGAATAAAGAGGAGGTACTAAAAAGGTTGACGGTGCTCAAGATAGATAAGTCACCTGGTCCGGAAGGGATGCATCCTAGGTTACTGAGGGAAGTAAGGGTGGAAATAGCGGAGGCTCTGGCCACAATCTTTCAATCCTTCTTGGACACTGGGGTAGTGCCAGAGGACTGGAGGGTTGTAAATCTTACTCCCCTGTACAAAAAGGGGCAGAAGGATAAATCCGGGAACTACAGGCCAGTCAGCCTAACGTCAGTACTGGGGAAAAATCTGGAGACCATAATCCGGGACAAAATAAATTTTCACTTAAAAAATATGGGTTAATAAAGGATTTTGTTAAAGGCAAATCATGTCCAACAAATCTGATAAGAGTTTTTTGGTGAAGTAACAAAGAGGGTGGATGAAGGTAGTGCAGTTGATGTAGTTTATATGGATTTTGAAAAGGCGTTTGATAAAGTGCCACTTAGGATACTTGTAACCAAAATAGCCCACAGTGGCAGCATGGTTACAGAAATCACTGGGAGATAGAAAGCAGAGAGTAATGGTGAACAGTTATTTTTCTGCCTGGAGGGAAGTGTGCTGTGGTGTCCCCCAGGGGTTGGTATTGGGGCCAATGCTCTTTTTGATCTATATAAATGACCTGGATTTGGGTATAGGGAGTACAATTTCCAAGTTTGCAGATGAAAAGCAGTAAACACTGAGGAGGATAGTAGCAGACTGCAAAAGGACATAGACAGACTAATAAAATAGACATACACGTGGCACAAGTTTAATGTGAAGAAATGCAAAGTGGTGCATTTTGGGAGGAAGAATGAGGAGAGGCGATATAAGCTGATGGTACAATCTTAAAGGGGGTGATTCTATGATATCAGAAGTTGCTCAATAACCACTCTTGCTTACCAATCAAGTACTTTATCTTGTCTGAGTTAATTCCTCAACTCCTATAAAACAGAAACATCCACAGCGCACGGAATCCATTTCAGTTTATGATACCGGGTTCCATATATAATAATGATTTAATGTAGTCAGGTGTCAGCCTGTCTCGATTGGTAATACTCTCGCCACTGAGTCAGAAGATTGTGGGTTCAAGCCCCACAGCGGGGAATTTGAACTCATAGTCCAGGCTAATGCTCTAGTTGCAGTTCTAGCCTGTGCTGCATTGTTGATCGCATCCTCCTTTGGATGAGACTTTAAACTGAGATTCCTGTTCAAGTGGATGTTAAAGATCCTATGACGCTACTTGAAAAGAGAGAACAGCAATCACCCAAATAAAATTGGTTGTTCACTTTATGGCTGTTTGTGTGTCATTGCTGCGTGGCAAATCAGCTGCCGTGTTCACAAAATACATTCATTACACTTTACAGTAATTCCTGTGAAGCACTTAGAAACATCTCACGACTTGACAGGCGCAATAGAAGATGTAAAGATTACTGTTATTATAAATCTTGAATTTACACAAAGATGCAATTCTATTTAAGGTGCTAAATCTGAATACATATTTGCTGTTTGAGGACTAAGACCAGAGACAAATGGTTAAAGACTGAGACTGTAAACAAAGTGCCGATCTTTGGCTCTGACAGAGTTTTCATCACCATCAAATGAATAGAAACCGTCTCCTTCATCACCTGTGGTTCCACAAACAGCCACAGCACCTACCTGGACCAACCACTCAAACAGCATAACCCAGTTATTGCCATGGCAACAGATTCCCAGAATTGCATTGCTTCCTCCCACAAGGATGAAGGATCCTGAACAGAAATCAGAAGGAACTCTGTTACAAAACAGAGACCCATTTTTTTTTGTGTGGGCAGGAGGAGGGGGAGGAATTTTTTCTTTGAACGAAAGGAAGCTAAGAAAGCACGTTAAGAAACACATCATGTTGGGATCTATCATGTGTCAATTTCTAACCAGATTCCTTATGCAGAGTGATGACATTTTCCATTAACCAGAAATACATCAGGCTGGGCCGTGGGAACTCCACTCCAAAGACAGTATGTGGGCCTCTGCTGTGCCCAACTGGTGGCCGCGTTTCACCCACAAAATACACAGTCACTCCACTTTGCTGCATATTCTGTGAAGTGCTTTGAGACGTCTCAATGACGTGATAAGGCGCTGTATCAAATGCAAGGATTATTATTATTATTATTATCAGCGAGTTTCAGTCAGCGGCTGCAACTGTCTGATTCATTTCAGTTCATATCAAATAAAGCCACTCACCAAGTCCACTAACACTGTGTAATGTCTTATGGAAATTCAGACCCCAAAGGTTGAAGTGCCAGCAAGGCAATGTTACAAAATAAAACACTGGAATCATTTTCTTAGGTTGTTTTGAGTGCCTGTTGCTAAACTCCTGATTAGCCTGGAGGGAGATCGCAGCTGGATTTGCATGAAAAAAAGAATGAGCTCTGAGAAACTAATAAATCAACCACGTAGCAACCAGTAAATGACATGTCAGTGTGCAGCGTAGAGCAACTGTGGCAAAAATTGAAGGAAATAAATTACTATCAACACTTTCTGCTTCAGTAAGCCATGCAAGTGATCACAGGGAAGTGGTCAGATGCATTTAATAATCCTTGCCTCACCTACAATGTCAAAACATCTCAAAGCGCTTCACAGAGAATTGCTGTCAAGTGTTGTGACCATGTATTTGTCGGAAGCCAATTTGCGCACAGCAATGTCTCTCCAACAGCCATGAAGTGAATGATCAATTTTATCTTGGGATTATTGGCCAGGACATCGGGAGAAACTCCCTTCTCTTTTTGAACGGTGGGATCTTTTATCTACCTGAATAGTCAGACAGGACTTTGGTGCATCATTTCATCTGAAGGATGGCACCTCTGATAATACAGCACTCCCCCCCCAGCTTTGTACTAGAGTGACAGCCTACACTGAGCTCAGCCTAGTTTGGTGCTCCCACAGTTGTGCTGAGTAGGGACTTTCAGGATTTATTTCCCTTTTAATATAAACTTAAGTGTATGCATTCATTTCATCTTATTTTCCTTCACTGGTATCTGCCTTTCTGCTCACTGTCTGGGCTCCTTTTGCTGGTACAGCGTTTCTAACAATGGAAAGCCTTGGAGTGTCAGCCTGGACAATGTGAGTTCAAAGTCTACGTTTAGGGCTTGAACCCCCAACTTTCTGACTTTGAGTGCTACCAGCTGAGCTAGGCTGAGCTACCAACTGAGGGGTCCAGTAGTTCAGTGGTTAGAGCCCTTGCCTCGAAAGCGAGAGACCTGGATTCGATTCCCAGCAGGGTGAAACCTTGGACAAGTTTCCTTACTCCTTAAGCCTGATGATTATACCTCAAGAGAAAAAAACAATAATAAAAAATTGGCGACTTAAATCCACGACTGTTTGTGGGACGCTGCTGTCCGCAATGGCTGCCACGTTTCGCCCACAAATATACAATCAATTCACTTTACAGTATATTCTGTGAAGCGCTTTGAGACGTCTAGAAGATGCGAAAAGCACTATATCAAATGCAAAGATTATATTTATTATAGGCTGCCACACATGTTAAGCTCTCAAATAGTTCTCAAAAATCAGCTATATTGCACAACCTCCCTGGTTTACGTAAGAGGTGACCTTGAGCAGTCGGTAAAGAATTACTGAATAAGCTCCAAGTTAATAAAGCCTCACTGAACCTCATTTAAGGTTTAACAAGTGCTGTTGAAATGAGATACACTGAAGGCGCATTAGCAATAAAGTTTGATTTATGAACACAAGAACCCTGCTAATTGTGACCATCTCACTCCTCTCACTGAAACAAACCTAGAATCTTAGGTCTGGCTCTATTGTGCAAACCAAGAGCTTTCCACATTGCCTCCTCTTTAAGTCGAACGGCATTTGAATTACAAAATTGCCTCAAGTTCAAAGCACTTTTTGAACACACTGGGGGAAAGTGGAGGAATACTGTGTAATTACTTCATAGCTGTGGGCTAAGTACTATTATGCTCCGTTCGTTAAGTTTTGGAGAATTTGTCCCCACGCACCTCTAAATAAATGGATTGCAATTGCAGCATTATAACATTAATTATTTTAAATAGCATTATTATTGTTTATACCCTCACAGGAACAAATACACAAAATACACCCAGCAGAACAGCTAATGGTAATTAATTTGATCAAAACAAAGAGTGGAGTCCCATAGCGTAGTGGATATCATGCTCACCTCGGAAGCGAGAGAACCCAGGTTCAATTCCTGGACGGGGCAAAACTTTACTCAAGTTTCCTTACTTCACACGCCTCTGTTTACGTAGCAGTAAGTAAGAACCTGATTGTTAGTCGATTGGCAGATCGCTTTCCGGGTGTGATACTCCTCAAAAAAAAAGTGGTCACTCAATCCACGACTGTTTGTTGGACCCCGCTGTGTGCAATTGACTGCTGCGTTTCACCCACAAAATATACTTTAGTCAATATAGTCAATTCACTTTACAATATATTCTGTGAGGCGCTTTGAGATATCTTAACCACATAATAATGCACTTTATCAAATGGAAGGATTATTATTATTATTATTATTATTATTATTATTATTATTATTAAGTGTGTGTGCTCTGGAGTGTGTGCCCTTTACACCATGGGGACAAGTCCGCAGACCAGGCACACTTGCTAAAATATCTTCCTGACTTGGTTTTCTGATTGCCAGAATTACACATTGCCCGGGGAAGGTCCTTACTGACCAGTGAGGCAAAAGAAGCTCATTGCTGACCTGGAGGTTGAACTTCAAATAATATACGGACATACTCGCTGGCTTTTACTGAAGGGAAATGTCACTTAGCTTTCATTTTCTATTGCTGATGTCTGCCTGAATGCTGAAGGGATCGCTGTTTTCATTTTATTAATGTCAGCAGGTAAGTTCAACATGCTTAGCGGAGTTATTACTGGAGCTGGGATCACTTCTCCTATTTCCAAATCTTTACTGAAAGAACATTTGGTTCTGAGATGGGTGAATCTGAAACCATTGATCCATTGAAATAAAAACAGTGACACTTAAAACGGGGAAGAACAAGATATTCCCTCAATTAAATTAAATAGATTACCGTTTAATCAGTGTAAACTGCATTGATGTGTGGAGAAGTTTAATACCGTGGCAGCTGGATCAAATTAGAAGCTGTGGGAATGGTTGCAACCACATGAATAGGAAACAGAGAGAGAATTGCAACAGGGCGAAAGGACTGACTTTACCACCTGCTTAGGGAATTGGGAGATTGACAGATATAACTAGCATCACTGGATATGAGCCCAGCACTGTCTTGAGCCGAGTCACAGTGTGTGACAGATTTCGGGATTAGACTCCGGAGAAGAAAACAGGATTGATGCCTCTAACCAGATGGGGCATGAAGGCATTCAGAGAAAGGGCTCAGGTCTGGTTGAAAGGTTCTGATTTTGATGCAGACTATTTGTACTGTTTGTACCAAATCCTGTTGTTCATGCAAGACACCTTCAATCATTGGTTTGACCTAAACCTTCACTAATCTTACCATTACAGATGTTCAATTTAGAGAGTGAATCTTAGCTTTTCTTAGCGTAAATATTGTAATTCTTCTACATATTTTTGGTTTGCTCTGAATGGCACAAAATAAAGCTTATTTCTTTCCCTTCTAAATCACTTGAACGGTCCTAGGAACGAAGCCAGGAAGATTGCCACTTGAAAATCTCCTTTAGATTATGGAACACATGTTATGTGCTGCGTTGATTCATCTATTAGTAGATGATGAATTGATCTTGCCATTGGTTTAATAAAAATATAATCCCTTTCCTACATTCATCTCCAGCACAGCGATATGGACTCGGAAGTTCACAGCACTGAAAGAGTCCATTCGGCCCATTGTGTCTGTGCTGACTCCCGGAGAAAGCTATCTCTCTCTTTGGTCCCATTCTTTTGCCTTTTCCCTAGCGCCTTTTATATTTCTCCTTTACAAATATTTATTTATCTCTTAAAATCCTGCCTCAAACATGTTTTGAAGTAAGACATTCTATGTCCTAACATCCATCCCTGTAAATGAAATTCCCCCTAATATTTCCTGATGCTCTTTTGGTAATTAGTACCTTATATTTATGCCCTCCAGGTATTGAACAAATATTCCATTAGGCAATCAAAGGAGTATTGCACTGACTCCCCACCAACCCGGATGGTTGCTAAGGAGTGTTCTATGTTTATTCGAATCCTGATTCTGATTGACACCTGTCTGTCTGAAGTGGTGTCCCAAACTTTCTAAAATCTGAACTCAGCAAATTCATACTAAACAGACAGGCAGCAAGCTTTAAACAGTGGGCGTTTCTTCCCTTTTGGTGGAGAGATGCAAAACAAGGGGTTATAGTCTTCTTGTTTGAGCTAATGAGGTCCAAAAGCATGGCCACACAGAGGGGTGTGACCCAGAACGTCAAAGAGGTAGAGGTAAATGTGATGTTTAAAATGGGTATGGAGGGAGGGAGGGATGGTAAGGGTATTAAGGGGTATAGGGAAAAGGAGGAGAATTCAGTAACCTGAAAAGGAAGATGGATTGAGAAAGCCCACAGGGTCCAAAATACTCTGGTTCCAACTGAATCGAATATATGATAGCATAAATAATCTTAGCATTTGGTATGGCACATTATGTCGGGAAGACGTCTCTAAGTGCTTCACGGGGTAAAATAAAGTCTAGTTGACTGTGTATTCTGTGGGTGAATTCAGCAGCCAATTTGTGCACCGAAACATAATAATAATAATAATAATAATCCTTGCATTTGTTATAGCGCTTTTCACGTCGGGAGGACGTCCCAAAGCGCTTCACAGAATATACTGTAAAGTGAATTGACTGTATATTTGTGGGCGAACGCGGCAGCCAATTGCGCACAGCAATGTCCCACAAACAGCCATGGAGTGAATGACCAATTTCATTTGGACCATTGTTGGCCAGGACCCCAGAAGAAACTCTTCTCTTTCTCCCTCCCCAGAACATTTTACCAGACATGCATCAATGCCTACATTAGGATCCAAGAACAGTTTATATCAAATTTCAGTATTCCAAGTGTACCTAATTTTCTTTCAGCGGGTAATTTAACGGACTTAACACAATTGGGTATTAAATCCTTAAGACACTTTAGCCATATATTAATCTGTATGGGTCATTAACGAGCAAGATAAGGAACTAATAGTTTCTGAACAAACTGAGATACGGCAATGTGCTTAATGAAGTACTATTAAAAATAGCTCAGCTCAGAGATTCAAGGTCTCAAACACTTAAAAAGGAATTGCAAGATGGAAAAAAGCTCCCATTATTAAAGCCATCCATACTGATAAACCTCAGCTCTTTATTCAATTACAGAAGCGAGTTTCTCCTTGTGTCTTAGCCAACAATCCTCTGGATAAAACTGGTCATTCAAGTCGGTTGCCTGAGTTTGCCTACAAATACAGATACTAACACTTGGAGACATTTCAATATTATAGGTGCTGCGAGCATTATTTTAATATTGTTTTGCTCATCTTTAATTGAAGTAGCAGGTACTGTACTTGCTTATATAGTTCTCAACTTCCAAATCATGAGCCGAGTGAGAAAAGGCAAAATAAATTTTCAATCCCAAACAATATAGACTGGGAGATTCTGGGTTCGAATCATGTTCTATGCTGAGTTATTAATATAGGTTAGGACACTCCAGTTCACCTCAGCACCACTCGTCAGTCAGGCTTTCATTATCTGCTGGAGTTTGGGCATGTGGGGATGTCAGGTGAGCACAGGAACGGCTAAGCTGTGTTGACTCCCATGATTACAAAGCCTGTGACAATCACTGTCTACGATCACATGTGAAGGATTGGCAGTCGGAAGCTTTAGCAGAGGGCAGTGAGCCGGACTCCAGCGTGACTCCATACCTTCAAGCGAAGAAAATTACACACACGGACCACACATAGTTCAGAGCAGTGCAGTACTGCAGTGCTGCAATGCTGGAAATGTAGTCCCACATGCAGCTATGCACACAATCCAGTGCATTGATAGGAAAGTGCTGCATTGTTTGAAATGTATTGTCAAACACACACGTTGACACATACGCATGCACAGTCCTCTGGGTATGTACCACTCACAGCCCTACCAACCAATGCAATTACCACACAAACCATCTGAGAACTGGGAGTTACTAAGTGAATACCAAAGTTTGTTTATTTGTTTCTCTTCCATCAGAATATACTCAAGTTCTCACATCTTTCCTTTTCAAAAGCATCTCTCATGTTCTGTGCATGTTTCACCCACAAAATATACAGTCAATCCACTTAACAATATATTCTGGGAAGTGCTTTGACACATCTCAACAACGTGATAAACCACTATATCAAATTAAAGTGATTATTTATTATTTATTATTATAATCTAAAATTTAAACTGACGAACGCTGAAACAAGAGTTGAATCAGATAAGAGCTCTCAAACGGCCAACCTTCCAAGGCTGGGTAACAAGTATTGGCAGGAGTTGAATTGGAAAGAAATGGATTTCTAGGATTTCTGCATTGGAAGAGCACAATGTGTACTGCGCTCCATTGGGTTTAAACGGGGCCAAAGTCATCACAGCGGCTTCTGAAACATTAACTATAAGCCGACAGCTTTGGTGGAATGCAAATTCAGCCATCTGTGCGCTCAGTTTAGAGAAAGACGTGACTTGGCTCTCTCGCACACTCGGCTAGCAATGGGGGAAAATTAAAAAAGATTTTCAATATTAAGATGGGGAGAAGTTGAAGGGTGCCAGGATAAATGGCCAGAGAAATCATTACTTGATTATTTCTCTGGGAAAGTAGGACACAGCGTATGAGTCACTTGGAAAATCCAGGCTCAGTATTAGACTGACTGCTCAATGAAATTTAGTCTCTCTGGATAGAAAAATATTATATCAAGTATGACCATTGATTAATATTACTTTGTATCCTACCGATGGCAGCCTAGTCTTCTGAGGCAGTACAGTTACGGTAAATGAAGCATCAATTTTGACACCAAAAGGTGTCACCAGTATTGCGAGCGAAATAAGCGTACAACCTTCCAGCGATCGATTGCTTAATAAAAATAACAATAATAATCCTTGCATTTGATATAGCGCTTTTCACGTCGGGAGGACGTCCCAAAGCGCTTCACAGAACACACTGTAAAGTGAATTGACTGTATATTTGTGGGCGAACGCGGCAGCCAATTGCGCAAAGCAATATCCCACAAACAGTCGTAGATTGAAAATGACCAATTTATTATTGTTTTTGGTTTTGGAGGGATTATTATTAAGGTGTGGAGTAAGGAAACTTGCCCAAGGTTTCGCCTTGATCTGCCTGGAATTGAACTCAGGTCTCTCGCTTGCAAAGCGAGTGCTCTAACCACTGAGCTACAGGACTCCACGAGGTTCCACTCATTAAGTGGTTCCAGTGGTTAAGTGGTTAAGTGGTTCCACTCATCCTTATGCCATAACAATTTGGTGTTTGGTTCTTTGTCTTCTGTGGAACCCACCCAACCATTGAAGGCACTGCAGAAAATAAAGTACAAATAAAATTCTCAAATGCAAGACTTCACCCTGGAGCCAAAACTCATTTAATAAGGATTATTCTCCCGAGAGCAGAGTTCCACAATTGACAGCTGTCCTCAAACCTCAAGAATGAATTTTCCAATCTGTAAATGTTAAAAGGTCCCACTTCATCTTTTGAGTTATTTCAGAGGTCCATGCAATTGCTCCAAGCAGTTTCCAGGAACAATGAATTTTGACAGTACTCACAATTGGGCGTGCTCTGTAACAGCTATGATAATGTGACTACTCAGAGATGGTTTCACCTCACTATCCAACTGGTTTGAGAAGACACAACACTAATAATAAATAATTTAAATACAGATCAATACTGTCAGCTGTACCAAATTTGCAGATAAAGACTTCACAGGTCCAGCGGTATGAAAGGTATGACAGACACCAGAAGATATTTCTTTACACTGAGGATAATGAATATTAGACACAAGTTACGAGGAAGAGTGGTTGTAGCCAAGACAGTGAACTCAGTTAAGAATCTGTTTGATTCTGCAATACGTAGATGGTAGGATGAGATCAAATGGGCTGAAGGGCTTCTTCCCTTGTGATCATTAGTAGCTTGCAATTCCAGTAAGAAGATTTTGAAACTCTCCATCAGGTGAGGTGGGAGGCCTTAATTGCCCTTAAGATACCTGACTTGTTTTACACAATGACACAATGACACCTCCATATTGTAAGACACAGTTCCATCTTGTGGTCCAATTTTTTTCCAACCTGTGACACTCAGGGCTACAAACAGCAAATTAAAGCTGATTCCCTCTGTGTAGAACAGAATTCTCCCAATCTCCCCAGCTTTGCTCCCTATCTTAAATGAATCTTACTCCTAGGTCTTCAAACATTCAATGCTCTTGAAGACCCTGGACGAATGAAGGGCGCAATATTGTTGTTGAAAGTCGATAGGATGGCTCATCATCTCGTTCAACCTTTTCTGACAGATAAATCCCAAAACATAGCACAGCAGCTGCAATTTGTCAGTTCATGAGAATCCTTTAATTTGATACAGTGCCTTATCGCGTCACTGAGAAGTCTCAAAGTGCTTCACAGGGTACGCTGTGAAGTGGTGTGCGACTGTGTGCATTTTGTGGATGAACCTTTCAGTTAAGGGAATAAACAGTATCTTATGGGTCCACCCATATTTAGAGGGCGATCTTCAAAAGACAGAATCTTCCAATTTCCTTGACAAACAAGCCATGAAAGGAGAAAAAAATAAAGGCAAGAATCTTTCATCTACTCTTAAATTGGAGCGGCACATTAACAGGCCCCTTTATACATCTGTAAATTACGCAATGTGATCTAATTAATTCCTTCGCTTGCCAGAATGATTAAAGAAAACAATAAGCAGGAGGGCACTGGGATCCTCTGTGCCTCTTGATGGCTTGTTGTGATCTCAAGGTATCTAGGTTATGGAAATTAGTTTCAGTCCACTTCCGCAGCAACATAGACTGAATAACAATAAAGGAAGCGCAGACAAGTGCAGTGTAAACCTGCTGGAACCAGCTGTGAGATTTCAATTGGAGCAGCTTTGAAAAACAAAGCTAAATTTTAACAAAAAAAGGAAGAGAAATCTGAAGTTAAACCACCAGGCTCTGAATCTCCTCCAAAAGGCTTCAAAAATAAAACCTGCCCTTTCAGCACCGCTCCGAGAAAATCACAGTCGCTGTCAGACAATCTGCGCGGGATACAGCTGCCTCATTCTGTGACATGTTCAACCACTTTGTGAAATAGGTATTGGTACCATTCCAATGGAAGGGGGTGGCTGAGACAAGAGAGAGACTGAAGAGGTAGGGAAATGCCTAAGACATTCACACAACTGCAGTGTTGTATTGTGACACTTTCTGATACTCTTGTGTACAGTGTTTTGTTATTAAAAAAACAGCCTGGAATACCTTAGCCTGCAACGACAATAATTCGATCAGTAAGTGATCAATAATAATAATAGTAATAATAATAATCATCCTTGCATTTGACATAACGTCTTATCATGTCTTTGAGCCATCTCAAAGCCCTTCACACACTGTACTGTAAAAGGAATTGACTGTATATTTTCTGGGCGAACCGCGACAGCCAATTGTGCATAGCAGTGTCCCACAAACAGAAATGGATTTAGTGACCAAATTTTTTTTTTGAGAAGGAATTATTACCTCCAGAAAAGCGATCCGCCAATCGAGTAACAACTGAGTTCCTACTCACTGCTTGGTAACTAGGGGTGTGCGGAGTAACAAAACTTATCTAAGGTTTTGCCCTGATTTTTCTTCAATTTATCTTTTCTAATGAACAGGAAGTAAAATCACTCGCCCCTGATCAAAGCCTCAGTTACCCTGAACGCTAAGAATGTGATTGGAAAGCTGCTCCACTTGAAAGCAGCAAAGTCACTGATGTTCTCAACAGGGATGAGGGGCCGTCTCCAACGGTGAGGTGAGGTGCTGGTTAACCTTACCTTTTCTCAAATTGTGTGTTTTATCAAACATTGGAAAACTATGTAAAGCAGCACTCATAGAGTCCGAGATATTTACAATGCAGGAGGCCATTCACCGCATCGAGTTTGCCCCTTCTTTCAAAGCAAGCTGTTCTTTCAACTCACTGCCTGTACCCCTTCAAGCCTCTATCTTTCATAGACCTGTCTACTTTCCTCTTGAAACCCACAATGGACTCTGCATCTTACTTGGCAGGGCATTGCACATCCCAACAGGTGAAAATAAATTCTTCTAAGCTCTCCCAATGCCCGACTGAAATATCAGTCAATCAGTAACTCATCCATGAGCAGGAGAAAAATCACTCTGGATTCTGATTCACCCTCCGCTCAGCGGGCTCCGGCCTGCTTCATGTCCCCCACCTCGCCCGCCCCACCATTGGCAGGCGGGCCTTCTGCCACTCTGCCCCCACCCTCTGGAACTCCATCCCACAGTCCCTCCACCTCACCCCCTCCTTTGCCTCCTTCAAGACCCATCCCCTCCTCTTCGACCGTGTTCTCAATCACCCTGCTTCGCCCCTGCCCTCCACCATCCCCAATCCGATCCCCAGCTCGAGTCCGAAACTCTGACTGTCCAGCGCCTTGGGACGTCCTCCTGACGCTATACAAATGTAATTTTGTTATTGTTGTTGCTTCACCCACTGATTCTTTGTGGGGGATTCCCATGTCCTAATAACCCTCCATGTGAAAACATTACTCTTAATTCCTCCTAATCCTTCTTTAGTTTGGTGATGATCTTACATTGATGGCTTTTACTGACATTTCAGACCACTGTTGTAAGCTATGAAGCCTTATTGTAAGGTATGAAGATCAGATTGCCTGACCAAAACAGGCCCTTAGGACAAAAATATTCCCCTTAAGCAATTTAGGTTCATCTAAGTCCATTTCCTCACTCTTTGGCTTCCTCCAAACAAGCTGACAGCTTGATAGCTTGTGATTATTTTTCCAAAAGGAAAGAGTCATTTTCAGTTATTTTGTGCAAGAACCTCCCGATAAAGTTAGAGACATTACAAGGAAACTTTGATGCTCAGAACCCCTGAGGTGATGGTGAGATGAAATCCGCCTGTGAACAATGACACTGAACTTCTCAAAGTATTGCAACCTGCCCTCAGATCACCAAATTACAAAGATTTATGTTTCCGTTCTCTTACACTGGTTTTTATATGACTGCAATAAAACACGATCTAGTTTTTGAGAATAAAACCTAACTACTTCCACTACCCTTTGGGTGAGAAACTGCCTCCTGATTTCACTCCTAAATGGCCTAGCTCTAATTTGAAATTATGCCCCCTTTTCCAGATTCCCCCACCAGAGGAAATAGTCTCTCTGTAGACACAAGGGAGTTAAATTAAATATGTGGGGAGAGAGAGAGAAAGAGACATCTCGAAATCTGACCACTGGTCTCTCCCTGCGTATCCCTGGTAAAAGTTGCAGATGTCAGATGAGGACAGGGTATCCAACACCTTCTATTTTCGAACATTGCCATGGAGCCATAGAAATTTACAGCACAGAAGAGGTCCATTTGGCTCAATGTGTCTATGCCATTACCCTCAAGAGCAATCGTTTCAGTCCCATTTACTGTCCCTTTTTCCTTATTCCCTGTCTCCCTGTAGCTGACTCTTTGGGTTATGTGCTATAGGATCCTCTGAACAGACAGACAGGGCCTCAGTTTAACATCTCATCTGAAGGTAAGCACCTCCAACAATTATATTGTAAGAGTATAATAGATTGTAGATTGCATCAGTAAGGAAAGACCTAGGAAGATAAGGAGAAACCTCGACAGGCCAAATGGTTACCTCCTATTCCATATGTTCCATGTTAAAACCATTGACTTGAATAGCAATGAATTGGCAACAAATCTGAAAATTCACATTTCTTCAGCAAACCTTGCTGCACTACGTATGAACTGCTGCCTTGTAAACTCTCTGGTTGCCGCAACCAACATCCATCGTGGCATCTATCACATCAATAGTAATTAACACGCCTGCAAGGGAGGCAGAAGAGAGAGCTCACGAACCACAGAAGCATGAGCTCATTAAGGTCAGCCTTTGCAGTGAAGCTTCTATTAATAAACGCGCAAGTTTGCAACTGAGGAAAATATAAATTTTAAGAAGCATTATTACAATTATATTAAGTAGCTAAAAATGCAACATAGAAGTTCTGTTGGCGGAAAGCACAATATTTTATTTCACTGTCATTTCTCTGCATAAATCTATATTATATTTCAGCTAAATGCCTCGTTGAAGGGGAAGGAGACATCAAAAACTGCTACATTTAGGTTTGTGCTATACTCTGATTTTTTTTTAACGAGTCACGTTTGTTCTATAAATGGAGAAAGTAAAAAGGATTTTAAACAATTTAGAAAGAGCAAACTTCCTTCTCATCACTCAATATCTAGCAGATTGACACAAGTCTATGCAACAACAACAACAGCAACAACAAAATTACATTTGTATAGTGCCTTTTATGTTGGGAGGGCATCCCAAGGCGCTGGACAGACTGAGTTAAGGACCCAAGCTGAGGGTCGGGGTGGGGGAGGGTGGAGAGCAGAAAGGGGAAGCAGGGAGATCGAAAGCATGGTCGAAGAGGAGGGTCTTGAGGTGGGTCTTAAAGGTGGCGAGGGAGGGGGCGAGACGGAGGGACTGTGGGATGGAGTTCCAGGTGGGTGGCGGAAGGCCCGCCCACTGATAGTGGGGCGAGCAAGGTGGGGGACGTGAAACAGGCCGGAGTCCGCTAGGCGGAGTGAGCAAACAGTGTGGTAGGGGATTACGAGGTCGGAGAGGTAGATGGCAGAAGCCCGCGCAGGGCTTTGAAGGTGAGGACCAGGATCTTGAACTTTATCCTCTGTGTGATGGGAAGTCAGTGGAGTTGGGTAAGAATGGGGGTGATAGGGTTGTCGAGCTTAGTGCAGGAGAGGACACGGGCTGCTTAGTTCTCGATGATCTGCAGCCTGTGGAGGGAGGATTTGGGGAGGCCGACAAGCAGTGAGTTTGCATAGTCGAGCCTCGATGTAATGAAGGAGTGTCTGAGGGTTTCGGCGGCCTACGGTTTGAGACAGTGTTGCAGCTGTGCAACGTTGCGGAGGTGGCGGAAGGCAGAGCAGGTCATTGCGCAGATGTGGGGTAGAAAGGATAGTTGAGGATCAAACAAGACCCCAAAGTTCTGGACTGGCTTAGCAAGGTGGAGTGTGCAACCATGGATGGTGATGCTGTCAGCGCCTGAGGTGAGGAGGCGCTGTCGGGAGCCAATCAGGAAAGCCTCGATCTTGTTGACTTTCAACTGAAGAAAGTTAGCTCTCCTCCAGGACTTGATGTCTGACAGACATTCTGTCAGGACAGCAGTGTTCCTGGAGTCAAGGGTGGAGGCAGAGAGGTAGAGTTGGGTGTTATCCGCATACATGTAGAAGTTGACCCCATGTTGCGGATGATGTCACCAAGAGGGAGCATAGAGATATTGGAAGAGGAAGGGACCAAGGACAGAGCCCTAAGGAACGCCGCACAAGACGGCTCTTGCAGAGTTTAAACTGAATAAAATAATAATAAATGGGAAATGGTATTAATAGCTTTTTAAACTCATTCCCAGATTTGAAATTTAAACCCTTTCATTTTTCACAGATATTAGCATCACGAGTGTGGAGGGGATCGAACTCTGCAACTAATAAAACATCCAGTAAAAGGTGTGGGTGTAACCAAAAGCAGCTACTGAGTCGGTCAACACAGAGCAAGTACAAGCACATGATATTATTTGTGTGTCAGTCTGGTTCAGTTGGTAACACACTCGCCTCTGAGTCAGAAAGTTGTGGGTTTAAGCACCGGTCCAGGCCTCAGATAGTGTAGGCTGATGCTCTAATGCAGTGCTGGGGGTGGTACTGCATTGTTGGAGGTGCCACCCTTCAGATGAGATGTTAAGCTGAGGCCAGGTCTGCATGTTCAGTAGATGTTAAAGATCCAATGGCACTATTTGAAAGGAGATGGGAGTGTCTCCTGGTTTCCTGGTCAGCAATCCCCCAAATAAAATTGGTCATGTGGGATATTGTTGTGTGCAAATTAGCTGCTGGGTTTGCCTACAAAACGACTGATATGAAAGATGTTGTACCAACTGTAAGGATTATTAGTATATCATATGCCCTCTATGATAAATAATAATAATCCTCCTTGCATTTGATATGGAGCTTTTCGTATTGGAAGGGCATTTCAAAGTGCTTCACAGGAGTATTGTTGGTCAGGACACCAGGAGAGACTTCAGGACTAGATTCCGGGCTCTGGGAAAATGGAACATTTAAGATATCAAGTACTCCCAAGGTCAGATAATGCAAAGTTAGAATCAAAGTAAAACTTCCTCCCAGTGGACTTTAGCAGAGCATTTCCCCATTGCACCAACAGAACAGCTTTGATTTCCTATTCTAGACATTCTGAGGCCAATTTAATGCCCATCAGTTTTGTGCTGTGGGCACGTGCCCACTTGCCACAGCTTGTTTCTCATTACTGTCAGAGTTCTTAGAGCTATTGGAGGATTTTCATCCCATCATTCTGAGCGAGATTTAAACCCAGATCCCAGAGGCAAAGAGATACATTGCCCGCCACCGCCACTGCCTCTCCCCTCAGGCCCTCCTCCATGCTTTCATCGAGTCCAGGCTTGATTTTTGTTAACTCCCTGCTCACCAGACTTCCCAACTCTTCCATCCACAAGTTACAGATTATTCAGAACTCTGCAACTCGTGCCCTCTTCTGTACTAAGCTCCATGAGCCAATCACCCCCATTCTCATCTGATTTTACTGGCTCCTCATCCCCCGGAGGATCGGGTTTAGTAACCGCTGATTTAAACTTGCTAATCTGCAGCATTCTCCATTTTTACTTGGGAATCGTTGTTTTGATATTATGTCATGTGGGATTGTCTCATTGCTAAATGTTAACAAAGGAAACAGTCGAATGACCACACAATAGTGAGTGCAGGACCTTTAATTAATGCCCCCTGCCGCCCCAAATTCAATTTATCCCATCCACGCTCAGGGCTCCGACATGCTATCCTGCGTGAAGTGCGCTATATAAATGCAAATTATTGGTACTTCTCAAAAATCAAATTTACATAGAATCTCTCACATCAGGACGACATCTCACTTGAGGTAGAACGACAGAGATGGATATAGGAGAGGGATAGGGAGATGGGATGGGATTAGGGAGTCTCATGTGGTGTATAAATACAGGTGTGGACTAGTTCGTCTGAATGGCCTGTTTTGGTTCTGTACACTCTATACTGTATAATGCTATGTTATTCCCAGCCATGACTGACATTTCAAATCTCACTGGGCCACTAGATGGAGAACTTTTTCAGAAAGTCAAACACACCGAGACTGCCACCTCATAACTGGCACAAAAACATTGAAATTCATGAAACGTTAGTTCAAAAACATTTTAAAAAAGAACATTGTGTGCAACTACTGGTTTTACTAAATTAGCCCAGTTTTAAATTGCTGCTAAATTACTCATAGGTTAATCACCGGCTGGAACTGATTACCAGGAAAGATGGTAAAGACCAGGACACTGGACTTGTTTAAAAACAGCTTGACGGTGTGATGGGAGGATGGTAGGGTGGGTGATCTGGAAGGTAGAGATCAGATGGACCAAATGGCTTTCTTCATCCAAATTAATCTTGGGATCTTCTGAAATTCTGAAAAATGACTCTATCAAAACAGGAAAAGGAGGCCATTCAGTCCATCAAGCCTGTTCCACCAGTTTATTATATCTTATCATATCTTTTAATCTCAATGCCCCACCATTCACACCACTATGTCTACAGCAGGTGTTCCTTTGTTGCTTTACAGCTTCCTATCAACACAACACAGAAGTCAAGGTTAAATGTTATTGAAAGATTAGTTTCAAAAGAAAGTGCCACTCACATCAGCTGTTTTGCTTGAGTTCTTAATGATTCACAAGATAATAGTCCTTGCATTTGATACAGTGCCTTATCATGTCATCAACACGTCTCAAAGCAGTTCACCGGATTTATTGTAAAGTGCAGTAATTGTGTATTCGCAGGCGAATGCGGTGGTCAATTTGCACACAGCAATGTCCCAGTAAAAGCCAAGAAGTGAACGAGCAATATTATCCGGGGGATTGTTGGTCAGGACACTGTGAGAAACTCTTCTTTTTTCCAATATTTCCAGCATTGCCGTGAGATCTTTCGCGTCCGCCCATTCAGGCAGATGGTTTAATGTCTCATCCGAAAGATGGTACCTCCAACAATGCCATGCTTCTCTAGCACTGCATTGGATTGTCAGCCTAGACCAGGGTGGTGCAAAGACCGATTTCATCCACACCCACCCTCCATTTCATCTGGCCCACCCGCAGCCTCCATAACCAGTGAATGTTATGTTGTGTTTCTGGAAGGGAAATACAAAAATATTGCTTATGCGGCCCACGGATGTTTCTCAAATAGGACATCCAGCCCTCAGCAGCAAAAAGGTTGGACTGCCCTGGAGTCCTGTAGCTCAGTGGTTAGAGCACTCGCCTCGCAAGCGAGAGACCTAGGTTTGATTCCTGGCAGGGCAAAACCTTGGGCAAGTTTCCTTACTCCACACGCCTGATAATAATCCCTCAAGAAAAAAAACAATAATAAATTGGTCACTTCAATCCATTACTGGTTGTGCGCAATTGGTTGCTGCGTTTCGCCCACAACTATACAGTTAATTCACTTTACAGTCTATTCTGTGAAATGCTTTGAGACGTCTAGAAGAAGTGAAAAGCGCTATATCAAATGCAAGGATTATTATTATTATATTATTACCCTGGTCTAGACTATGAGCTCAAAGTTCTGGCATGATACACAAGTCTCAAACTCCACAACATTATGACTCAAGAGGCAAGAATCCTATCAACCTAGGCAGGCTGTCACCTGTAAAATGAGACTCCAAAACTAACCAGATCTACATGACTACAGGACAAAACCCTATTCATGACTATTTGTGTTAAGGAATCTTTACACAAATGATCCAAACAAACTGGCCTGTATTTATATTTGACTGATGTGGGTGTTTTTTTTTACTGTGCTATGCTTGTAATTAAGAACGTGGTTCCATTTCTCTCGTCGCTTGTGGTGTTTAGATGTCAGCTCTGCTGTGTTACTTTGCTTCTTGCAGCTGCTTTAAAGCCATGCTGGTTTGAAGGGCCATCCCGGGGATAGAGCCACACTGTCCTGCCAATCAAACAGTGGAAAAGTGGCAGCAATCCAGCTCTGCTTGATAGAAAGCCTACAATTCAGCACAGGCACACAGCAACAGGCCCACCAATGAAGAGCTGGGAGCATCTGCAGAATGTGTAATGAGGCAACTGTCCTTGGCTATGTCATGATAAATGGTTCTGCAATGAGGAGCAGGGAGTAGAGAATTGAGAATAAATATATAGGCTCTTAAATGTGTAAACTGTGACGAATAAATTTGCACAATCTGAGAAGGTAACATTATCTAACGTCCCAGGATAGTTCATTATTTTATACGAAAGAGCTCCATGCCCGAGGCTCAATGCCATACTCATTGATGACTTTCATGCACTCATCACAAAATTATTGTCATGGATTCTTGTAAATAAAAGGCATGACCTTTATAATGCCAGTGCTAATTGTTTTCACTTCAGTAGCATCTCATATCAGAGTGAATAATCTGAAAAGTTAAAAAGGTCACTTGTTGACTGAATTATCCTTATCCATAAGAAAATCTGTGAAGGCTTCAGTAAGTGAATGGATGTGACTTCCTAGAGTTCAGTCTACAAGGTCACAGGTCATTCAGCAGTACGATCAATCAATCTCCTGTGGGTCGCATCAGGTTAGATTAAATCCAGTCTCCTCTCCAAGCAGACCAGAGTATTCCCTCAACCTGAAGAAATAAGGAGGTTATAAATCAGAACTCTTCAGCAAGGTCATATTTATTGAAACAAACTGATCAGAGGTGCTGTTTGTGCTGGTGTTGGTGGTTTAATTGGTAGGGAGTGAAGAATATTATATGATTTCAATGCATCGCGAGGCAGACAGCGCTTGGTGAGTCACTCCAATCAGCCTTTCACTATATATACATATATATAATACAGTGGAAGCAGGTTAAGCCGGACACATCATTTCCTTACTCCACACGCCTCTATTTGCCTAGCAGTAAGTAGGAATCTGGTTGTTAGTCGACTGGCGAATACTTTTCCAGGGGTAATAATCTCTTCACACAAAAATAATAACATTAATTTTGTCACTCAATTCATGACTGTGAGTGAGACACTGGTGTGCGCAATTGGCTGCCAAGTTTCACCCACAAAATATATAGGCAATTCACTTTACAGTATATCATATGAAGCGCTTTGAGATGTCTCGAAGACGTGATAAGGTGCTATATCAAATGCAAGGATTATTATTATTATATTCTTAACATAAAAGCTGGTTGATGAATTACAATGAGATAGCATTTCATACAGTTTCTGTGTTAAGTAATCCTCTATTAACTCTTGGTACATTGGTAACTTTACTGATTATTCAAGAGTACTGTCGGCACTCAACAGTTTCAAACCTGGAGTGGGGTGCCCCAATAGTTACTATGAAAATGCCTTTTAATAAATCACTTCATTCTATTCTGTTCTGTTTTCCCAAAGAAGCAACAATCACTTGCGCCTCAGACTGCCATTAGACTCTTGCCCAAACCATCACAGTTCACGAAATCAATGCCTTTATATTGCTTTCTTCACCAGCTTTGCAGCTAGAGCACTAAGCTGTCCCAGTCCAGCCATCAAATCCATGGCCTATTTCTGCTTGGCATTACGCCCAATAAGCTGTGTGAAGCTCCACGAGACGTCCTCCCAATGTGAAAGGCATTTTATGGTGTAAATTGCTGTTATCTTCCTTTTTTGTGTGTAACGAAGACAACAGGAAAGAGCAATTCATTTTAGTATCCCAAATCATCCTCGTTTCTTGTACATACCATCCACCTAGTGAGGGCTCAAACCCGCGCTTGTTGGATGTCGAATGGTATGGATGCTCTTAAGCATAGTGATGACTTTACGCATGTGTCAGACACCCGGCTGACCCAAAAAAATCAGCTTAAACCTGCTCACTTTTACAATTCCCCAGCAACATGTTTAAAGTGAATTGAATCGCTCTACAATAGACATCAGCAAAATACAATACAATTTACATTTAATTAGCAGCTTTCACTTCGGGAGGACATCTCAAAGCGCTTGACAATGTTGTGTGGGCACCCGAACTGCGGGCAGGAGCCGGGGGGGTGGAGGAGGGGAAAGATGATTCAAAACGTGGTCAAAGAGGTATGTTTTGAGATGGGCTTTGAAGGAGGGAAAGAAGTGAGTTGGAGGTACCCCAGAGAGTGGGGGCAGAATGGCTGAAAGCCCACCCCGATGGCAGGACGATAGAGCGGGGCATGAAATAGAGGGGAAATAATATAATATAACTTCTTTGTAACATCCAGAGTGCCAGCTAAAAATAGCCACCGTGTCATCAGAGTTATGGATGTCAGCACTGATGTAAAGGGGGAAAAAATTCAGATCAAATCAGTACGAACATCAAGTGTTTCTTCAAAGAGCAGGAATACGGATGTGCTTCATCTATTGCTGAGTTCTATATTGACCAGAGTTTCACTGGCAACCTTTTAATTTACAACATTTATAAAAATATAATGAAGTTCAAAAACACTCACTGTCTAGAAGACGTGAAAAGCGCTATATCAAATGCAAGGATTATTATATTATTATTATTATTCATAGGAGGCTGAATAGCAATACACCAAGAAAGAATGTGTCCCAGTCTATCCCAGGGTCATTGATACCACACCTGCCATACAATAATAATAATCCTTGCATTTGATATAATGTCTTATTACATCTTCGAGACATCTCAAAGCACTTCACAGAATATACTGTAAAGTGAATTGACTGTATTTTGTGGGCAAAATGCGGCAGCCAATTGCGCACAGCAGTGTCCCACAAACAGTCGTGGATTGAAGTGTTCAATTTATTATTATTATTATTTTTGAAGGAATTATTATCGCCAGAAAAGCAATCCTCCAATCGATTAACAACCGAGTTCCTAGGTAAACAGAGGCATGCAGAGCAAGGACAACATTTTGTCCTGTGGGAATTGAACCCAGCTTTCTCACTTACGAGGCAAGTGCTCTAACCACTGAGCTACAGGACTCCAACACAAACAATGCAGTCTGCCTTCCGGCCTGAGAACCACACGTGTGAGCCTCTGGGAGACCTGGATGAATTATAATCTTTAGGATATTGTGAATAGAAACCATATTACAGTTCTGTGTAAATGAGCCGCAGCACAGCTGATCTCAATAGCCCTTATTTCCCCATTAAAAATAGTTATACCAATTCAGACTCATCCTCCCTGAAGGCAACTAGCAATTTCTCTCATTGTTTGATGGGAGAAGGCTCACAGATACGTAGGCAAGGAATTCACTCAATTTTAGAGTTTCTGGGAAGTAATGCTAAATGCTGTACATGGATAATATGTATAATAATGAAATCTGAAATTATCCCTTGCTTTCACTGGAATTGGCTTCTATTCAAATTGATGGTTCAATGAAAACGGTAGCTGGCTCAGGGCAAAGTAAAGAGGTTACCTTTCAAGGACTGAAATTCACAGTCAACCTTGCAACAGAATCAAGCTTTGGTACTGGCTATAAAAACCTAGCATGTGGCACTTCTGTATCAGATTTGGTTCTTAGCCAAGTTGTGCCGTGTGTAATGTGTGACAAATGGAAAATGCTGACATTGTGGCAATTTCATTATACATTCCTTTCCAGTCTTCAGTTGTTTCTACGTATAAAAAAAAACATTGCGAGGACTTGATTAAGTAATAACAATAATAATTAATAATAATAATCCTTGCAGTTGGCATACCACCTTTCACGTCAGGAGGGAGTCCAAATCGTTTCACATGATTTATTCAGAAGTGGATTGACATATTCGTAGGCGACTGAATATTTATTGGGAAGTTGAGTGAGGCTGCCCAATTGCACGCAGTAATGTCCCACAAACAGCCATGAAATGAGCAGCCAATTTTATTTGGGAGATTGTTGACCAGGTCACCTGGAGAGAGAAACTCCCTTCTCTTTTCGGCCTGGTAGCCAGCAATTAGGCTGTACCTCCCGGAACAGTGAGATGCACCATCATATTGATCACTCTGGATAGCAGTTTCTTTCATCTATTTAATAATTCCAACAACGATTGAATCGTACAAGAGTTTGGTTTGTATCAATTAACCCAGTCAGGCAAAATCCTACCTCTCCAAGCTCACCTTCCCCTCCTATCATCAGATCCCGCAAAGCGCAATGAAACGCCCTCCCGATGTGAAATGTGGAAAATTTAACGTAAGAATTATCTCACATCTCCTTCCCCAGCTCAGTGCCCAGCATGGTCCTCTGTAAAGTGCTCCAAGAGGTTACTCTGCATGGATAGAAGTATAATATACATGCAAGATGCTCTTGTTCACATGAACGTTAGAGGAAAAGATGTAACTGAGACAGTTTTAATGCTTACATTTCCACTGAGGGATCTCAAAGCTACATTTGGAGACGGAGTTGTTAGTGACGGCCATTTGTTGTAATGGTTACAAAGCTGTTAATTACCTCATTGCTGGAAGGAATATCACTTCATATCTAGTTGTTAAAAACTAGCATATGTTCTCGTCATTTGTTCAATGTTGTGTCCAGGCTGCTCTGGGGGGTTATGAAATAGAACTGCAGTAATTTTCCACAGTACATTTCACAAACAGCATCAGTCTCACCAGCTGTACGTAAAATATATAAATCTGGTCCTTGAATCTTCAATTCTTAATGTTTTAAATAAATATTTACCACCAATGCTACCACTTGCATTCCCACCGCATTTTTGAATATATCATAATAATAATCTTCATATTTGATAAAGCACCTTTCATATCAAGAAGATGTCTCGATGTGTTGTGGGATCTTTAATGTTCACCTGCACAGGCAGACATGACCTCAGTTTAATGACTCATCCAAAGGACGGCACCTCCAACACTGCAGCCCACCCCCAGAGCTTTATTGGACTGTCAGCTGAGACGATAAGAGTTCCAAGTCCTGACGTGGACTGTGAACCCACAACTTTCTGACTCGGGAGGTGAGAGTATGTCATGTGAGCTAGAGAGCAACAATTTTTTGCTTGAATTTTAAAGTTTAATTTGCGGTTGCCAGGTCCTATGATGAAAGCACTGGGTACTCTTCCACTGTATGAACCAACTCTGTTTACAAAATTTGAAATGTACCCCTGGTGTATTGCATAACCTCTTGCTTTTCACCGGGCTGGCCATTTTCATCTACAAAGTGAACTGTTCCCAGTAAGCCACACGCCAGCTGCTGCCACCAGCTGTCACACCACCAGGCAAAGGATCTGGAAGAATATTGGCTCAAAATCTTAAGTGCCACAAAATTTAAATGCATCAAATATTCAGTATCACACATCTGCTGCTTAGCCTTTAATCATGGCATCAAGTGTTATTGGTGTCAGCCTGGCTCAGTTGGTAGCCTCTGAGTCAGAAGGCTGGCGGTTTGTACCACTGTCCGGCAAGCCTGAGTTCCTATGATTTGATGATGAATACCCACCCAGTGTTGGTGTTCAAGAGAGTCACTCAACCTCCAAGATACTCAGAACTCATCTTCGCTTCCTGCAGTGATTTGTGCTGGTATATATTGTACCAGACCCATACAATATAATTTGTTTAATAAAAATCTATACTGCCAACTGATAGAAATAGACACACTAGGTACTCACATTATGTACACTTCTCGTTCCACATATTATTGCAGTAACATTCCACTTGCTGAAGCCAATACATCCATCAGAATGGATATGATACATACTAGTTGATCTCAGGACTTGTAATGAAGGTGAGAGCTTGTTTGGAAAGAGCAAATACATGAGAGCGAATAGAGAATAGGAAACCATACGCAACAGGCCAAGCCTTTAATTTTATTTTAGTGGGAGATGATGATTAATTAATGTTATTGCGATAAAAACGATCCTCGGGTAGTTTCACTACTTGTAATATCTTCACTGTCAATGTGCAAGGTGAAAACTGGACTGGCCACAGATCTGCCGAGCAAATTTAAAGGGTTGGCGAAGCAAGGCACAAGTGCAAACCACTTTGTCATTGATGCCTAATATATTATTTTAAGGCCCAGCAAGTTTCTCTAAGGAAAGTAGAACTTCCTAATCAGTTGGCAGCACTCTTCCCTGTGGTTCACTAGGCTCACGCCAAGATTTGAGCACTTAATTCAGGCTATTACTGCAGTACAGTACTGCATTGTCCTCTGTTGCGGACGTTATACTGTTATACGTTATATTGCCCGGTGGTTCAGATGGCCGGTAAAGAATGCACTATTTTGAGAAAGAATCGGAAGTTCTCTCGGCGTCCTAGCTATCATATCAATTTCAAATTATGAATGTAAAAGATGTGATGGATTCCTTTTGCGGCACATAACAACTGTATCACAATCCAGACACAAGGCTCGACTTTTAAAAAACACAGGAGCATGGTGACATTTTCATCTGTTTCGCTGAAACACAAGTAACTGGCTACAACGTGTAATGACCCTCGCATTTGTGGGGATAGCGGTAGAGTCTGGGGGACACCCCCTCGTAGGGTGCTTGAGCCTGGGGATGATTTGAGATTTTGCAGTGCTCAGGAGGATGTCCGTGACCGGAGCTGATGTGGGAATCAGCCCCTCATGCTTGGTCAGACTGAGGCAAAATAAACACTTAATACTTGGTGCGTGGAATTAATGATAATGATAATAACCCTTGCATTTGATATAGTGCCTTATCACGTCGTTAAGACGTGTCAAAGCGCTTCACAGGATTTTCTGTAAAATGTAGTAACTGTATTTTGTGGGCAAAATGCAAAATGCAGCAGCCACAAACAGGAATGAGTGACTAATTTTATTTGGGGGATTGTTGGCCGGGACACTAGGAGAGAGAAACTTCACTTTTCGAATAGTGCCATGGGATCTTTAACATTCACCTCAACAGGCAGACGGGGCCTCGGTTTATCGCCGCATCCGACAATGCAACATACCCCCAACACTGCATTGGAGTGTCAGCTTTGACTATGTGATTCCAAGTCCCGATGTGAGGCTTGAACCCACACTCTTGACTCAGAGGCGAGAGTGCTACCAGGGCGCCGGGCTGCCATGCCTGAATTAATTCCTCATGCCAACAGGCTCGTGAATGAGAACCCTCTCTTACTTGGGAGACACATCGTAAGTAATGGATTATTATAGTATTTCAATGTTTATATTAGACTGGTAATTAGGCTGGGGAAGCAGAACGGGGAACTTGCAAAATGCCATGTGCCTTTGCTTTGATGCATCAAGAAGAGAATGGTGTTTGTTTACATTGGAGCCAAAGAACTCTGGTTCCCCATCAGTACGCACTTGCACTTGACTTCCTCAAAGCGAATGAGGCACTTGGAACTTTGCCTGAAATGCCAGCTTTTTTCTCCTCAGATGTGCGAGGTGTGAGCTTCCTGAGGAACAATCATCAGGGGCTGCACAGGGAATTGTGCAATAGGTACAAATGACGGCAGGCTCCGAGGGTAATTATCAACAGGTTGCCAGGAAGGATGGTTGAGGCCAGGACACTGGATTCATTTGAAATACAGTTGATGCTGCGATGGGAGGATGGGAGGGAGGGTTTTTCAACAAGAGATTCAGAAGCAATGACTACTGGAACCCCAACCCGATACAATATACTTTCAATGCTCAGCTCCTGTGATGTACATTCAGTTTCTATTGTTTGATCAGCCAGGGTACTTGCAGAAACCCATCATCATGCTTTAGAGTATCCAAACCAGACAGAACTCCGTGCTTTCCAACAGCTCATGGAACCTCCCATGTCTGGAATGGAATGCACATTGGAGGGAAGCATCCTGCCTACCTAATCTCGGAGAGGATTATGTGCAGGTTGGCAAGAGCCAAAGCTTTGGGACCCCAGAGTGCGTGTTGAGGTGCAGCTGGAGCTTAATCAGCTAAAACCGAATAGCTTGCCAATGAGAACACCGTCTGTCAAGCTTTCCCGCTACTTGCTAGGACCAGCCTTCATGTTCAAGTTTTGGCCTAAAGGGCTAACAGGAGCTGAGTGGGAAGAATCCCTGCTACCAGCACACATTCGGTTTCCAGAACGAGATTCTTCACACAGATTGTTCAAATAAAGAATCCTATAAGAAACCAATCACATCAGATCCTCGTTGCCATTTGGAAGGATCACTGTATCTGAACTGCAAGGAGACAAATGCCTCGTCTCCTTATATAATTGTTGGGATTTATTTTTAAAGAAAAAATAAAGCGGCCATGAAAGCAAGGTTATTGCGGAACTGAAAAGAAAGAGGTTTTACATTGAGAACAAACCACAACAAGCATCCATTACTCCCACCCCCATACACACCCACACACGCACAGATTTAAAATAAAGCTTTTCCTGCTGTTGAATCCAATATTTATCCAACACGAAGCATGCCAACAAGACCAGACTCATCGTGTGTGATGCACAAATTCTCCAACTATATTTCCTCCTCGAATCCAGAATACCAATGAGATCTTGCCGTTGCCATGGCTATGCAGTCTTCAGTAATGCAGTTTAAAAAGGTGCTCCGAGTGTGCTGTCAGCAGACTAACACCCACTCCACAAACCAAGAGGCAATTTAGTCAGCAAAAGCCTGAAATTCCACCTAATCTTAGCCTATAGACCATTTTCCCTTAACATTTCAGAGGGAACAGAATTATTTTGTTTTGGTCAGCCAGATGTGCAACACACATGGAAACCCATCACCGTGCTTCAAAGTATCCAAACCACAGATACGTGCCACCTACACATGGAAATTTCCCCGTGTCTGATCTGGAATGGATCTCACACTCTCTCCCTGGAGGGGCGCATTCCTCCTTACCTAATAATGATTAGATTATTAATGATTAGGATTTGCTTCAGTGCCTTATCACATCATCAAGGCATCTCAAAGCGCTTCACAGGAATTACTGTAAAGTGTGGTGACTTTAAGGGGAAGATAGCAGGCAGGGTTAGTCTTCTAGATGATAATAATAATTAATAAACCTTGCCAGTTCAGATTACTGTAGTGCCCTCTACATTAAGAGGACGTCTCAAAGTGTTGTGACTGTGTATTTGTAGGTGAAATCAGCAGGTAATTTCCACACAGCAATGTCCCCACAAACAGCCATGAACAACTGGGTGACTAATTCAATCTGGGGCATTATGACGAGGTACAATAAGGAAAGGTCAACTCTTGTTTTGAAACGCAAGTTGTTTTTAAGAAATGCTTAAAAAGAACATTCTCCAAATTAAGACTGTGTTTAAATATAATAATCCTTCCATTTGATTCAATGCCTTATCCCGTGATTGAGACGTCTCAAAGCAATTCATGGAATATATTGTTAAGTGGATTGACTGCACTTCGAGCACAAAAAGTCCTCAATTCTGCGTCCGTCATCCAAGCATTTTAAGAAAAAATGGTGTGACCGGCTAAGATCAAGCGAAAACCACAGCAGCGCATTCTGCGTGTTTGTTCAGACATAGCCCTATTTTTAAATCATAAATACACAGCATCTGAGGTGGCTTTGGAACAGTAGGATATTATCCAGATCTGTCATCTCTGGTGTTATTACAGTGTGGTACCACCACACATTAGGGAGTCATCTCTCACATCACATTATCAATATTTGTACAGCGAGCTCCAATTTCAAACGCTCAGGGCCAAAATGGAAACAATTAAACATTTTGCGAGACCCTCTGTTTCAGTTGTGCTCTCAGTTGCGAAGGAGAGTATTTTCAGCCATAAACAAAACAAACACAAAAATCGGCCTGTAATGTAGTGGTGAGAGCACTCGCCTCGCAAGTGTGAGGACCGAGTTCGATTCCTGGGCAGGGCAAAACCTTAAGCAAGTTTCCCAACTCCACACACCTCGGCTTACCTAGCAGTAAATAGGAGCCTGTTTTTTGTCGCTTGGCAGATCACTTTCTGGAGGTAATAATCCCTTAAATATAAATGAATATATATTAATATGGTCACTCAATCCACGACTGTTTGTGGGACTTGCCGTGCACAATTGGCTGCTGCATTTCACACACAAAATATACAGTCAATTCACTTGACTGTGTATTTTGTGGGCAAAAGCACTTTGAGACGTCCTCCTGACGTGATAGGTGCTGTATCAAATCTAATGATATTTCTACACACTCGGTGCCATTGGACATCAAATGTAGCGCTGACTGCTGCCCCTGCCGAGATCAGCTCCCAACACAGGATTCAAACCTGCATTTATCCATCCTTTAACTATTAAATAACAATCCTTGCATTTGATATGCATATTGCTCCCTCCTCCTCTCTTTTAAAATGCACCTCAAAATGTACCTCACCTTTCCCACCCTCACCCCCGAGCTCCCACCCTCAGTGCAGCCGGAATTGTCAAGGGCTTTGGGACGTCCTCCCAACATGAAAGACAATATATAAGTGTAAATTGCATTGTATTCATTTAGCACCTTCCACGACAGGAGGAGGGTTTTTACTATCAGTTTATAGGTGAATAAAGGTTTTCCGCTTCCTCCCAAGGAGCTGTAGTTTTCTACACATGCAAATGTTGTGCTTGAAAAATCCCTTAAAACAGGTACACAATGTGGTTAAGAGAATCAATGTCAATTGTACACATTGTTTTTAAAAAAGAGAACATCACATTTTGTTCATATGGTTATTAAGAAATTAGGAAACTTCTAATGGAATACATTACATTGACTGAAACAGAAGTCCAGGGGAGATTCTGAAATTGCCCTCTAGGAAACTGATGCATTGATTTTACTCCGTAACTCGCTATTATTTCCCGTGAGGTGCGAGTTAGTAAGCTCAATGCTTTCGCAAACATTAATGGTATTTTGATCACCTCATCATTCAGCGGCAAAGATCAAAGCACACGGTGACATTTTTGGCATGTAAAAAGTGTCTCCACTTCACAATCAGCAGTGATAAGCATGATTTTGGAAGGAGTAGCCACGATCAATAACACAAACTACAGTCTGGCCTCAGAGATAAGCAGATGGCCATTGGCATCAACTGGCTCTTTGCCAGGTAATCCCCAGCCTCCACTAGTCACACGTGTGAGCAAGATATTAGCTGGCGGTGCATGTCCAGGAGGAAATTCCTATCCGGGAGCCATAGTTTCAACAACAACAACAAAACTACTTTTGTATCGCGCCTTTCGCATTGGGAGGACGTCCCAAGGCGCTGGACAATCAGAGTTTCAGACCCAAGCTGGGGGTCGGGATCAGGGAGGGTGGAAGGCAGGGGAGGAAGGATGGTGGCCAAAGGGTTTTGAAGGAGGTAAGGGAGCGGGTGAGGCAGATGGAATGCGGGCTGGAGTTCCGGAGGTGGAGGCGGAGTGGCTGATGGCTCGTCCAGTAATGGTGGGGCAGGCGAGGGAGGGGACTTGGAACAGGCCAGAGTCCACTGAGCAGAGGGAGCGAGCAGGTTGGTATGAGGCTAGGAGGTCATAGAGGAGGGGGGAGCAAGGCCATGGAGGGAATCAGGTGAGGATGGGGGTGATAGGGTCATGGATCTTGGTGCGGGAGAGGACATGTGGCAGAGGATAAGGTGAGGTTGATAATGTTGGTTAAAAGAGGGGCCAGGAGGGGGAGAGGTGGGGGGGATGGGATCGAGGGAACAGGTGGTGGGCTTCATTTTTGAAATGATGAAGGTTATTATTATTAAGGTGAGGGAAGAGGGGAAGACACTATATGCTCATTGCTGTAAATATCCTGAAAACCACTTGCAAAGCTAAGAGAACTGTAAATCTATCAATCATCATAACCACAATAAGAGAAATGACTGTCTGAAATTATAATAATCCTTGCACTTGAACGCACTTGCAATGTTGAAACATCTCAAAGTGCTTCACAGTTAATTGCTGCAAAGTGTAGTGCTTGGAGTCCTGTAGCTCAGTGGTTAGAGCACTCGCTTTGCAAGTGAGAGACATGGGTTCGATTCTCGGCAGGTGAAACCTTGGGCAAGTTTCCTTACTCCACACGCCTGATAATAATCCCTTAAATGCTAGGATTATTATCATTAATATTACTTGTAGGGGAGGATGCTTCATTCCAATATATTTTCATCAGGAGTAAGAACCAAATCATTTTCAGATGAGCTTTATTAGATTTGCTTCAGCCATTGCTTTCTTCATCCCATCATTAAACTAAAAGGTAGCCGGTGGGGGACATTGATCTGTAATTAACCTTCTTGTAAGCTGAGATGGTTTCATATGAGTGGTACTCTGTATATGTGTACAGAAAACCAACATGACTGTATTGTATTCAGTATAAAATATTACGCTTTCTAAGGAGTAAAAATTTGATTTACACATTTCATAACGTGTGGAATTTGGCAAATTCTTACACAGGTTTTTAATTTTTAAGCTGGTTTCCCGTAAGCTTTTCTAAGAAAACTAACTTCAAAGTTGAGTCTGAATTAATCAATTCCCCAAATTCTGGACACCCTCCGCACCGCCCTTAGCTCCCACCGCTAGCTCGGGTGCCCAACCAGCACTGTGAAGCACTTTGAAACATCCTCCCCGACTTGAAAGATACTGCATAAATGTAAATGATATCGTAGTTTTTTCTTTGCGAGTTGGTGATTACTTTGCTGTGTGTCGGTCACTGTACATTGTGTAAACGTCAAGATAAACAGCTTAAGAAATCGTCTTTGCCAAATCTATCCCGTATCTGGTTGCAAAGAGACATGCGATATGAAAGTGTCTGACAGTCTGATCATTTGCCTCCTCCATCGCTGAACAGGTATGTAAAGCTGAGTTGTGACATCCAGTGGTGGACCTTGAGTGCTGCAAATGGGCAGCGCATGTCTAAACCTGTACATTTCATCCTAAAGACTGTATGGAGGCATCCTTTTCCACAGGATCTTTGTTTCTAACATGAAAATAAATTGAATTCCTTCCATTTGATACAGTGCCTCGCATGCCCAGGAGGATGTCTCAAAGAGCTCCACAGAATTTCTTATGAACTTTAGTGACTATGGATTTTGTAGTCGTTCAGGTGGGTGTTAAAGATCTCACGGCACTATTCAGAAAGAGAAGCAAGCTTCTCTCACTGTTCTGACCAATAATCCTTCAGATTAATTTGTTACAGACTTCATGGCTGTTTGTGGAAAGTAGCTATGTGGAAATTGCTGCTGTGTTCATCTACAAGTACACAGTCACTACACTTACAGCGGTTACCTGTGAAGGGATTTGAAACATTTAATAATAATAATCCTTGTATGTGATATGGCATCTTATCACATCGTTGAAACGTCTCAAAGCGCTTCACAGAATATACTGTAAAGTGAATTGACTGTATATTTGTGGGCAAAACACGGCAGCCAATTGTGCACAGCAGCGTCCCACAAACAGTCGTGGACTGAGTGATCAAATTATTATTATTTTTGCTAATAATAAATTTTAAAAATAAATTTTAAAAATAAATTTAAAAGATAAAAATAAGATAATAATAATATATATATTTCAATTATTATCTCAGCATTGTGCAGGTATTTATAACCCACGTTGTATCGGAACTATATAGTTGAATTGCTGCCTTTTAGCCCGCTGAAAACAGTTTTTTAAGCACAGCAATTTCCATGAAAACAAATTCTGCTTTGCTGACCTCGTGCAAACACGCACTGCGTTTGAAAGGAAATACAATTAAATTTATAACAGGCTGAAGTTCCCATCTTCTGGATGATGAAGGTACTGCATTGCACCACTGAGCTAAGCCCCTGCAGAACTCTTAAATAACACACTTCCGCAATGAGCAGTGAGGAAACAGCAGCCAATGCTGGTCACCTGCACAGGACGTAAACTCAACAACAGACAATGAACGCTGGTAGAATCACTGCTTAAAGTGGAGGGTTAGTGGCATCATTTTATTTCCTTGCCTCAGCGCAGTCGAAAACAGAATATGTTGTTGCGACTGCAGCAAAGACGACATTTAGAAAAGGGGAATTCAATAAATATTTGAAGATGAATAATGAAGCGGCACAGGGGCAAGAACAGGGAAAGTGAATCCCTTTGCATTGCGTTAGTGGAAGGAATTAGCCCCAGTATTGACCTCGATGGGGCTGTACAGTCCATTTCTCTCACTCATTCGGGCTGGTTCAAGCTGTTCTCTTTCAAAGCCGATTTACAACACTCATTTCTCAGACCTAAATTCAAAGGTCAGTGCTCATGTCTACTGTATGGCTGCACACAATGTTGTTTTAAAAGGAACAGCTGTCAAACATCAGGAGCCCCCCCTTTGCAAAGATCAGATGTACCATGATTCAATCATCAACCTCACATTAATTTAGGAGGGGTGGGGAGTAATTTATAAACTATCATAAAGCTGGTGTTTGATAGCAATAGTGAAAATGTCTTGAAGACAATACAGTGATAAGACTGTACCAAATACAAGATTATTATTCTTTCTTTGACATTTGTCTCTTTTATTCATCATTATAATTGCTGCATTATTTGGAGGTAACGGATGAGACATTAAAATGCGATCTCATCTGTGCCTGTTCAGATGGATGTCAAAGTACCTTTTGCGAGGAGAAGGACATTTTGCCCGGTGTCCTGGTCAACAATCTGCCAGATAAAATCAGTCGGTAAACCAACAGCGTTTTAAATAGCATAACCTTCAATCCATAGAGCATGACCATGAACCAAAATCATATGAGAACAACCAACGTCTCTCTTCTAAAGATTGTGGGTGAAAAATACAAACAACAAAATAATTATTATTATTATTGCATTTGGCATTGTGCCTTTCATCTCAGGAGGACATCACGATTGCAGCAAAAACCTTAGGTAAGTTTCTTTACACCACACTTACCTAACAGTGAGTAGGAACCCGGTTGTTAGTCGATTGGCGGATCGCTTTCTGGGGGAGTCATAATCCCTCAAAAACAAGTAATAATAATTTGGTCACTCAATCTACATCTGTTTGTGGGACACTGCTGTGTGCAATTGATGCCATGTTTCACCTACAAAATGCACAGTCAATCCACTTTACAGTGTATTCTGTGAAGTGCTTTGAGATATCTCGTAAGCCACAAAATCAAATGCAAGGATTATTATTATTATTCTCCACAGGAGTGAAGACACTGGGAGAAATTCCTTTTTTCTCTTTAATAGTGCCATGGCATCTTTAAAGTCCTCCTGAACAAGCAGACGGAGCTTTGATTTAACATCCCATTCAAAGCACAGCACTTCCAACAAAGCAACGTTACCCATGCCACAAAGAGTTGGTGTTTGCGTGTTCGAGGGTATTGAAGTTACAACCAGACCTTTGCTCCAAAGTTGGAGATTTTTTTAATATACTGTATCTGATTCAAGCTTCTCATTGGCAAGAGATGCTGAGCATTTGCACAGTCAGGAATGAGTCAATATCCAGAGTGTACCGTGTGCCATGATTTTGCTTGGCAGGTGATAAATCTCCCCATTTCTCAGTTTAATCACGGTAATTCACATTTAAAAAAAACACAAGAAATGTTATAGGATACTATAGATCTCATTTTAATTTTATAAAGTGGTCACCGTTAGTTGTTTTATTCAGCAGCTTGAAAGAGGTGCGCAGTCTTCACATTAAAAAAAGGTTTAGGTAAATAGGTGCAAAGTTTGTTTAAATGCAATGATATAAATCATATTGAAAGGAATCATTTTCACATGCTATCTCCAATCATTAATAATAGTGTGACTTATCGCCCCTTCTTTTCCCAGACAGAACTATTGTATGTCTTTCAAGAAGACAGCACTCTTTTAGTAGGGAGTTTCTCCTGGTCCAAATGAATCCCCAAGATGAAATTGACCATTCACTTCACGGCTATTTGTGGGACACTACTGCGTGGGTGCATTTTATCTGCCGTGTTTGCCTACAAAATACAAAGTCACTGTATTGAACAGTAAATCCGGACAAGAGAAATCCATGGTGTGACGAGGCACTACTTCAAAGCGCTAGGATTATTATTTATTACATAGATTTTCTATTTAATGTGACACAAAAATGTTGCGGCCTTTTAAAACCAACTGCAATGATATTTTACGCACACGTTTTGCACACTGATGAATACATTTAGGTAACATCTTTCTTGTTAAAGAAAGATCACAGAGAAGTTTGCTAAGCAAGATAAAGTGAACTATTTGTAGGTGGACGCAGCAGTTAATTTGCTCCAGCGACATCCTACAAATAATCCTACATCCTTCGTTCCTCCAGAGCCGGAGGAACGAAAGCAACGGGTACTGTTTTGAGGAGAGAGGTCAGAGAGGTAGGGGGGTGCAGAGGAGTGGAAGGATTTGAAGACAAGGGTGAGGATCTTGAAGTCGATCCTCTCTGGGACAGGCAGCCAGTGCAGTCTGGCAAGGACTGAGGTTATCGGGGAGGGGAATTTGGTGCGGGTGAGAATGCGGGTGGCAGAGTTTTGAATAATCTGGATTTTATGGCTGGTAGTGGAGGGGAGGCTGGCGAGGCGGGCGTTTGAATAGTCCAGCCGAGAGGTGACAAAAGCGTGGACCAGGGTTTCAGGCGGCTTTCGGAGGGAAGTATTGGCGGAGACTGGAATTTGTAGACAAAGGCCAGAAGTCTTTGGTTAATTGAAGCGTAACAAAGAAGGTTTAAGAATATATTTTGTTTGGGTAAACAGAAACTCCGCTGCCAACAGGCAGCTGCTTGCATTGAAGCATCAGCTGTCAAGCTCCAGGGGTGTACTGTAAAGAAGCTGCGTACTGATGTAGCTATTTGTGGAAACCTGTGACAGCACTGCGCAAAACAAAAACATTCCATCAACACAGACCCCGGGGTAACAGCCTCGGCAGATAAAGGGAGGAGAATCTTTCAATCCTCAAAAGGTGGCAGGCGAGATAAGACTCCAGCAATGAATCATTCCGAAAAACAAAAGCACAGCTATGTCAAGAGAAGGAATCTAAATCTCTATAAAGGCTCTTACTGTACTGAGGTGACTCCCCCAGAGGCATTTTCACGTCTGACTCAGTGTCTTTCCCTTACAAACCCCTTTCCCATGCGAGCAGCTTCAAGGTTGTCCCACACACATCCCTTTCAATTAGCATGAGATGCATTATCTCTGAGGGCTGGACAGTAAACAAGCAAGGCTATCGCTGGTTCGCTGTTAAGTTTCTCTCTAAATCACTCCACGGAGTCATTGGGAATCGCTGATGATTCCATTACAGATCTACCTGCAGCTGAACAGGTCTCAGGCAGTTGGAAGCACCTCATCTAAATCCGCTCCTTCAATTCATCCATCTATTTAAAAGCTGTATTAAACTAATTGAGCATTGTAATGAATGGTTTCACCAGGTACACGAAGCACCATTTGATATATAAGCACGCTTCACTGCTGAAGTGCATGGACGTTGAAGGAAAATTGGAAATTTCAGCATAGAAAGAGGTTATTTGGCTCATCTCGCCTGAACCAAGATAGGTCCCCATTGGAGTTATCCACACTGCCAGGTACCAAAATCCTGTTAGCATCTTTAACAGTGTGTCAGCCTGGCTCAGTTGGTCGCACTCTAGCCTCTGAGTCAGAAGATTGTGGGTTCAAGCCCCATATTAGGACTTGGAATTTCATAGTCTAAGCTGACACTCCATAGCAGAGCTGGGAGGGGATTGCATTGTTAGAGGTATCATCTGTGCCTGTTCAGGTGGACAATAAAGATGTCACGGCACTATTCGAAAAGAGAAGGAAGTTTCTCCCAGTGTCCTGACCAACAATCCCCCAAATAAAATCATATTGCTCATTCACTCCATGACTTTTGTGGGACACTGCTGTTTGGAAATTGGTTGCCCTGTTCCTACGAAACACTCCACTTTACAGTATATCCTGTGAAGCGCTTTGAGACGTTTCAACAATGTGATTAAGTACTGTAACAAAGGCAAAGACTATTATATAGATCAGGCTGGTCCAACTGGCGGCCCACGGGCCACATCCGGCCCGGAGATTGATCTCATCCGGCCCGCGATCCGTTTCCAATTTCAATGACCAATGAGCAAATACGTGCAGGCAACATGCCAATCAGGAGACAGTCACCAGGGACTCAGGCTCTGCCTGGCAAAAGGATTGGCCAACCAGGATAAAATATTGCTTATTCAACCCGCAGACATTGGAAGTGGGAGAGGTGAAGAAAGAGGAAAAGGAAGGTTTGGAATGGCTGGGAGTGAGAATAAAAGAGAAACATTCTCAAGTAATAGCCTGCAATGGTTTCATACTAAGTGCAGAGTTTGGAACATTTAAGCTCAAGTTGGAAAGCAAGATAATGATATCACTTGCTTGTGACTGCATTGCTATTGCCTCAAGGAAGTTACTGTAAAAATAGACACTACATTCAAGATAAACGCTGCAGCTGATATCTACGTCTCCAGGGTTTTTTTCCTAAAGAGCAGACTCTTACTGTAGAGGCAGCTTTATGTCTTGTAATAATTCATCTTTGTGGCCCATCAAGCGAGCAGGGCACAAAATAGGTAACTTATTCTGCTCTATTACCATCAATTTGCTTTAAGCTTCGGTACCGGTAGACCATGTCATATTGTTCTCTCCTACAGCAAAATCTAAATTGTGTGAATCAATAACTGACACGCTGTCCTAATCAGAAGTTTAAAGGGCTTGATTCCACACCCTGGCTCCTGAACCCACGCTGAGAGATAATGGTGAGATTTCCAAATAGTCTTTCACGTCGGGAGAATGTCTGAAAGCGATTGAAGGATTTATTGTGAAGTGTAATAGTTGTATTTTGTGGGCAAACTTGCCAGTGAATTGTGCACAGCAATGTCCCACAAACAGCCATGGAGTGAGTGACCAATTTTACCCCATGGGGAAGGTGTCCAGGACACCGGGAGAAACTCGCTTCTCTTTTCGAAAAGTGCCATGAGATCTTTAACGTCCACCTGGACAGACAAATGGGACCTCGGTTTAACATCCCATCCTAAGGACAGCATCTCTGACAATACAGTGCTCCCCCAAGCACTGCACTGGAGCATCAACCTGGACTATAAATGCAAGTCCTGCTGTGGATCTTAAACCCACAGCTCTTCAACCCACGGGTGAGAGTTCTGGAACTCCATCCCATGGTCCCTTCGCCTCGCTTCCTCCCTTGCCTCCTTCAAGGTCGATCTCAAGACCTTTCTCTTCGATCGTGCCTTTGGTCTCCCTCCCAACTCTCTGCCTTCCCTCACCCCTACACCACCCCCCCCTCCCCCATGCTCGGGCCCCAACACCTGATTGTTCAGCGCTTTGGGACTCCCGACGTGAAAGGTGCTCTAAAATTGTAATTTAGTTGTTGTTATTGTAGCATCAACAGCCAGCGACAGAAGCTGCTGATTAAATGAAAGTGAACATCGCTGTAATATTCTCAAGACTGCATTCAGTTGCATCTCAAGGTCGTTTCATTATTTCCCGATCCACACGGACACTTCTGTTATTGGGTTCTGCTGAGTCCCTTAAATCAACTGCTGCCTTCCATTAAGTAAGTAGACAGAATTTCAAGTTAATTGAAAGACGAACACAGTCAAGTCCCTTCTCACTGGAGAAAGTAACTGGAAAAGCTTCGCAAGACTGACTCCAGGAGGTGGTGATTCATTAAAGTTACTGATGTGTTCACCAGGGACTGAGAATGCAAACAAAGGACACCCCTTAATCTCAATGCTCTTCACTATCTCGCTCTGGTGCTTCTTATTAGAACAGAGCAGCATTGAAGAATGTCACTAACCTCCAAGGTATTTGCTTTTTGCTGCTCGCGGGTATCTGCATTGCTCTAATTGACTAAATGAATTGATATCCACAGCGAGGGTAAAAGAGTGGATGGTCTAATGTGTGGAACTCTAATGTGTCCAGAATTATCAGAATGTCAGGTTGTTAGAAATGCAGAGGTGGAGGAATTAATGCTACTGCCAACAACTTGGTGACCCATAGTAGCTTTTACTTTAACACATGAATTATCTCATGTGATACTAACAATAATCCTTATACAATGGAAGTCGCTTAAGTCTGATACCTTGGGGCCGAGCGTTTCGTCTGAATTAACTGGCGTCCGAGGTTAACTAAAGTTGTCTTCTCCTTCCCCTCACTGGTTGCTGCTGATTGACAGCCCTGGACCGAGAGGCAAGAGAGCTAGCAACTGAGCTTAGACTATCGGAGTAGACACACAATACAACATTGATCAAGTTTGCTGGGGGAAAAAAAAATCACCTACTGCTTGGATTATTATTGCTGAGATTTATTCTGCACAAACAAACCCTTGTTCAACATTGTAATAGCGCAACCCAGTGGCGGTGGCTTATTGCACACATTGACATTTTCACGGGTTTATAAAATCGTTTATGGGTTATAAAATGCGGTAATGTTTACAAACCTTAAAAGCAAAAGTATCAATGTACAAAGTTCAAACACAGCGACAAATGAAATCCCATTTTATATCAAAAGCGTTATAAAAAGGAAAATGAATTCATATTTGCTGTATTGGGTTGTCAGGTTAGACTATATCAGTCAGACGTCCTGAGGTTGGACATAAACCTACAACCCTTTAAGGTATAACGTGTCTGACTGACACATTATGAAAGGCATTGAGCACAGGTAAGATGATGCTTCTACAAAGCATTGACTCGCAGCTCCTGCTATTTCACTTTGTCACAGTGATACAGGTCCTGGACATTCTTCATCTCCCTCTCGGAGCACTTGAGGAGGAAAAACTGAAATTCACGAGAGTCGATTCTGACGAGGGTCACTAGAAAATCGCACACAGCACAGGCTGCAACTATCCTTTCTACCCCACATCTGCACCATGACCCCCTCTGCCTTTCCCCACCTCCGCAAAGTCGCCCAGCTCCGACACTGTCTCACACCGCAGGCCGCCGAAACCCTCATAGATGCCTTCATTACACCGAGGCTCGACTATGCAAGCTCCCTGCTTGTCGGCCTCCCCAACTCCTCCCTCCACAGGCTGCAGATCATCCAGAACTCTGCAGCCCGTGTTCTCTCCCGCACTGAGCTCCGCGACCCTATCACCCCCACCCTTGCCCAACTCCACTGGCTTCCCATCACACAGAGGATATAGTTCAAGATCTGCCTGCTTCCCACCCTGCCCTCCCCCACCCCGATCCTCAGCTCGGGTCCATAACTCTGTCTCTCCAGCGCCTTGGGACGTCCTCCCGACATGAAAGACACTATAGAAATGTAAGTTTGTTGTTGTTGGGTTGCGTTAGTTTGAAAAATATTGAAAGGGATGGGAAGCGAACAGTAAAGCGAAATTATGAGGTCTTGTCGAAAACGAGACGTCAGCGTAGATTTAATAGGCCAAATTTTTTTTTGTGTTGTAACATTCGACGGATCTTTGGTGAGGCAGGAATGTGCGTGTCTGTGTGTATATAGACCCTGTGAGCGAGCGAGTGAGTGAGTGAGTACGGGGTGTGTGTGTATGGGATGTGTGTGTATGGGATGTGTGTGTCTGGGGTGTGTGTGTGTGTGTGTATGTGTATGGGATGTGTGTATGGAGTGTGTGTGTGTGCATGGGGCATGTGTGTGTATGGGGTGTGGGTGTGTGTGTATGGGATGTGTCCGTGTGTGTATGTGCGTATGGGGTGGTTGTGTGTGTGTGTAAGGTGTGGGTGTGTGTATGGTCCTTGTGTGTGTGTGTGTGTGTGTGTGTGTGTGGTCCCGGTGTGTGTGTGTGGGGTTGGAGGGGAGAGGAAGCATTGCAGCTGCAGAATCGCATTCCCTGAAATGACTGGAGCTGGTGGAGAGGAGAACTACGAATGTCTTGTCATTCTTTAGGCCACTTGTGTGCGACGCAATCATACCTGTTCCTCTCCATTAATCAGAGCAGTGCCTCCTCCTCAGACGTTTGATATTAACTATCGACACTTGGTTCTGGCAGGTGATTTGTGCAGAGTGCTTGGAAGTGACACTCTTCCTGGAACAAGTGGCACAAATGGTTCAGCCATGTCAGATAACAGGGCATTGCCCAGTGGCTGCACACTGTGATTCCTTCCACTAGATGGTGACCAAATTACACGACAACAGTGTATCTTGAAACACTTCTTTCGAATAAGCACATTTTACACTTGCTCCTCGTAACAGTGTAAAGACACCAACTGGATACCAATCTGAATGTGCTTTTTCCGTTCTTTCCGCTTTCCTCACGATTGGCTTTAAACCTGCATTTTCAACACGCTCCTTTTTTNGAAACTAAAACAGAATAATTCTTGCATTTGATCCAGTCCTATCAACATTGTAAACCTCTTCACAAGGAGTTGCTTTCAAGTGAAGTGACTGCGCATATAAACATCTCACAAACAGCCATGAAGCTAAAATGATCAATTTTATCTGGGGGATCTGTTGGCCAGGACACCGAAAGAAACTCCCTTCTGTTTTCAAGTACTGCCATGGGATCTTTAGCCTCCACCTGAACAGGCAGACAGGCCCTTGGTTTAATGTCTCATCTGAAGGATGGCGCTTCTGACAATAATAATAGTAATAATCCTTGCATTTGATATCGCGCCTTATCACATCTTCGAGACGTCTCAAAGCGTTTCACAGAATATACTCTAAAGTTAATTGACTTTACAGTATTTTGTGGGCGAATCGCGGATGCCAACTGCGCACAGCAATGTCCCACAAACAGTCATGGATTGAGTGACCACATTTTTTTAAATTATTATTTATTTATTGAAGGGATTATTACCGCTGGAAAAGCGATCCGCCAATCAACTAACAACCAGGTTCCTACTTACTGCTAGGTAAACAGAGTCGTGTGGAGTAAGGAAACTTGCCCAATGTTTTGCCCTGTCGAGAATCAAACCCAGGTCTTTTTTCACTTGCAGGGCGAGTGCTCTATCCACTAAGCTACAAGACTACATGTGTCAGCCTAGACTGTGAGCAAAGTCTCTAGGTTGGGCTTGAGAGTGCTAGCAATTGAGTTCAACTGACTAACGACTACATTTAAAGGGTTGTTTTTTAACGATCAAATCACAGTTTGATGGACCACAGAGTCATTTTTGTAAACATTTTGCTTTCCTCGGGTATACAGAACGCAACACAAGTTTAGACAAACTTAGAAATAGAGAGAGGGTGTGTGCCTTCCATTCAAAACTATCCGTACACATGGACACTCTCAGTCCAGTGTGGATAATCTTAAGCATGGTGACGGGTTTCTGTGCATATCAGACCCCGGTTCAATATACAAAAACATATTCTAAAAATCGCATGTTCTCGTCCTTGTCCTTACTGTTGTCAATTGCCAGATAATCTGAAATATAATTATGCTCCGGTCACTTTCCCCAAGATGCGAGGAGACAGCAGGATTTAATTAATTAGGAAGTCAGTTTAATCAATGTTAATGTTAAGAGACAGACGAGACATAAAAGCAATTTAAATTCTAAATAAATGAAAATGTTCCAGACAGACTCAAGAGTCACACTTATCAAAGACTTATCCCCGTCAGGGGTACAAACAGTATTTACCATGAGAAATCGATCAAGATTGGAATTTATTGCCTACGGAAATGAACGCCAGCTGAAAATTGCCATTAACAGGCAAGCAGAGAGTCTCAAGAGGATTTCTCCATCAGCAATGTAACTCACGGGTGCGAAATAAGCTCCTGAAATGAAGATTTGAGCATCAACAGCAACAAAGACACACAATTACTGGGCAAGCTGTTCAACTGGTAATAACAAGGAGTGGGGTCGAAATGTGACCATCAGAAACATCAAGCACACAATTTCAACTCACTTTACCCTGAACCTCTGAGAAACACAGACTCTAACAACAGCTTCATGTTCAACAGCACAAAAGCTTTCAATACAGAACATTGTGTGCAGAACAAAATACATATGAAAACTATTATTTGGGAAGTACTGTAAAGATTTGGGGGTATTTTATCTGAAAATAATTAGATCACACCATTATTATTTTTTGGGGGGGAGTTGGGGGGGACGTGTGACACAGGTGGAAATCATTAAAGTATCTAAACCAGACTGAGAGGTCCACATATGTATGCCACTTATGCCTGGAAAATTCCGTGGAATGTGCTCTGTCTCTCTAGAGGGACACATCCTGCTCACCAAGTTCTGAAGAGTAAGAGACACGGTTGGCAAGGCCCCGTGGAAATACAGAGTGTGCGCATGAGAGCAGTAACATCCACCTGATCAGACCAACGGGTCTGGATTTGTCCTCTCTTCAGGCAATGCAACACACCCCAGCACTGCACGTCAGCCTTGAAAATGAGCTCAAAGTCCAAACGTGGGGCTTAAATCCACATTTTTCTAGCTTTTTTTAAAAAAAAACACAGAAATAATGAGAAGACGGCCAAACTGACAGTGGAGCTATTCAGAATCATTTTTAGGCATCGTTAACCTGAAGACAGTTCAAATAAATCAGCTGGTTTTGGAATGAATCCGATACCTCACAGCTAACAAACTTAGTCAGCTGAGCACAATGAAAACCTGAAGTCCACTCAACCAGAACTAAGTCTGGACAGAATCCAAACTGTTCCGACTGCTGGTAAAAAAAACTGTCTCGGAATTGATTATTTCAGTACGAATAGTTCCCCAAAGAGTTTATGCTATTCATTTGCCATTGTGGTAAAGCAATGAGCAGTTCTGCAACAATTGCCAATATTCAACCCAATGATTTAGTTCTGAGAAATGTCTTGGATATGCACCCAGATCAAGGATTGGTAAATCTGATTGAATTGCAATTTTAGTCGCTTACATGTGAATTTAGATTTTGCAAAAAAAAAAGTTAGTTTGCTGTTACGAAGCCGCCTTTCAATCAAATCAATTACATTTTAAAAGCTGGGATTTTTTTTTACCCTGCGCTCATGGAATCTACCTTGCAACTTAAGTTTAGCAATTCACATCCCCACTTCGTAGCGTATGTATATGTAATTAGTGGTGAGGTACAGATCAGCCATGATCTAATAGAATAGCGGAACAGACTTGAAGGCATTCAATGGCCTACTCCTGTTCCTATGTTCATATAATATATTATGTGTGTGTGATTACTGTAGTTCCAATTCAGAGACAAAGTCACTGGCAGCAAAACACAGAACGTTCAAATTAAAGACTGCATACCAGCCCAGTCTAGATCTGACATCTGTCACCTGAGTGTAAATCACAGATGTAATGGAAGTGGTCACCTCCGTTACTCCATCACTGACCGCTGCAAAGGTTGGCATGGTAACCATGTGGCAGATTTGCTCTTTCTCACACACGCACGGAGTTTTAAAAAAGAAAGTCAAACCAAGTCAGCCTTGGAGTGGAATCATGTTCCAATGCACTGGACAGTCAGTGATTTGTACCCGAGCTGAGAGGGGTCAGACTCATGAACTCGTGGAAATAGCCGGTTAACATCCATTAAATCAAACCCTTTCATAATTGTAAACACCTCTATCAGGTCCCCTTTCAATCATCTCCTCTCCAGAGAGAAAAGCCCCAACATGTACCAATCTTTCCTGATGCCCACTTCATCTCCGGTAACAAGTTACAGTTACAAGGGTGTTCGGGGATTTTCTCTCATGCTCTCAGACAATTCCAGCGTCAAACTTCCCCAAGACAGAACAATAAAACTTTAACATGTTTAAGTTTAACTTTAACAAACCGATATCCTCCAGTGGTTTAATGTCTGAGGCAAGAACGAATCAGGGAGGCGAAGTCTGCAAATAAAAATGAATAAAAATAAAAATCTGAGTCCCTTTTGTCTCACTTCTTTGGTCGCAAAATTGATATCTCCTGTTAATAGCAAAATAAAAAGTCTGCTTCCAACATACAGCAAATCTCTCGGTAGCAATGTGTACTGATACAGTAAATCCTTTGTGAATTGTTGCAGGCAAGTTTAATTACAGACAAGGTCACTCTTGGGAATACATTGATGGAGGCATCGACAGGTCCGTTACATTAGCACTAGGCAGCGGACACATTACTACCAAGAGGTTTGCTACGTGTTAGAAGCAGACTTTCTATTTTGCTATTAACAGGAGGCATCAATTTTGCAGCCAAAGAAGTGAGACAAAAGGGACTATATAGGCAGGTGTTCAGTAGCAATCAGATCACCTTCCCATTACCAACAAAGAACAGAAGACGACTTATTGATTTCTCACCTTTGTGTAAAACATCCAGTCCCAAAATTTAAACTATTTCCAACATAAAAAGCAGCGAGGTCAGCTCTGCTGCTGCTATGTTCAATTCGCACGATGGGAACATTTTCCACTACTTTTATGTAGATTACAATTTTAAAAAGTGTACGTGGTATAGAATGATAATCACAGTAATCCTTACATTTGGTACAGAGCCTTTCACATCATTGAAACGTCTCAAAGAACTTCACAGGATTTTCACAGGATTGTAAAGTGCAGCGACAATGCGTTTTGTGGATGAAAGGCAGCAGCCAATTTGGACACAGCAATGACCCACAAACAGCCATGAAGTGAATGACCAATTTTATTTGATGGATGGTTGGCCAGGACCCCAGAGAAACTCCCTCCGCTTTTCAAACGGGATGGGATCTTTACAGTCCACCTGAACAGACAGATTAATGTCTCATCCGAAGGACAGCCCTTCCCACAATGAAGAAAATAACCAGTACTGCACTGGAGTGTCATCTTAGACTATGTGAGTTTCAAGTCCCGACAGGGGGGCTTGAACGTACAACCTTCCGCCTCAGAGGTGCAAGTGCTACCCTAAGTCAGGCTGACAGGATCATACTAACTCATACAAAGGTCATACAAGCATTGAGCATTATCAGTGTTGAAGGGAGCGCAGGGCGCCACAAATGTACATCCCAAATATAAAAGTGCAACTTGCTGATGTATCGACTTAGATTTGCTTACCAAAAGAGGTGAATTTGCTGAAGATTCATATTTTGTAACTATAAAGTAATCAAAAAGGCGAATGGAATTTGGCCTCTATCTCAAGGGGCCTGGAATACGAAGCAGAAGAAATGATGCTTCAGCTGCACAGAGCATTAGTCAGACCCCATCTGGAGACTGCGTTCAGTTTTGGACACCACACCTCAGGAAAGATATATTAATAATAATAATAATAATAATAATCCTTGCATTTGATATAGCGCTTTTCACGTCAGGAGGACGTCCCAAAGCGCTTCACAGAACACACTGTAAAGTGAATTGACTGTATATTTGTGGGCAAACGCGGCAGCCAATTGCGCACAGCAATGTCCCACAAACAGTCGTAGATTGAAAATGACCAATTTATTATTGTTTTTGGTTTTGGAAGGGGTGCAGCGCAGGTTCACCAGAATGTTACCAGGCCAAAAAGGGTTTAAATTACAAGGAAAGGCTGCGTAAACTTGGATTGTATTCCCTTGAGTTTAGAAGATTGAAGGGTATTTAAAATGATGAAGAGATTCGATAGGGTAGATACAGAGAAGCTACTTCCTCTGGTCGGGGAATCCAAAATAAGGGGGAAAGTCTTAAAATTAGATCCAGGCCATTTAAGAGTGAAATCAGGAAGCATTTTTTCACTCAAAGGGTGGCATAAATCTGAAATTCTCTCCCCCAAAAGGCCGTGGATGCTGGATCCCTCCACACCATCAACAGTGAGGTTGATAGATTGTTGGTAGGTCAGGGTATTAAGGGATATGGGGAGAAAGCGGGCAATTGGAATTGAAAGGATTAGTTGAGGTACAGATCAGCCATGATCTAATTAAATGGCGGAACAGGCTCGAAGGGCTGAATGGCCTCCTCCAGTTCCTCTGTTCCTATCTCTCCTTTCTAATTCCCGGATAATATTTTTTAGATCAGCGATTGAGTCAGTGGGTAAGGGGTATTGAGGAACGGGTTTATTGTTCCCTCTTCGTGTACTATCCTCACCCTGAATCAATCCGCAGTCTAATTCATGATTAGCCATGCTGGACCCGTAAACCTGCAAAACATTACAAAGCTCATCACTGTCTAATTGCGTGTGGATATACTGCTTCTGTTTAGCAGCGTTCACATTCACCTGCATACTGTAAACTACTGCATTATGGCAATCCGCCTCTCTGAGAAAATCTCAGCCATTTGATCATATATTTGTACGAAAGCTCCTCCTTCTCCCTCCTTTCTGTTCAGGCTCCTCCCGCGCTACATTCTTACTGAGTACCTGTGCTCCCGTATCCACTGAAGCATTATACATCTTTCCACATACAAATAACCATAATGTGGGGCAACTGGAAAAGCTCACACACACCAAAAGATTACCCCTGTCCTATCGTGTATCTATGGGGGTTTGAGATTTCTCTGCCGTGCCCTGTACTTTTTCTGCAGCGGCCGACAGAACACTCGGCTGAAAATATTTTTGGTCGGTCTGGTGGCCACGAGGCTTAGGCTCCATTCCACAGTCCGCTATTTTAGCTCCCTGCGTACGCATGGGTTGTGGTCCCATCGTGCTGAAATTTTTACTGTGATTACATTTCATGCCATTCATCGTTTTCATCAAATAAATTTTCAGAATAATAAAAACAGTAACGCTTTTCCACCCTTTTCATTATTAAGTCCCAGTGCCCTGGCTCGAGTGGATTGACATCAGAGGCAAGGACAAAACTTCTATTTGGTGGGAGTGCCATAAAAATATTTCTCCCCAGAGCTCCTTGGAAAATAATTCGGTGATTTGGGACTCTAGCACTCGGGGGTGTCCCATTCCTAACCTGGTCTATTTTCTCCGGAAACCCTTTTTCTCTTACGACTGTCCGTTTAATCTCTGCCTGGAATTGAACTCAGGTCTCTCACTTGCAAAGCGAGTGCTCTAACCACTGAGCTACAGGACTCCGAATTATTTGAAGAATGCAAATCCATTAGTCTATTGAAACTACCCATCCACAAGACACAAGACACACGTAACGTGGCAGCCAATTACGCACAGCAGTGTTCCACAAACAGTCGTGGGTTGAGTGACCAATTCATTATTTTTTATTTCTTTGAAGGAATTATTACCCCCCGAAAAAGCGATCCGCCAATCGACTAACCACCAGGTTCCATACTTACAACTAGGTAAACAGAGGCGTGTGGAGTAAGGAAACTTGCCCTGCCGGGAATCGAACCTAGGTGCAAGGTGAGTACTCTAACGACTAAACTACAGGACTCCAGGTTGCCTACATATAGGCATATACGTTTTTTCAGAGGCAGTGAAATATCGTCTTAGCTGATCAAAAAAAACACTTGTACAATATAACATTCAGCAAATCTCTAAAGAAAGTAACAAGATATTATTTTTTGTTACTACTTATGAGGGAAAATTCCACCCAGGCCTAGATTTATTCTATTTAAGTAACATTTGAGAGATTCCAGAATTTGGCGAATTCTTAAGTAGATTAATTAATATAGACGCCGATGCTTTTTAGAATCGACCGGAAAAACACACTTCAGAGTTTAGGCAGAACAACTTGCCAAATTCTGGATTCTTTCAAATGTTACACAAATAATAATAATGCTGACATTTGATATAGCGTCTTATCACGTCATTGACACGTCTCAAAGAACTTCACGGGATTTACTGTAAAGTGAATTTACTATATATTTTGTGGGCGAAATGCAGCAGCCAATTGCGCAAAGTTAAGACCCTGAATTTCTCCCCATTAGTGTCAAAAGTGAATAATGATGGCGTGACACTCTGTTCAAAGGCATTTGACGCATTTAGAGTCAGAGCACATTTCTTAAAGTTCTTAACCCAACAGAACTGTATAATTTCCTCTTGAAAGACAATTGAGAATTAGTTCAGTGTTTGCTCATGTGCACGCATCCAGCGAACCATTTGCAGGAAAATTAATAGGATTTCAAGATAACCAAGCTGAAATGCAGTCAAGCAATTATCAAAGGGTCACAAGGTATCTGTACAGTTGTTGTTCAGCCAAAACACTACCGTAATATGTGCAGATTCCACTTGATCAAATAAGTCAAATCGATCAGTAAGCCGTAGTTCATTGTATGGATTATTAAGTGGATGGCATTTCAGGCACAAACAGTAAAAGGTAGTGGGAACACTCAGCAGTGTTTTTGTTTCAGATTTCCAGCATCTGCAGTATTTTGCGTTCAATAAATGGTAATAATTGGGCCATCAATCCTCACCTTATGGAGTGATATTAAAGAACGTTTATTCAACCAAAACATTACAAGATGCTACTGGCAATACATACTTTCTGTCAAGAGGAAGCTGGTTACCTTTCAAAGGCATCAACCCACAAACTGCACCCTAGATGGAAAGAAACTCCATGCAGGTTTAGGTGTCTGTTTTTCTGAGACCATAATATTGGGTTTGAAGGGGAAACCCAACAAACCTCTGGCACCATCATTCCAATATAAGGAACAGATGGTCATGTACACTCCCCAAAAAACTACAAACGAGTTTACCAGTTTGTGTAAAGCAATGACCCACAGCCATGAAGTGAATGGCCAATTTTATTTGGAGGATTGCTGGTCAGGACAGCAGGAGAAACTCTCTTCTCTTTTCAAGTAATGCCGTTTAACTCCCCCCTGAGAAGGCAGCTAGGACTTCAGTTTAGATGGGAGAGAGAGAGACTCGCCCCACACACACAAATGGACAGAAAAGAGATACAGACACATACAATGTAAGGGCCATTCTTTATTTTGAACGTTCAAACCGAACACAAACGTTAATGGCCTGAATCTGCATCAGGGGCTACATCAGGCTCCAGTGAGTCAAGTTGTAGACAAAGCAAGATTCTGGCAGCATTTCTCCAGTGCCTTAAAGGACAGGCTAAGATAAAGTGGTCTCTTACTCCACCCAGTCACCTGGTTTTCTTCCTTTTCTTCACCAGCCGCATATTCAGTGCATCTGACACCAAATTCTGTAACATGTAGATTTGCAAAAGTAGCTTGCCAGACAGTAACAACAAAATGACAGTTGTAAAGTACCTTTCACGTCTGGAGGACGTCCCAAGGCGCTGAACAGTCATGGATCAGGACCTGAGAGTAGGGGGGCAAGGTTGGGATGAGGGAGGACAGAGAGGTAGATGGGCAGCTGAAGGCATGGTTCAAAAAGAGGTTGATAGGGGTTTAGTAGGTCAGAGAAATAGGAGGGGTCAAGGCCTTGGAAGACCTTGAAAGTGAGGACAAGGATTTTGAATTCTACCTTCTGAGGGATGGGGAGCCAATGGAGCCAGGTGGGGGTGATGGGATCATGGAGCCTGGTGCAGGAGAGGACACGAGCTGCAAAGCTCTGATGATTTGCAGCTTGTGGAGGGAAGAGTTGGGGAAGACAGTTTCCGTAGTCGAGCCTTAAGGTGTCGAATGCATGTATGAGGATTTCGGCAGCCTGCGGGATGAGGCAGTGGCGGAATCGGGCAATGTTACGGAGATAGGGAAAGGCAGAGCGGATCCATAGCATGGATATGGGGGAGAAAGGACAGTTGAGGGTCGAACAAGATGCCAAGGTTCCTGACTGGCTTGGTGAGATGGAGTGTGCAACTGTGGATGCTGATGCTGCCAGTCCCTGAGGTGCGGAGGCGCTGGCGTGAACCAATCAAGAGGGCTTCGGTCTTGCTGACATTCAGCTGTAGAAAGTTGGCTCTCATCCAAGACTTGATGTCAGACAGACTTTCTGTCTCAGAATTGAGGATGGAGGCAGAGAGATAGAGTTGCGTGTCACCTGCATACATGTGGATGTTGACCCCATGTCTGCGGATGATGTCACCAAGTGGAAGGATGTAGAGGTTGAAGAGGAGGGGACCGAAGACAGAGCCTTGAGGAACACCACACCACAGGGGCCTTATCACATTGTTGAGACGTCTCAAAGCACTTCACAGAATGTATTGTAAATTGACTGTATATTTTGTGGGCACAACACGGCAGCCAATTACAAACAGCTGCGTCCCACAAACATTCGTGGATTGAGTGACTAAATTATTATTATTATTTCAAGGGTTTATTATTCCCGGAAAGCGATCCACCAATCGACTAACAACCGGGCACTTACTTACTGCTAGGTAAACAGAGGCATGTGGAGCAAGGAAACTTTCCTAAGATTTCGCTCTGCCCGGGAATCAAACCCAGGTCCTCTCACTTGTGAGACGGTACCCTACAGGACTCCACAATAATAAGTGCCATGTTTACCTACAATGACAATCATTACACTTTAAATAAAACCTGCACATTTTGGCCAGATTTCTTTTGCTCCATCAGTCTTCAAGACGTCTCAAAGCGCTTCACAAAATGTACTGTAAAGTGAATTGACTTTATATTTGTGGGCAAAAAGCGGCAACCAATTGCCCACAAACAGTTTTGGATTGAAATGACCCATTTATTACTGTTTTTTTGAGGGATTATTATCAGGCCTCTCATATAAATATACATATATGACCAATTTATTATGGGTTTTTTTCTTGAGGGTTTATTATCAAGTATGTGAAGTAAGGAAACTTGCCCAAGGTTTCGCCCTGCTGGGAATCAAACTCAGGTCTCTCGCTTTTCAGGCGAATGCTCTAACCTCTGAGCTACAAGTCTCCACTAAGCAGTTTAGTTGAGTTTCCTCCATCCTTTATTACGTATAATTACTGGCTCCAAGATAAAGGCCAGAACCAAAGCCACTGAATATCGATTCTGTCAGCAGACAAGCACATTGTCGCAAGCAATCATTCCTCACATAGCAAGAATGCATTTGTATCTCAGTTTCATGGAAAATGCAATAGGTCGTCAACATTCACACTGTAATGTTAGTATTAGTTTGTTTAATGGTATAAATTGGCTAAGATCAAAAGGTTTCATTCAATGTCTTAAGTCAAAAACAAGTAGAACAAGACGACGTAAGCTCACACAGAACCACCACCCCCCCACCCCCAAGCTTGTGCCAAGCTCCTTCGGGAAAGCAATGCTTCCACATGTCAGCATCTAGAAAGTACTTTCACATTGGGATTAGGTTACTAATGGTAGATTCTTACAGACCCAGTTCTCCTAGCACACAAGGTCAAACCACAATGTAAAAAAAGCATCCAGACATTAGATATCCTGCATCAATTTTTAAATCAATAACACAGAATGATTGTTGCCTGAGAACAGAAGGGTGATGTGAGCCAAAGGATGGGATATTAAGTATAAGTGAAAAACATTTTGTTGTCACTTATTTTGTGGATTTTTTGGGGAGCATTTGTACAGTGCACAAGCATTCTGCTTCTGAGAATAGTAATAATAATCCTTGCATTTGATATACCTCTTTATCACATCTTCGAGACATCTCAAAGCGCTTCAAAGAATATACTGTAAAGTGAATATTTTGTGGGCAAAACGCAGCAGCCAATTGCACACAGCAGTGTACCACAAACAGTCGTGGATCGAAGTGACCAATTTTTTTTTGAAGGAATTATTACCCCCAGAAAAGCAATACGCCAATCGACTAACAACTAGGTTCCTATTTACTGCTAGGTAAATAGAGGAATGTGGAGTAAGGAAATTTGCCCAACATTTCGCCCTGCTGGGAATTGAACCCAGGTTTCTTGCTTGCGAGGCGAATGCTCGAACCTGAGCTACAGGTCTGTACAGGATTTGTGAAGTCACAAATCCTGGTTTTTCATCCAATAAAGCAAACTTTCACTACACTATTGGAGGCAGCTGGCTCAGTGGTATCATTCTTGCCTACAATTAGCCTTAAAGTGAATGTTTGATGAACAGCTTCCTGTTCATCAAGAAAAGTTTGTTTTTACTGATCCTGTCTCCCTGCCCATTAATCCTGGTTCTGGACATGCAACAACACCCCCCCCCCCCCACCCCCCGAAAGGTGCACATTACAGGCAGCCTGTCAAAGTGAAAGGCAAATGATACACACAAACACACTTACAGTGGCAATACAAAGCATCCCTTGACATATACCACTTGCAAGCCATTTACCTGACAGAATGACTATGTCCTGGCCTCTTTAACAGTTCGCTAATTGCAAACAATTATTCAAAGGATGCAGAATGTCTTGCTCTAGAGCAGGGATGGCCAATTTGCTCAGAAACTACCATCATAATATTAATAATCTTTGCATTTGATATAACGTCTTATGACGTCCTTGAGAAGTCTCAAAGAGCATCAGAGACTTGTGACTGTATGTTTTTTGTGCTTCCTAAATACAACTTCGCTTCATCATCCAATTAAATTAGCAAGTTACGTAGATGGTGAAGATTTGACGGAAAGCAGGAACCAATGTCATCAGGAATCCGGTTGCCCTGGCAACAATACAAAATGCTATCACACAGGACAAACAAAGCAGTAACATTGCCTCCATTGCTTCTTGTTAAAAAAAATCAGATCGAATAGAAATTGCCAGGAAGAAAGGGAGACCCGAGCAAAGTAAGCAGATGCCATTTGGTCAGCACATGCATTGGAATTTTTCAAAACGTGTTGGCAAAGCAACGTAGAAAGTAAAGATTAAATATTCCGTACAGTTCAAGGCTTTAGACATATTGCCAAGTTCACCTACTGTACAATGTGAGCCCTGGAAAAGAAAGAGCTTTCAACCATTGCATCTTTTTAACACATAATAATAATAATCCTTGCATTTGATATGGAGCCTTATATCTTCGAGACCTGTCAAAGCGCTTCACAGAATATACTATGAAGTGATTTGACTTCATATTTTGTGGGCAAAACTCATCTAGGATTGGCATCACCCAGCAGGGAGCATTCTCTCACTGAACTGAGCTGCTGACCTGGATTGTGAGCTTAAATCCTCCATATCCTCCATTTTCCGAGCCAAGGGTCAGGGCTTTAATGGAGCCAAACTGAATCTAAAGCACAAAGATAAGACCGTTTTGCGAAACCTTGGTCAGACAAAAAGCAATCTAATAAATGACATAAAGGGTACATTAAATTTCTATTGATTTGCTAAATGCATTTTGGTTCATACAGGCTGCACAGTGTAAATTCATATAATGATTCAACTGAGTAAAATGGGGCATTAAGTCTTCTTACCAGAAATGTGCTTCATTACTAATCACTGCAATATAATAATAATAATAATAATAATAATCCTTGCATTTGATATAGCGCTTTTCACGTCGGGAGGACGTCCCAAAGCGCTTCACAGAACACACTGTAAAGTGAATTGACTGTATATTTGTGGGCGAACGCGGCAGCCAATTGCGCACAGCAATGTCCCACAAACAGTCGTAGATTGAAAATGACCAATTTATTATTGTTTTTTTGTTGTTTTGGAAGGATTATTAATAGGCGTGTGGAGTAGGGAAATTTGCCCAAGGTTTCGCCCTCTGCCTGGAATTAAACTCAGTTCTCTCACTTGCAAAGCGAGTGCTCTAACCACTGAGCTACAGGACTCCATTATCATATATTTTGAACCTCTGAACTTGAGAGAAAAGAGCAAAAGAAGCAGAGGGGAGACCAGGGGAATCTGTTTTACACAGCGAGTTGTTACAACCTGGAATGCATTGCCTGAATTGGGTTCAATAATTCAATAATAACTCAACAGGGAATTGGATATTTACTGCAAAAGAAAAAAAAATTCAAGGCTATCTTCAATACAAGGATTCAAAGTACTGCAGAAAGGGTTCGGTGAGTTGGTTGTAACCACTTTAACTCGAAATCTCTCTCAGTCTCAGAACCCACCAATGTCCATTACATCCTCAACACTTTGTGGAAGGCCAAGAGATGAAATGTAGCCATTATATTATTGCATCAGGCTTTACTGGATTGAAGTGGAGATGACACTTAATTGTGGCAACTCTAAGCAGCTTAAAATAAATTGATTACCACAAAGGCAGAGCTGCACCCAAGAGTAAATTACATTTGAATGTCCCATTAATAGAATGTACACCGCTGACTTACATCTAACAATACATTACTGGGAAAATCTGAAGGAAAGCAAAACCTATATAAGTAGGAACTAGTTAAATTTACATTGCATCTACATCAAAACTCAAACCCCAATATGGAAGGCGTAGGTTAAATTAATTAAACTGAATCAAGCCAGCAGCGTTTTTGTGAGAGGCAATATTAAAAAGGGCTGAGAAAAGAACTTTGTAGATTACAAGCTGTAGATGTGGCATAACTTATTGGGCAGAAATATTTTTATGGAACCAAACTTTTCCTCCCATAGTGACTGAATTACCATTACATTAAATCTTCCCAATGTTGAGCCCCATTATCTTAACAAAGTCACAATTTGACAATCAGTTCAACAGTTCAACAAGAAAAAAATAGGCTGGAATCAAAGCACAAGCAAAAATACTTTCAGAGCAACTCAAATATGTCACTTCTATTCAATCTATTGTCCAACCAATATGTCACTTCTATTCAATCTATTTCCTCCCTCCTCCCTCCTTGCAAAAGGTTGTCACCTGTTCTGATATTCCTCAGAACAAACAGGCGTCAAATGTCCTTGAACTTGATCGAGTGATATGTCAGACATCGGCAACCGATAAACTGACATCCAGTATCTTGCAATCCCAAACATACCACGGATGGCTCAAGTGTCCTGACAATCTTGAAACCTGGTTGATATTTGTTCATGTGATTTTATATCTTTTTGTGATAGTAAATAGTTAGCTAGGATGGTTATGTTTTTAAAGTGGAAAGGTAGCCTTTTTATCAATCAATACCAGTTATAAAACGTGCCTAATAATAAGTCCTACACCTCTCAATTTACCAAGAGCAGCTCACACACTGGCCACTGCGATTGAATTACGGATGAGTATTATGCATCATGATGAGGTGACATTTCAAACAAAACTTTGAAGCCTGTTTCAGATACCATCATCTGATGGGAGGGTCATGCGAATTATACAACAGACAGGAACCTCGATTCAACAAATGCTTCCATGAGGTATGTGCATGTGATACAAAACTCACTAAATGAAGGTACGTTTCATTAACCAATGTTGGTGAATTGGAAGATCACCAGAGAGATACGTGGAGGAAGAAGGCCCTTGTAGCCATTTGATCTCATCGTCCCAGAGCATCCACCCCACCATCAAGCAGCTTCTTAAATGATTCCAGAACCCTGACCTCAACCCACCTTTCCTGGAAACCCATTCCAGTTGTTCAAATATTTTTATTGGCAGTATCAATTAGAGAAAGATATTGTTACAAACCAAGAGACCAGAAGTAGTTTCAGGAGCTTCACCTTTTCTTTTAAGTTTTTGTTTCTTTTATGCTTCCCAGGTCTGTTCTGAGGAGCAATGGCTGCTACAGCTACGTTTATACCAACTTTTTGCTTAACCCTTCCTTCAGATCGCTTGCTACTGCAACACTTTGGTGTATCACAGTTACCACTTTGTTGCTCTTACCTTTCCATTTCACAAAAAATCTAACCCATTAAAACATTCCTTCCACCCCGACCGCATTTTGATCGCATTTTTAAAAATACTCACTTTGACACGGTGCACAGTTTTGCACTAGTAAAGATAATAATAATCCTTGCATTTGATATAGCACCTTAACATGTCATTGAGATGTCTCAAAGCACTTCAGAGGATATGCTGTAAAGAGGATTAACTGTGTATTCTGTGGGCGAATCACGGCAGCCAGTTGCACACAGCAATGCTACACAAACAGTCACGGACAACGTGATTCCAAAGTCCCAACATGGGGCTTGAACCGACAATCTTCTGACTCACAGGCAAGAGCACTGTCACTGAGTGTAGCATGAGGTAAGGAGGATCAATGTTCTCTAATTATATCCCCAAGCATATCCCCTTATCACACCTCAATACTGTTCGTTCCTTTGTCCTACCTCTCACCCAAGACATGGAGTATTTTGTGATACATCACTGCTCCTCATTAACATATCCAACCAATTAAGTAAAGACTGATAAACATCCATTATGTCCACACAGGAAATGTGACACCTTTACTAATATAACGCCACATGAAAGCGTGGTAGAACCAGATATTAGACAGAAATAAGACAACCTATTCATTCCTAGCAAGGTAACAAAAGTTACAAAATGTAATCATCAACAGCATTTTACTTGAAGGTTAAATGGAATAGGTTAGTAAAAGTATTAAAAGTATTCTAATACAGATGTTCAGTCACCTTCTGTGCCAACACAAACTATATAGCAAGGGTTCACCAATCTACAGCATTAAAGTAATTACATATATAATAATTATATATATAATAATAATAATAATAATCCTTGAATTTGATTTAGTGCTTTTCACATCTTCTAGACGTCTCAAAGCGCTTCACAGAATATACCGTAAAGTGAATTGACTGCATTTTTGTGGGCGAAACACGGCAGCCGATTGCGCACAGCAGTGCCCTACAAACAATCGTGGATTGAAGTGACCAAATTATTATTGGGGTTTTTTTCTTGAGGGATTATTATCAGGCGTATATTTCATGCTGGCAACACTTTGCAATAGTACATCTGCATTATTCTTATACGGATTGACCAACTCGTTCATAATACTTCAGCTGGTGTTATCTGAAAGATGTTGGAACGCTTTGTATCTAGAAATAAGGTTTAAGGTCGCATCTAACTTTAGTCAACAGAAGATGGCCAAGTTTAAAAGATCCATAGGATCTTGTTTCTAACAAGAATGTCTTCTGCGCACGAAAGATAACAACACACCAAGATAATTTCACACGTGTAAGTAAACACTGCAATTCTCATACGTTAAGAGCAATCATGCCACTCTGCTAACAGCCAGTTTAACAGCTGCTGGTTCATCACTATAGGCTCTGTGAGAGCCTCATTTTACACTGACTTCAAGTTCAAGGTCAGGGTATTTTTTTTGCCATCATGCTCTTTTTTGAAAAAAAGATTAAACCCGGTGGGAATTTCATCCCTTTAATTCCATTACTTTTTATGTGTGAGATCGTTTGTGACAGTCCATGCTCACATACTGACCTCTTGCAGGTTGTTTTTCTCCCAAGCCAAGAATTCCTAGCAAACCTGAGAGACAGGGAGAGAAAAAGGCAGAGAGAGAGAGAGAGAGAGAGGGGGTGGGGGGGAGGGAGAAGAGGAAGAGAGAGACAGAGGGGAAAAGAGAGAAAGAGACAGCAAGGGAGGAGAGAGAGAGAGAAAGAGAGAGTGAACGAGTGTGTGAGAGAGAGAAAAGATAAACAGGAAAAAAAGTCACACAAAATTCTATGAATTTCTTATTTGTTGAAATATCTCTGACATATTCGAACAGATCTTAAATTGGTTGTTAATATAATCCAAAGCTCTGCTGTTAACATAACCTTTGGCCAACTTGAAGCAGGAGAGAGGGGAGTTTGGGTGCAGCCAGATCTGTAGCAATTTGTCTCAAAAGGAATTCAAAAGTTCTGAGACCTTGATAAAATAATTTACCCAGACGTAAAAAAAAGTCATAGCAATCAAAGAGGTTCAAGTCGCTGACGAAGCACAAAGTATTCTTATAAGAGAGAACAGCGAGAAAAGGTCATGGGAATAAAAAAGATTTTTTTGAAATGGAATGAGTTGATTTCTCCAATGATCCACATCTCTTTGGGGGGGGGGGGTAGGGGGGGGAGAGTTATCGAAATGTATTAATTTCTTACTCCTGACAATGTCAAACACCAAAGTAGGGAGGAGGGTTCGCGAGAGAGGACGTTAACTCTTTGACATTGCACAATTTGCATTTAATGCAGAAAAATTGCATTTCCATTTTGTTCAGTCTTCAATTTTTGTCGATGAAATCCGGACGAACAAAATTGAACATGGTTTATGCCTTAACCCAAAACAATTTAAAAAACACAATTATCTGCATGTACTGTAAGAAATCCTTCTTAAGCCTTAATAATTTCTTGGAATCCAGATGGAGTATTACATACAGCTTTTGTTTAATGACTAACACAACATACCAATGAGAAAAATCTTCCATATAAAGTTCATTCACCCCATCAGTTCTTTACTGGCTTCATGGTGCATCAGACTGACTCAGCTGGTACCCCCTGTTGCTTCTGAGTTAGAAGGTTGTGGTTTCAAGCTCCATGTCGGTACTTGGATCTCATATAGTCTAAGATGAACCTCCAATGCAGTTCTGGGGTGTGCTGCATTGACAGTGCTATACTGGTTAGGGATGAGATGTAAACTGGGGTCCCATCCGCCTGTTCAGGTTGTCGTTAAAAGTTCCTATAACATGATTTGAAAAGAGAAGGGAGCGTCTCCCAGTGTCTTGGCCAACAATCCCCCAAATTGGCTGTCAATTTGTACTCCAGCAAAATTCTTTACATTGTGCTCTAGGACTTTCTATAGAAACTTTGGCTCATACAGTAGTCTTCAAATGTAAATTTTATACAAAGTGTAACTTCAGTCGTGCTCATCAGGAAGGTTTCTCCCTCTGGATTCTCAAAATGCTTTCCTTTCCATTATCATTCCTTTCAAGGATGAGGCAAAACTTGAGTGAAATTGAATTTAAAACTGAGAGCTTCCAATGTGACAAATGAGCCAGGTAGATTTCTAAAGTAAATCTGTGCTGTGTGAAGGTTTCTGCACAAACAAGGATGTGCCTGAATATACCATCAGGTGGAGTTCTCCCGATGAAGATAACGCAATGTTCACAGTATAGGTGTAACCACACACTGTCCCACATTATTCAGTTCATTGAATCATGCGGGAGATTGCATTGGCAAACAATGTCACATCAAATCAGGGTGGAATCATGGAATTTTACAGCACAAAGGAGACCATTCTATTCACTGTACTTGTTTCTGCTCTCTGAAGGACTGTCCATTTCATCCTATTTCCTTTTTATAGTCTTCTTATCAAACAATAGTTGCCGTTCCTTGCCAGCCTGACTCAGTTGGCGGCACTCTTGCTTCAGTCAGAAGGCTGTGGGTTCAAGCTCACATCGGGACTTTGAACTTACAGTCTGGGCTGATGCTCCAGTGCAGGGCTCGGGGTGCCTCTACCTATCGGAGGTGCCATCCTTTCAGATGAGAAGAATCACTGAGATCATGTCTATCTGTAGGATTATACAGCACAGAAAGAGGCCTTTCAGCTCATCGTGCCTATGCTGGTTACAATACATTCTGTGAAACACTTTGAGACGCCTCAAAAACCTGATGAGGTGTTTTATCAAATGCAAGGTTTATTATTATTAACACAGTTACGGATATCTTTGAGTGTTGGAGACAAAGGAGTATACAAGGTCAGAAAGGGTTCCACCCAGACGCTCTCACCTCACACAACCTTTTGCTGCCACTTACAAGTCTCTATGGGCTGCTTCCTTTCAGTCCGGGTAGAAAGATTTCTAGTTTAGCTAAGGCGGAGAGAAGGATAAGAGCATAGACAGGAGAGTCCTTAGATGGGGAAATGCCACTCTAGCAAGGGAAGACTTGGCAAACTCACAAGAGAATAAGAGTGTGAAATATTGTCGATAAAAATCGCAATGCATCAGATTGAGGTACTTGGCTTGTGTGGAGTATAAACACTGGCGTAGACTAGTTGGGGCCAAATATCCTGTTTCGATACCATCTCACTCTATGCAACAAATGTACCTTTTCTCCATCAGTGACTTTCCTTTTCGGCTTTCCAGCATCTCTTCAGAAGGAACTGAAAATATTTTTTTATTTTCACAGAAATATTTGTAAATGATCATATTATTTTGTAATATATACATTATCAGAAATGAGTATTCACGTCAGCACAGACTAGTTGGACCGAATGCTCTGTTTCATTGTGTATAATTCCCTGTAAATCTAAGTTAAATTAAGACAAATCTTTTGAAAGCTTTGCCGTGTTTGTTGAGTACATCTCGAAAGCAACAGGAAGCACTGCCCGAACTTTCTATAAACCTTGCTGGATTTTCCAAGAATTGCGTTTGCTCAAAGTAATATATGGATTTCAATCTCGCAAACACAATACCTGGTTACTTGTCAAAGTGAGAAAGAGAACAGTCTAAAAATAAACTGCAAGGCACAGAAAGAGAAAGGGAAAAGGATAGGATACCAAGCAAAGTACCTTTATTGGCCCAGTGCCTTCAGAGATTTCAACCTTTTAAATTGTAGATTAGCAGACACTTTGTCAGAAGATGCCAATTCCTTATCTCATTGGAGCACAAGAGAAACCACCCAACAACAATAAACCCCTTAGAATCTATTTACATAAAACAAGCATTTGCAAAAAGTAGTAAACGATTATCCATCCTTGGGAGAATTAGGATGAGTGCTGCTAGCTGAATGTCCAGGCTACTTGGCCTAACATTAATGATAGTATTCCCGGCCAACTCAAAATTTACCAGCAAAATTACTCACTCGCAGATCCGAGCAGTTCTCCCTCCAGCATAAATGCAACCCTTTAATTCCCATTCAGAGCTCTCACTTTCTCATAAATTGCCAGCTGCACACAGAGCAAATTGGATTCGGTGGTGGATGGAAACTACAGTGCACGACCAACTTTTAAAACGGGGCTGGAAGAGCAAACAGCCAGAGATTCAACATGCAAAAGGTGTCTCGCTCCGGGAGCGAGTGGGGTTGACTCTTTATAGAGTTAACAACACGAGAATTTGCTGGGTGAAAGAAGGCCAAGATCCATTTAGTTCATCTTCCACCAACCTGGCAGTCGCTTAACATGTCGTGTCCCAAACTATATACTGTATCTCGAGTTGACGTACATAGAGTCAAAACCGATGGCAAATTCAGAGCCGGCGAAGGGGCAGCAAGAGAAAATGAGGCTCTGTATCTAGATTTTTACCAAATGAAAAATAAAAGCATCACTTTGGTTAATGTAGCACAACCAATTCCCTGTTAAATCCCTTGACACAAGTGGCTGCAACTTGGTTCCCCAGTCCCCTCCCCACTTCACATCACCGCCATTCAAACCATCCCAAGGAGTATAGTTATGGACCAATTAATGGAAATGTTTCACAAGCTTTTAGGATTCAATATTCAACTTCAGACCGAGCGGTTCAATCAATAATTTATTTTTGTAAATCAGATCATATCAAGGGCTGTATTGAGCTGTGCATTAGTTTGGCTAATGTCTTGATAGAGTTTCCTCTCCCTCTTGCTCGGGAAGGGTTAAGGTCTGTTGAGTGTTTGTGTTTCTTACCAATGTCAGCACTAATTGACTTGGATGGTGCATCTCTTACCTGGCTTGGGAGGTTCCACTGCAGGGAGGAAAGAAGGGTCCCTGTGTTCAATTACTTCTGATGGTTCATTTCCATTAGAAACGCTGCTTTCCGTCTTCATCTCTGCAACATTACTTTGAGCCAATACATCTTCACCGTCGTCTGCAAGGATGGATGTAACAATGAATCGCTTACTCATTTCTCAAGCGAATTCCTGAAGGACGATGTTTCAAAAACACATCGACAGCTCGTTCAGCATAGAGCTACCATCTTCAGGAGCCTCCTCATCACTGAGTGAAAAGCACAGAACTAGGCTCTGGTACCACACTGTCAGTTCTGGGTCTTAGTGCCTGTCAGCTGTGTCTGAGCCTTGACTGGTATCAAAGGAGGCTGAATAGCATGGCATCAGTTCGCATAACTGAGGAATTTCCAGTTGAATTAAACACAGTCGTGCCCTATTGAAATGTAAATTACTTCAATGTCTGTCTATAAGAAGCAATACAAATTCGAGCAATGGTATTTTTCTGGCGAGAGTGAGAGTATACCTGTATGTTATGATGTTGGACTCTCAAAGCAGACATTGTCTATTCTGGGCTTAATTACTACAGCAACTGAATCATTCTTAAATGAGCACTAATCACATCCAGAGATACCTCTATATTATTATTCATGCCAAGAACATTACTGTCCTCCTGAGGCTATAGGAGCGAGGCACGGAGATGCCTGAAAGCAGCTTAAATTCGTAATTTAAACTATGGGGAAAGGGGAAGGAAGTTAGGCCACTTTTCTCTAATAAAGATAACGTTTTAAAGTAAATTTAAAATGTTCATTGCTCCAGGACACTGTATATGACAGACTAGCCATCTTGATCATCAGTAGGACTTGGAGGGGCAGAACGTCAATCACCGGGGACAGGGATTTTTTTCAGCTCCTGTTAACCCTTTGGCCAAAGCCCCAATGAGTACAGTGGCCCTAGCTGGACAGCAGCGGGAATCATACCAGATAAATTACAATTAGGAGGGAAGTTGCATGGAACCTACTGACCCAAAGGGATTAGACTTGTGGATGACTAGATGGATTTACACAAGCAATCCCCCTCATGCGGGAGGGCGGTGAAGAGAATTTTAGAGGGCTTTCTAGTTCCACTCAGTGATCTCAGCTCCATCCCCAAGATCTAGGGTAGAGCGCACGCTGTCTTTCATTCAGTCTGCTGGTCCAGCCAATGCACAGAGCAGGGAGAGCCTCAGGGCAGTACCATTGTAAGCATGTGCAGTTGTCCTTCATATGAGACATCGCCCATCTCTGCCTGTACAGGGCATGTTAAAGATCCTGTGGTACTTTTCAAAAAGAGAAGGGAGTTTCGCTGCCTTGCCTCCCCCCCTCTCTGTTAGTCCATAAAAGCGTCTCCCTCCCAACATGCCCCAGTTCTGAGGAAGGGTCATTGACTCACTTTCCTTTCTGCATAGATGCTGCCTGACTTTTTGAGTGTTCCCAGTGACTTCTGATTTTGTTTCAGATTTCCAGCACCTCCAGTATTTTGCATGTTGTTTGTTAGGCAGTTTCTCTCTCCTTGTGTTCCAGCCAACAACCCCCGAGATAAAATTAGGTATTCACTTCGTGGCTGTTTGTATTGAACATTGCTGTGGGACATTGTTTCATCATAAGGCACTACATCAAATACAAGGATTATTATTATTATTATTATTACCAGTCTGTACAGTACATATGTAGCAGCCTGTGCAAGGCACATTGTGCACTCTTGCACAAATCCCAGTCGTAGCAAAGCATCCATTGCTATTTGCAAGTGGTCTCTATGAGCTTAAGGAAAAACACAAGCCCAATTCAAGGTGAGTTACACCAGTTTCCCTCAATAGGCTTAGAGAGGTAATTTTCCTCAATGAGGAAAATATTCCTAATGAGGGCAAATCCCACATAGCAGAACCAGGACTTTTCAGGCTGGTTTTGGAGGTACCATTGTTCAGGAGTGGAGCAGTCATCTATCGTAACATGTCACCTCAGTTTTCTATTTATCACACAGAAAATGCAGTAATTCTCCCTGTGGGAAGCTAGGAGTTAAACACAATAATCACAATAGAAACTTGGAATAAAAGATCACCAGAAAAGACTCTTGTTGAACCAATTGTCAATCAAACCCAGAAGACTATCATTACTGCTAATAATAACAATCACAATAATAATAATCCTTACATTTGGTATAGCGCAATTCACATTGGGTGAATGTCTCAAAGGGTTTCAGGATATGCTGTAAAGTGTAGTGTCTTTATGTTTTGATAGCAGCAGCAGGTGGATCGGTGAGGTTATTCAATTATAAATAGATATACAATATATATTAAAATATATCTCTAATCTCCATGCTCTGAATATTTGAACCTGATTGTTATCTTTATCATCATTGGGCAATATTAACAATATCAATTATTAATATTGTTGATGGTTGTTAATCTTAATTATTATTAATAATATTAATGATGGTTATTTTTGGTGCTAAAACATTATTAATTGTTAACGATAGTAACAATAATCATAATGATATGGCTTCAAATAATTTTGCCTGCTTTAAAGCCATTGATTTTGATTTTGCACCTAACTGATGCCATGCTTGTGTTCATCAAGGTGATGGATCACAAGACTAAGAGAATCAAACGCAGGATTAATCGTGCTGAACATTGTTGGGCTAGACAGGGAAATGCAATCTTTTGCTTTGCTGATATAATAGTCAATAGCTCTGGAGCTCTGTAGGAGACTGCTGCTGCATAGACTCTACTCAGGCATTTCCTATGCAGAGCGCATTGCACGTCGGCATAGCATGCAGTTTGAACATGTCATACAGACCAATGAGTAAGGACTTTTAATTCACACTGTTTAAATAATGATATGAAGAATATATATTTGATATAGAGCCATATCAAAGTGCTCCAGGACATTACACCACGTGAAGGGTGCTATATAAATGCAGGTTGTTGTTATTCTTGTTGTTGAGACATCTTAAAGTGCTTCACATGATTTCACTGTGAAACATAGCAACTGTATATTTGTAGGAAAATCCAGTAGCCAAATTGGTGCAGTCTTTAAGTTCCAATATTCAAATAGCAGGGAAATAGGATTAGAGTAAGCAGCTTCGGTGGGGAACAAGCATAGCACAGGCCAAACTTCTGTCTCCTGTACTGACATTCCTATGAATCTAAAGTGAATCTACAACATCCACTGACTGATGTAAAATGCAAATTCAGCCTAATGAGAGAAGCACTCAGCCAGTACACTGAAAGTTCCTATGTGGGAGCTACATATAACAACTATAGTAGATGTTAGTGGTACTCCAACAGGTGAACTGTCATAAATATAATAAGATTTACACTAAATACAGTCAATTCACTTTACAGGATATTCTGTTAAATGCTTTGAGATGTCTCGACTTTGTGATGAGGTGCTATATCAAATACAAGGATTATTATATGATTATTAAGATTAGATCTTGAAGTCTTAGATACATCCTCCAAATCTATTAATAACGTGATTGAAAATTCAGATTGGGCAAGGTCGAGTCAAAGCTATATTTATAAAATATTTTAGCACATGGCGAGCTGAAATCTCTCAACCTTCCTCGCGCTGGAAGAGAAAGATCTTCATTATTGTTTGACTTGGGGCAACTGTTTCTGAAATGACACAGGGAATAGAAAAAGATAGTGACTCACTCAGTGTCTGACGCTGAATTGTTATCAAGCCCTGTTACCAAATTCTTCATTTATCTGACAATGTCTTTTAACTCCATGAGGTGAGTTACAATTCCCACCTCCAAGACATCTTCCAGATTATAGCCACTTACCTCACCCGCTGCTGCTGAAACTCTGAGCCATGCTTTGGTCACCCGGACGATATATGTTTCCATTGCTAACCACTAGCTCTTCCTTAGTATATATTGTCCAGCAAGTATGGTCTGTTGTCAACAGTGTAGAAAATAATATCCAAGCTCTGAGAAGCTGTAAAAGCAACAGCAATATCATCTTAAAATGAGACGGACAGTTCTTGAATCAATTCCCGCAGTATCCAAGATTTTGCATAACATTCATTTGGAGTTCCCAAAAGAGGTCTTATTCTATTCTGGGTCTATTTTGTAGCAGAAGTCCGTGCCACAGAGGAGACTAAAACAGGTGTGCTGTGTGTCACGGGATGATATAGAACCATTAATTAAATCATTGCTGTAACAGAGTCTTCACTCCATGAGAGGAGATATTCCATCTGCCTCTTCGCTTACTTTTTTCTTGACATTTCAGTGGGTGGTAAACTATGTACAGTTCTTAAATTCAGCCAATCTTAATTTTCAAGCCAGTTTTCTGTCAGTCATTTGAACAACTTAAAAGGCCTGAAATGCAATCTAGCCTTAGCCCGCCATTTTGTCCTACATTTTAACGCCATGGAAAACCTGTGGAAAATATTTGTTTTCTTTTTAAGAACTCTGGAAAGATGGCTTCCAAATTGAGACAGAATTCAAGAACTTCCCACATTTCTGGAAACTGATCTTAAATATTAAGAAAAAATGACTAAGTTTTGGGGAAATTTATCCCCTAATTTATCCCCCTCATCCCCCTTCCACACAATTGGGGCAAAATTCCACCTGGATCAAGAATTACTCCACTTTCTTAGCATTTCAGAGTGCACAGGATTTAGCAATTCTTAAATTTCTCATTATCTTAGCCTTAGACAACTATGTAATAGTTTGTGCTGATGGTAGAGTTGAAGTAAGATTGGAACCCAATCCAAAATTCAAGCTTATCTGAATCTTATGGCTTGATCAAGCCAGTAGATAAATCTGAATCTTTGGCAGCTTATTTCAACTTGGAGAGGGAATACGGAAATTGGGAAAGAATCCTCTCCCCAATCTATGTCAATGAGGAACAATAACACCAAGATTTCACTTCATTTAATTGATAATAAATGTCAGCTTTGAATGCACAAAACACTGTAGGAGTGAAGATACGCTGTGTTTTTTTAATTTCACAAAAACAAATTGCCCTTTTGGGGATTATATTTGTCTCTGGGCATACTACCTTATTTGCACTGTTGGAACCTCTCTGCCATTCTGTCTCCAAAGGGAAACACACAGTCCAGTTTTGTTTTGACCTAATGGATGATATGCTATCAGCAGCCTAACTTATCCCAAGGTACTGTCAGAAAGCACAAAATACACAGAATTTTGCCCACCTTACAGTTGATAGCATTCTCGTCTTGCATTGTTATCGTGTTTGCTTACAATACTTCAGAGGCACGAAGCTACCAATGGAAACAGCCAAACCCATTAGCAAACTGGCAAACAAATGGCTTTTTATTTCTTAATTTGTTAACAATAAGACAGTCTTTAGCTGGTTCAACAAATATATCAAAGCCAAAGATAACAATGTCTGGAGGAAATGTGAACAATTCCATGTCTGTGAACAACAAATAACCATTTGAATGTAGCCCCATAGTTTGCAGCCTGAGAAAATCGTAACTTGTTAATCTTGTGTTCTTTTGTGATGCAGCAACAAATGTTCCTGAATTTCTGAAAGGCTTATTGAGATCATGAATTTCATAGAGTATAACAGTCTGTTGATGTGAAACAGACTGTAATCTGAAGAGTTTTTATATCAACAAATCATTAACCTACTTAAAATTAGTCAACTGCTCATTCACCAGACTGGGAACGAATTTGTCTCTGACTAAAAGCTTTGTCCTTGGAAACTGGCTCATTTAAGACCTGTGGACCTGGGATGAGAGACGGTGAGAGGAGGCAGTTTGTCTGCCAGCTGTGTATTCAGGTTTGCAGTGTTGGGGGGGTGTTCACTGCTTTGTTGGAGGTGCCATCCTTCAAATGAGATGATAAACCAAGGTACCATCTACTTTTCAGATAGTGCAAAAGATCTCATGGCACGATTCAAGAAGAAAGGAATGATGCCCTGGCCAACAATCCCCAGATAAATTGAATTTACAGTTTGTTCATGATTGTTTATGGGAGATTGTAATCTTGTTGTTGTTGTTTTTCGCAAATTGGCTGTCACATTGGCCTACAAAGGCACATTCACTAAATCAATTACTCTGCGAAGTGCATTGAGTTGTTTTGATGTCATCGGCGCTATATCTAAACGGAAACATTATTAAACAGAAATTTTCATGTGTCACACATCATCCAGCCTCAGTTACCACCTCTCCTAAAGTAAACTGGCATTCAACCAGAGGCCAAAGGATTGTGGTGGCAGTGGGTGATATTCCCTCAATTGAAGGGAATTGAAGAAAGTTCTGCGTTCAAACGCAATGATCGATCAATTCAACTTGAATATTCTTTGCTCTTCACAACAACAACTAAATTACATTTATTTGTGCCTTTCATGTCGGAAGGACATCCCAAGGCATTGAAATAGAAAGGTATGTATACAAGGGGCTGATACCCCAAATATTAGGATCCTTTGAGCTTCATGTTAAAACCTGTCCTGTTTTCCGCTGCTTCACATTGTTAACCAGATTGGAAACTCATTTAAAGACATATTCTTAGAGTCAGTCCATAAAAGCCCTCCATAACTATAATTTGTATTTTATTTGTAAAACTGGAATCAATAATTTGTCAAGTACTGCACACCTTTAAATTCTAAGTATTTAGAGTTAAATGTAGACCCAGTTGGAATTTCTTCCATCGTACATCAAAGCAAAATGTTCTTTTCACAATCAATTTTCAGCCTCATTTATGGTATTTAGCTCCCGTAAAGCACAGTAGATGGACAGCATAGCAATTGTTTAAAAAAGCTGCTAGTCAAAGTTAATTGAGTCTGGCTCCTTGATTGTCTCAACTCACATCTTTCCCTTAAGCGGTACTGCGGAGCTCAGTGTTACTGTCACAAGAACAGTAAGCTCCCAATTGCTAACCAATCAAATTCGCAATGTCACCAAACACAACATGGTTCCACTGTCCACTGTGTGAATTTTGTGACGGTGTTGCAGCTGTAATTAGATGTGTGTTAGGTTCGTGGCTTGCGCTTATTTGGAAATTGGCATGAAGTGAAGCTGACAAGGTAAATTGTTAAACTAATTTTCAGGAGACGAAGCACATTTTCCGATTCCGATTCCCCCTTGGATTTGTGAAATAAAATCCCTGCTGCTGGCTCTGTCACTGCTTGAATTAACACATGTGGAGAGAAGATGTAGGTAGCAGCCACAAACTAGATGTGTCGCTTCTCTGCATGTAAGTCCCTCTGATAATGGTGTGAGTCACCAGAGGACAATAAAAACAAAAAATCACATTTGTATAGCGCCTTTCATGTCAGGAGAATGTCCCGAGGTGCTGAACCGTCAGGGATCCTTAGCTGAGCCGGTGTTTGGAATCAAGAGAGGTGAAGGGAGGGAGGGTAGGTGTAGGTAGGTGACCGAAGGCACAGTCGAAAAGTAGGGTCTTGAGACAGTTCTTGAAGGAGGCAAAGGAGGGAGAAAGGTGGAGGGACCATCGGATGGAGCTCCAGAGGGTGGAGGCAGAGAGGCTTGAAGGACCTCAGTGACGGTACAGTTGACAGCTTGGGAGAGAAGTGCTTCTCAACAACAACTCACATTTATTTAGTACATTTCATGTAGGTTCATGTTTTGGAGCACTTCCCGGGGTTTGAAGGTGGGATCTTAAAGACAGATAGAAAGGGGGGAAGGGGTCAAGGTGGAGTGACAGAGGGAGGTGATAGAGGGAGGGAGTTCCAGACGTTAAGAGCGTAGGAACTGAACAATCAGCCACTGATGATGGTGCCGAGAGAACAGGTTACACACATCAAGCCTCAGTTAGCTGAGAGGAAGGGGTGATCGACGGAGAAGGACAGGATAAGATGGTAGAGAGAACCAGAGTGGTTCGTTGTCAAATGATGTATCCTCCAAAGAATATGCTGAACTGAAAGGAACGTTATCTGACTGCTTGCCAGTTATGAGATGCAGTTAGCTTCGATAGATGTTCGCTGAGCTAACCCTGGCTCCTAACCAAATCTAATTAATGTTCTAGCGGAAGATGTAGGCGATGTTTGTTAAAACGCAATCACTGGGATAGAATAAAACATTGAGACCACTGTCAAATGTTCTCTAATTTCTGCCAATAAACACATTCCTTTGGGAGCATCTCAACCTACGTGTGCATTTGGACTCTCTCTCTGACACCCGGTGATTGTTTTGGTTTTCCCCAAGTATTTAGGACATTTTCCAACAATGTGATAAGATGCTATATCTAATGCAAGGATTATTATTATTATTATTATTGCATTAAATCAAATGTTCTTGTTGTCGAGCCTTCAATCATTATGCCCCCAACCTCTGTAATGCCTTGCTTCTATCTGTCCACCTCACTCCTTCTCTACCTATCTTCAATTCCTACCTTAAAACCTATCTCTTTGATACCTAAACCCCTTCCCCCTTCCTCGCCATTGACATCTACCACTGTGAAACGCTCCAAGACATCATCCGTGAAAGGCTCCATATAAATACAAGTTGTTGTTCTAGAGAAGATAATGCTTTTTACTCTAAAGATTTGAAGACTACAGGGTCGATGAATGTGTGGGCAGATAATGCCCTCCAAGAGCTTATTCTACATGAAAGACTCTATAAAAAAAATGCAAGTTGCTATTGTAAGCAACACTAGAGAAGCTGTGTTTTTTATGAAAGATTATTTTCTGTCATTTTGTACGTGATTTTGCCTTCAGTTAAAATGTCTTGTAGGATCTGAAGGTAGATAACTAACAAGGTGTCAGTGAACTATAGGCACATTTCCTAGCTCATAAATGTGCTGTAGAGGACTATGGCAGACAGTCTATTAGTAATGGCTGTCACATAGCTACTGGCACTTAGCCAGCTCTGTGACAAACTTAAGCCTGGAAAGATCCTGTAAATGAAGACCTTACAGGGAACTTCATTGCCATGATAGACCTGAGACGCATGCACACCAGTCCTTTAATTATGGCTGCATAAGCCTTTGACCGGAATTACACTGATGTCAACCACCCCTTCCTGGCAACCTGTTCCAGTCATTAATTACCCTCTTGGTAAATTGAGGAATATGCCATGAAACCTAGTACAGGAAAAGTGGCTTGATGTGCACATATCCCAGGGCTATCATGACAATGGCACAAGGTGTACAAACTTTGGTACACATTTCCTCTCATTTACTAGTGGCTGAGATTACTCCACGGCCATTTAATAATAATAATCCTTGCATTTGATATAGCGCTTTTCACGTCTCCTAGACATCTCAAAGCGCTTCACAGAATAGCCTGTAAAGTGAATTGACTGTATATTTGTGGGTAAAACGCGGCAGCCAATCACGCACAGCAGTGTCCCACAAACAGTCGTGGATAGAATTGTAAACCAATAACAAAACAAACAGAATGATGAATTGGCATTCATATATCTAAGCGTGACCGAATGTGGTTTTATTCTTGCATTTGATATCACTCCTGTATTGTCAAAACATCTCAAAGTATGTCGCAGATCATTACTCTCAAGTGTAGTGACTGCATTTGCATGCAAATGAGACAGCCATTTTGCAAACAGCAACATCCCACAAACCACACAAGGTAAATGGTCAATTTATCTGTCAGATTATGGCAAGGACACTGGGTGAAACTCCCTTCTCTTGTCCTATATTCCCAGAGGATCTTTCACACCCGTCTGTACAGTTAGACAGGTACTCGGATTTGAGGTTTGATGTAAGGGACAGCTCCTCTGATGATACAGAGCTCCCTCAACACTGCCCTGGAATTTCATCCTGAGATGAGCTAAAAGTTCCAACTTGGGGTTTGAATCCAAAATCTCCTGATGCAAGAGCAAGGCTGTCAGAGCGATGAAAGCTGTTATAGAACTGATGGTTTGACCACAAGAGGTCCCTCTTTACCTTCAGCCTTAATACTTTACTGTTTTCTACCCAATGATGGCAGATTCCAGGTCCAGAGCTCAATTCAATCAGTTACTCGCACACGCTCATTATTTCATAGGTTGCTACCACAGCCTTTACTCTGAACAGGTATTAACTATTTTATTTCAGCATTACACAGTGTAATTATAAATCCAAACTCATTTTGTTTTAGCCAAGCATTGCTGTATCACCAAACAGTGTAACTTTAAAACAGAGCGACACCCACACAGAGACAAAGCTCTAATCATGTACAAGATGTTCTCTGGTTATCCGTGTATATGTGTGCGCGGGGGCGAGGCTGCAGGGAGTGGGAAGGTAATGTTCAGCACATCACAGTCAACCCACTGCCAAGTTTCACTTGCTGCCAACTGGAGGACAAGATATGTATCTGTTCAGCATTTTCTACTCCCATCCATAGAAGGATCCTTACATTTGACATAGCACCGATCATGTATGCAACCAGGAAAGAAGGACCTTAGTTATGAGGAGAGGTTAGCAAAACAAGGATTATTCTCCCTAGAGCAGAGAAGATTAAGAGAGGATTTAATAGAGGTTTTCAAGATCATGAGAGGATTTAATAGGCTGAACCGGGAAAAACTGTTTCCACTGGCGGGTGGGTCGGTAACCCGAGGACACCGATTTAAGATAGTTGTTAAAAGAAACCGAGGGGAGGTTAGGAAAAATGTTTTCACCCAGCGAGTTGTGCAGATCTGGAATGCATTTTGAAAGGGTAGTGGAAGCCGATTCAATAACAACTTTTAAGAGAGAAGTAGATGGGTATTTGGGGAGGACAGGATTGCAGGGCTATGGAGCGAAAGTGGGCCAGTGGGATTGAATTGGATTGCCTTTTTCGGAGCCGGCGTAGACACAATGGACCGAATGGCCTCGTATTATTCTATTATTCTATGTCTGGCGAATGTTTTAAAGCGCTTTACGGGATAAACTGTAAAGTGGAGTCCGGTAGTGTATTGGTTAGAGTTTTCGCCTCGCAAGCAAGAGGATCTGGTTTCAAATTCCAGGCAGGACGAAACCTTAGGCAAGTTTCCTTACTCCACATGCCTCTGTTTACCTAGCAGTAAGTAGGAACCCGGTTGTTACTCGATTGGCTGATCATCAACTGGGGGTAATAATCCCTTAAAAAAAAGTGGTCACTTAATACATGATTATTTGTGGGACATTGCTGTGCGCAACTGGCTGCTGTGTTTCACCCACAAAATATATACAGTCAATTCACTTTACAGTATATTCTTTGAAGCTCTTTGAGACTTCTCAATGACGTGATAAGGTGCTACATCAAATGTAACCATTATTATTATTATTATTATTGGGCAAATGCAGGTCAATGAGACTGATGTCATTGCTGGAATCTAAATTAAAAGCTCTGGTCTTGCTGGAGAAAGGTAGTGCAGCACTTAGGCCATCCAGACAGGAAAGCTGAAAGTTCAAACCCTGGGAATCTGTAAACCAAGGCAGAATCAGGATGTTCACTGACCACTGTTGAAGAAGGCTTTCCAAACACAGTTATTTTAATTATCTCACCACAGTCACTAAAATATTTACTTAAAGGAAATTACACAAACCAAGATCATATCCACAACAGACACACAACAAAATGCTGAACGCTGAACAATTTAATTTCGCCCACAAAATATACAGTCAACTCACTTTACAGTATATTCTGTGAAGCGCTTTGAGATATCTCGAAGATGTGATAAAGCACTATATCAAATACAAGGATTATTATTATTATAGCCCCGTGCAGTGAGAGCAAAATTGAATTGAAGCCACTGGGAGCTGCTGCTTTCTGCGTGCCCTGTAATTGTGTACAGTAGGATTTATTGGGACAGGTCAAACACAGACTCTCAACACAATGGCTTGGGGTTCTGGCGAGCAAGAGGACCCGGGTTTGATTCCTAGGCACTGCTCGACTGAGGAACAATTCAATTTTGTTTGTGAAGGGCGCTATATAAATGCAAGTTGTTGTGTTGTGTTGGTGTGTCAGGCGAGACTGTGAAGTCAGGACATAGGATGGGAATAGAGAACATTCCACCTGCTGGGAACCAAGGCTGATTTCCTCTTCAACATTTGTATAGCACCCTTCACATCGGGAGGACATCCCAAGGACATCTCATTATTTTTTATTATTATTTGAAGGGATTAATACCCCCGGAAAACAATCTGCCAATCAACTAATAACCGGGTTCCTACCTACTCTAGATTAACAGAGGTACGGTGGAGTAAGGAAACTAAGGTTTCGCCCTGTCGGGAATTGAACCCGGGTCCTCTCGCTTGCGAGCCGAGTGCTCTAACCAATACGTTACAGAAGTCCACAACAGTTCTTCCTAACCAAATGTGCTGATATGTATTCTGGCGACGCCACCTGAGGATGAGAATGAAAGCAGAGACCCTCCTGCCTCTGCATCTCAGATGTTCAATGGATAAACATGCTGAAACATCAGGTCAACTTCCTGTTTTGATTTCCTGGTTTTGTGTTTTTCACAAAATAAGGTATATTAAAATGCTGCTTCAGAGGAAAATAAGTCGAGTTGCCTTTCGAGTCAGCACAAAAATAATAAATCCTGGGAATTAGCAAAAAAAAACAGTTCACCAGTTGCAATAACAATAATATCCCTTCACCGACGCTGCATGAAATTCATTCGGGAAATGGATACCTTTCAACTGTCTCACTGAATAGGTAAAGGCAACGGAAACGTGGTGTCTGCTCAGCAAGCAAAGCCTAGGCTTTTACTGGTCAGTGTATCCAGACTTTGTAACATCAGCTTGAATGTGGTTTAGAGATCAGAGAAATAGAAAATGAGGCTGTGAACAAAAGATACATGAAAGGCCAGCACTCGGTTAAAACTCCTCTATATCAGCACAACAGCTCTATTGAAGGTAACTGTGTCCAAACCACACATGGTTAACTGCCAAGCCACCCAGTGCTATTTTTCCATCTTTGTGTGCGGACACAAGTGCAATGGAACACATGGGCAATGTTAAAGTTAAGCAGCTAAAAGCACCCACTTGACCATTTTGTCTTTCATCAGGGGAAAGGCTGGAGGGGTAAATATTCTCCCTAATGAAAGTGTTAATAATACTAACAATCATCCTTGCATTAATGTAGTGCCTTTCACAATGGGAAGATGTCACAAAGCGCTTCACAGGAGCTACTGTGAATTATAGTGACTGTATTTGTAGGCAAACACAGCCATCAATTTGCGCATAGCAGTATCCTAAAACGTGAACAACAACTTGCATTTATATAGCGCTCTTCACGCAGGGAACGCTTGACAGTGGTGAATTCTGACACAGAGCCAGAGGGAGGGGGTGAGGCGACCGTAAGCACGATCACAAAGGAAGGTCTTTAGACGGGATTTGAAAGTGGAGGGAGGCTGCAAGGCAGAGGGATTGAGGGAGAGAGTTTCGGGGCATAGTGGCTGAAGGCACGGCCACTGATGGTGGAGTGGAGGGAACGAGAGACAAACAGGAAGAAGAACAAGCTGAGCAGAGGCAATGTGTGGTGGAGTGAGGCATAAGCAGATCAGATAGGTAGCAGGTGCAAGAACATAAAAAAAAATGAGTGAGAGGATCTTGAAATCGATCCATTTGGTAACTGGGAGCCAGTGGAGCCTGGCAAGGACTGGTATGACGGGGGTCTGGAGTTTTTGCGGGTAAGTATCTAGGCGGCAGAGTTTTGAATTAATTCAATTTTGTGTATGGTGGAGCTGGGTAGACCAGCGAGGAGGGCATTGGAATAGTCCAGTCGGGAAGTAACACAGAGGTGGATGAGGGTTTTGGCTGCGTTGGTTGTGAAGTACGGACTGAGGTGGGCAATGCGAAGTGAAAGTGAATGATCTATTTTTATTTGGGGGATTGTTGGTCAGGACAACGGGAGAAGCTCTCTTCCCTTTTCGAGTCATGGCATGGGATATTAAACATCCACCTGAACAAGGAGACAGGATTTCGGTTTAATGTCTCATCCGAAGGATGGCATCTCTAACACTGCTTTGGAGAGTCAGCCTGGTCCACGTGAGTTCAAAGTCCTGACGTGGGGTTTGAACCCACAACCTTCTGACTCAGAGGCACTCTGCCACCATATCCCCTCTCAATACCACACATTACATTGTGTTCCGTTTAGCCTCTGGATTTCATTTGGAATTGTTTTCAAAGCTTTATCCACAAACGTACTCAGCGTTCTTTCATACAATGGAGGGTGGGGATGAAGAAGAAAGGTCGGCAGTGGGTAATAACACCAATATTTTAGCTTGCGGCATCCAGTGTAGATGGAGAAACTGCAAATATCAATCTGTCAGAAACCGCAGAATAAGATTGCACCACTGGTGAACATCTGCAGGATTTCCTGTTTACAATGGTCTTGAAATACTTATAATTATGTACTTTAATTCTGTCTATATGCGTATAATGTAAAGGCAATTAAATAACCACAACAAAATCTACTGTAACACAACAACAAAATACACAATAGAAAAAGCAATCATGCAACGCAACTCAGTCAGTCTGCATGCCAGTGGTAATAATTCCTTCAAAAAAAGAAATAAAACATAATAATATCTTGATCACCCAATCCACGACTGTTTGTGGGACACTGCTGTGTGCAACTGGCTGCCACATTTCTCCCATAAAATATACAGTAATTTCACTTTACAGTATATTCTATGAAGCGCTTTGAGACGTCTCACAGCCCTGATAAGGCATTATATCAAATGCAAGGATTATTAATATTATTATTATTCGACACAGGTCAATTAAGCTGCAGGGAGCCCACTCAACAACAACAGAAAGCAGCTCCCAAAGGAAAATAGCTGTTGGGACTAAGAATGTTGAAATGGATCTTGCCACTCAAGCTGCAGCTTTAATGATCCTTTTAATTGGTCATCAGCGCTTTTCACTTACGGGAGAATGTTTCAAAGGGCTTCAAGCGGGATATGCTGTAAAGTGGAGCGATTGTGTATGAAATGTTCGGGACAGAACGCATGGCTGGTCAATCAATGTCAGCACTCAAGTGACACGTGTGAAACATTCCTCTGTGTGTGCTGTGACACCAAACTAGGAAGAAAAATCGCAAGATTGGTTTGAATGAAGAAGGCCCTTCGGCCCATCTGATCTCATCCTTCCAGAACACCTACCCTATTATCCCCCTGGCAGAGCATCACCTTGCTTCTTAAGTGAGTGCAGCTTCCTGGTCTCAACTATCTTGTTACAATCATTAATTACCCTCTGGGCAAAGAAATACTTTCTGGTGTCTGCCCTTTGTAACCCCGAACCTGTGTCATCTTGTTCTGCTGGTTACCAGTTGACATGCAGGCCATGCTCAGAGTGGGCAGATATAACACTTGTGGGGCAAAAATCATGCAACACACCCTGCTGATCTACCTTTCTCTTTCAGAGACTGCATTTCTCTGTCATTTCCCATATATTCTGACTTTCATTTCAGATTTTCAGCATTCAGTTTTTTTTCTGTTTGTAGCTCTCATAATTGGGGCTTGATATATGCAAGTTGTAGCGTTTTAGTTGTAGAGAGGGATTTCTACTTTATAGATCTTTCGAATAAGTCTCAAATATCGGACCACTGCAGGTACACCTTATGCAAGAAAGCAGAGCATTTTAATCAGACAGCAGTCGTATCGAGGATCAATCAAATAACCTCAACCTTCGCAGCTCCCACCCCCAGCCTAGCTGGCAAAGTCAAGTGTTTTGAGACATCCTCCTGACGTGAAAGGCACTGTTCAATGTAAATTACATTGTATTGTAACAATTTCCTTTGCTGTTCATAGTCTTCAGAAATATTTGGAATAACTGACTTCAAATCCTGATCCCAAACACAAGATGCAATCACACAAATTGCACTGAAACGTATCACTAATTCTCTGTGCGTGTTCTCATCAGGGCATCGAGCAGCTCTTCACTCTCCAAATTCAAAAGAGCTCTTTTACTAAACACACTGCTTTAAGTGGGCTCTGCTTATACTACAAATAAAATGAATGGATGACATTCCCAACGCGACCAATAGGTGGTGAGGTACCCTCAGTTCTTCTCTTTTTTCAAATAACGCCTTAGGATTTATAATGTCCACCTGAGCAGGCAGACAGATCACCAGTTTAATAATAATAATCCTTGCATTTGATATAACATCTCATCTGAAGAGCCTTGTCTCAAACAATGACAATGTGGGTCCCTTACAGGCAGAGACAGGAGAAATTATAATGGGGAATAAAGAAATGGCAGAGTCGCTAAACAAATATTTTGCTTCTGTCTTCACGTTAGAAGATACTAAAAACTTATTCAAACATAGTGGGGAACCAAGAGACTAATGTTAGTGAGGAACCTAAAAGAAATTAATATCAGTAAAGTAATAGTACTAGAGAAATTGATGGGACTAAGAACTGACAAATTCCCTGGACCCGATGGCCTGCATCCTAGGGTTTTAAAAGCGGTGGCTGCAGAGATAGTGGATGCATTGTTTTTGATCTTCCAAAATTCCCTGGATTCTGGAACGGTTCCCGTTGATTGAAAGGTCGCAAACATAACGCCGCTATTTAAGAAGGGTGGGAGAGAAAAAATGGGGAACTATAGACCAGTTAGTCTGACATCAGTGGTAGGGACATTCTAGAATCTATAGTTAGGGATGTCATCGGTGGGACACTTAGAAAGTCATAATATGATTAGGCAGAGTCAACACGGTTTTATGAAAGTTAAATCGTGTTTCACAAATCTTTTAGAATTTTTTGAAGATGTGACTAGCAGGTTAGATAGGGGGAACCAGTGAATAGAGTGTATTTGGAGTTTTAGAAGGCATTTGACAAGGTGCCACATAAAAGGTTGTTACATAACATTTGTGGAGTCCTGTAGCTCAGTGGTTAGAGCACTCGTTTTGCAAGCGAGAGACCTGAGTTCAATTCCAGGCAGAGAGCGAAACCTTGGGCAAGTTTCCTTACTCCACACACCTAATAATAATCCCTCCAAAACCAAAAACAATAATAAAAAAGTTGGTCATTTTCAATCTACGACTGTTTATGGGACATTGCTGTGCGCAATTGGCTGCCGCGTTCACCCACAAATATACAGTCAATTCACTTTACAGTGTGTTCTCTGAAGCGCTTTGGGACGTCCTCCCGACGTGAAAAGCGCTATATCAAATGCAAGGATTATTATTATTATTATTATTATTATTATAAGATTAGGGCTCATGGAATTAAGGGTAATATATTAGCATGGATCGAAGAATGGTTAACAAGCAGAAAACAGAGAGTAAGATTAAATGAGTCCTTCTCAGATTGGCAGGTTGTGACTGGTGGAGTGCTGCAAGGATCAGTGCTTGGGCCTCAACTGTTTATAGTCTACATCAATGACCTAGATGAGGAAATAGTGTTTAATATATCTGAATTCGCAGATGATACAAAGCTAGGTGGGAAAGTAAGCTGTGAGGAGGACACAAGGAGGATGCAAAGGGATATAGACAGGTTAAGTGAATGGGCAAGAAGGTGACAGATGGAGTATAATGTGGGGAAGTGTTCACCTAGGTAGAAAAAATAGAAAAGCAGGTTATTTTCTGGAGAGGGAGAGACTAGGTAGTGTTAATATTCAGAGGGATTTAGGTGTCCTTCAATTTATGGAATTCTCTACCCCAGAAGACTGTGGATGCTCAGTCATTGAACATATTCAAGATCGATAGATTTTTAAAAACTAAAGGGATTAAGGGATATAGGGATAAAGTGGGTAAATTGAATTAGTTTAGAAGATCAGCCATGATCTTATTAAATGGTGGGGCAGGCTTGAGGGGTTAAATGGCTTACTCCTGCTCCTATTTCTTATGTTCTTATGTTTCTTCTCTTCCCGATCCCGACCCCCAGCTTGGGTCCAAAACTCTGCCTGTCCGGTGCCTTGGGATATCCTCCCGAAGTGAAAGGCGCTATACAAATGTAATTTTGTTGTTGTTGTTTCCCCCAGCACTGCAGTGGAATATCAGCCAAGTTATCATTGCAGAATTGAATAGTCTTTACATCTCCAACAGTACATCTCCTCTGTTATGTTCTTAAGTATATGTTCCCAAATATGTTTACACTCTTTCCAGAGTCCTACGATTTACCATGAAGTGAACCGGATTTTTAAAACACTCGAATAGTCTAGTGTTTATGTTAAAAGGATTATTGATAGCATTTGAAGTTTAGTCTCTTCAAAGCAGAAAATTATGGAACCCAGAAACTTCATATGTGATTGACCCCCAAAACCTACAAGTTATGAATCAGATTACGATCAGAACTTGGTGGTTGTGTTAAAGGATGTGGCTGTGATGAATGAAATAGCAATATACTCCAGAGTTACAGAACCTCAAGACTCTGATGCACAGATTAAGATTCTGAAGTAAGCATTTGAAGTACAACACATTCTGAAAGAAACCATATTTTTTTGCTTCCACTCTTTCTGGTAACCCTTTGAAGACAGCAGTTAAGCTCATGTTGTCGTTTGGATGAGGTGTTAAACCAAGGACCGATCTGACCTGTTTAGGTAGACATTAAAGATCCTACAGCACCATTCGAATATAGAAGGGAGTTTCTCCTGGCGTACTGGCCAACAATCTCCTGGATAAAATTGATCATTCACCTAGACTATAATAATAATGTAATAATCCTTGCATTTGATATAATGCCTTATCATATCATTGAGATGTCTCAAAGCGCTTCACAGAATATACTGTAAAATGAATTGTATATTCAAGACTCTGATGCACAGATTGAGATTCTGAAGTAAGCATGGTCGAAGTGGAGTGTCTTGAGATGGGTCTTGAAGGAGGCAAGGGAGGGGGTGAGGCAGAAGGAGCGCGGGATGGAATTCTAGAGGGTGGGTGCAGAGTGGCAGAAGGCCAGCCTGACAATAGTGGGGCGAGCAAGGCGGGGACGTGAAGCAAGCCGGAGCCCGCTGAGCGGAGGGAGCCAACAGGATGGTAGGGGGTTCAGAGGCCGCAGAGGTAGTGGGGACCAAGACTGTGGAGGGCTTTGAAGGTGAGGACCAGGATCTTGAACTGTATCCTCTGTGTGATGGGAAGCCAGTGAAGTTGGGCAAATATGGGGGGTGATAAGGTCGCGGGAGAGGACACGGGCTGCAGAGTTCTGAATGATCTGCAGCCTGTGGAGGGAGGAGTTGGGGAGGCCAACAAGCAGTGATTTTGCATAGTCAAGCCTCGATGTAATGAAGGCGTGTATGAGGGTTTCGGCAGCCTGCGGTGTGAGACAATGGCGGAGCCGGGCGATGTTGCGGAGGTGGGGGAAGGCAGAGCGGGTCATGGCGCAGATGTGGAGTAGAAAGGATAATTGAGGGTCAAACAAGTTTCCGGACTGGCTTAGCAAGGTGGAGTGTGCAACCATGAATAGTGATGCTATCAGCGCTTGAGGTGAGGAGGCGCTGACAGGAGCCAATTTGGAGAGCCTTGGTCTTGTTGACATTCAACTGAAGAAAGTTAGCTCTCATCCAGCACTTGATGTTTGACAGACATTCTGTCAGGACAGCAGTTGTCCTGGAGTCAAGGGTGGAGACAGAGAGGTAGAGTTGGGTGTCATCCACATACATGTGTAAGTTGACCCCATGTCTGTGGATGTTGTTACCAAGAAGGAACATATAGATATTGAAGAGAAGGGGAACAAGGACAGAGCCCTGAGGAACGCCGCACAAGATGGTCCGGAGGCTAGAGGAGAAGCCGTCTGTGGAGATGACGTGCAGACAGTGTGAGAGGTAGGATCTGAACCAGTCAAGGACAGCACCTTGACTTGACTGGAGGTTGAGGTGAGAGGAGAGGCGGTGGATGAGGATAGAGTGGTCTATGGTGTCGAAAGCAGCAAAGAGGTCAAGTAGGACAAGGAGGCAGAGGGAGCCCTGGTCTCAGATGGACAGAATGTTATTTGTTACTTTGACCAGGGCTGTTTACCCCCGGAAAAATGATCTGCTAATCGACTAACAACTGGGTTCCTACCTAATGATAGTAAACAGAGCCGTGTGGAGTAAGGAAACTTGCCTAAGGTTTGCCCTGAATCGAACACAGGTCCTCTCGCTTGCGAGGCAAATGCTCTAAACAATAGGTTACAGAACCCCATTCATTCAGCACAGACTATATGAAAGGGTTCCAAGGCTTTTGGCTTATGGGGTTTGTAGTCTTTATGAACGAGATTGTATATTTTGTGAATTATATGAACAATTTTATGCTTAGCCCCATGCCCACTGAGAGGTGAGTTGAGGCTGTCTAATGTGTGGGGCATGAACACGCAACCTTCCACCTCAAAGGTGAGAGTGCTGCCAACTGAGCCAGACTGACACAACGGACAGCCTCAATCTAGTTGACATACAATCTCGCTCAGAAAGACCACAAACCCTGTAAGCCAAAAACCTAGGTATGATACATCCCAGATCTGTGCGCTGGTAATTTCTGTACTTACTCCATAGTGTATGTTGTTAAGGCTCATGCTTTTCTAAAGCTCAGTGACATGCCTGTTAGTCACTGTTTGTATTGAGCACCAAGCCTGGACCTGTTTTGCAATGCTTACCAGCTGTTTGGGTTTGAGGGGGATTTACTACACAGACTTATTACTCAGAGTTAGAAATTTCTTGCTTGTTGTAATATTTGTGAGTTACTAACAATAGACATGTAGTCCATGGGCGGGATGGAAAGGAAGAATTTTATTTTCGTAGTGTTTTATCATATCAACATGGCAATGATTTTATTTATACATGAAGATGGCAGCCAAAAAATGTTCTGCCCTTCTTGGCAAATCAAATAATAATAATAATCCTTATATTTGGTGCAGCGCTTTTCACATCAGGAGAATATCCCAACGCGCTTCACAGGATATACCACAAAGTGCAGTGGTTGTGTGTGGGCTAATGCAACAGCCAATTGGCACACATCAATATCCCACAAATAATCATGAAGTGAATGCCCAATTTCATCCAGGGAATTGTTGACCGCAGACATCGAGAGAAACTCCCTTCTTTTTTCGGCTATGGGATCTTTAAGGTCCACCTGAACAAGCTTCTAAGCATCAAGTTTCTAAAATATTCTGCTAGTTTGGAATTGCTGAAAGTAATTTTACCTTCTTTATTAGATTCAGCCTCTAGTAAAGTCCCCTTTGAAATGTAATCTTTTCAAGGTTGTAGTGTTTGAGGTTAGCTAATCGTTGCTCATGGATCATGTGAAAAGTTGCTTTATACTGTGATAGGAGGACGGAAGGGTGTGTGTTCAGGAGGGATGAGATAACTTGGCGTGGAAGGCTCAGGTAAGTGGTTTGAACTCCTCTGGGTTAAAAGTGCTGCTGTTTTGTGACCTTCATCCAAACTGATCTTGTGATCTTGCGATCAGTCTTCTAACAACAACAACATTTCATTTATAGAGCGCCTTTCACATATTTCCCCCAGAAAGCGATCCGCCAATCGACTAACAACCAGGTTCCTACTTTCTGCTACATAAACAGAGGCATTTGGAGTAAGAAAACTTGCCTAAAGTTTTGTCTTGTCGGGGAATAGTCATTATTTAGTCATTTGATATCTGACAAGTGCAGGTGTGAACCCTGTAGACTCAAATCTTTCAGGACAAGGGTTTGGGATTTATCAACTCTGCTCCCAGTATCAAAGGAAACCCAGAGAAATTAGTTTTGAATACAAAGTTGTAGCAATCATCACAGATGCTTCCTTTTCAACCCCAACACTACAGGGAAATAAGGAAGGAAAAAAAGATTGTGAAAAATGAAAATCATGCAAAGAAATGCTGAAACAGCACTGAATATCACAACATCAGTTTGGTTGAAGAAAACCCTTAATCTCATCCTTCCAGAATACTCGCTCTGCCGTCCTCCCATCACAGCATCAAGCTGTTTCGCAATGAGGCCAGAGTCCCGGCCTGAACTCTCCATCCCGATAAAGATTTCCAATCATTAATAATAATCCTTGCAATTCATATAATGCTTGATTACCTCATTGAGACATTGCAAAGTACTTCACAGAGTATATTGTAATGTCGAAAGACTGTATTTTGGGGGGCAAAACATGGCATCCAATTGTGCACAACAGTGTCCCACAAAGAGTCGTGGATTGAGTGACCACATTTTTGGGGGGGAATGGATTATTACCCCCAGAAAGCGATCCGCCAATCCACTAACAACCAGGTTCCTACTTACTGCTCAGTAAACAGAGGCACGTGGAGTAAGAAAATTTGCCTAAGGTTTCGCACTGCCTGAAGATCAAACCCGGGTCCTCTTGCTTGCGAGACAAGTGCTCTAGCAACTACGCTACAGGACTCCGTAACATTAATTAACTTCTGTGAAAATTAAGAAAGAAATCAAAATTAACAATGTAAAAATATTATTATTAAGAAGAATCCTTACATTTTATTCAGCACCTATCAGATTGCCGAATATCTCAACGTGCTTCATAGGATTTACTGTAAAGAGTACTAACGACTGCATATTTTGTAGGCAAAGTTACACACAAATTTACAGCAGCCAATTTACACATACACACTCCCACAAACTTCATGAAGTAAAAGACCAATTTTATTAATAGCCAGGGCACTGGGAGAAACTTCCTCCTCTTTTCAAATAGTGCCATGGGAACTTAAACGCCCATACAAAGGGTTATTTTACGAATGTGCTTTCGGATATCTTCCACCTTCCCACTCCCTCGACTTAAGGGTGCTGTTAAGGGCAAAGTCGATCAATTGATTGCAGTAAATCCTGTGAAGTGCTTTGAGATGTTTTTCTGATGTGATAAGGTTCTATCATGCAAGGATTATTGTTGAAATTATTATTAATTACTGACATGAGGAGGAGAAACTGTAGGAAAGTTGAGAGAGTGCAAGGGACCAACAACTAGTTTGTGGAGTTCTATAGCGTATTGGTTGGCGCTCTCGCCTCACACGCGAGAAGATCCGGGTTCATTTCCCAGGATTTTCGGTGCAGACGGTGTTTGACTTGTTTTCCTGGAAAGTTGCTGATGTGGTGAGACATGCATCAAATCCTAATTATAAAACTAATAATCGGCAATTAATTAGTCATTGAGAAAAAGATTCATAAAAATAATGGAAGCAGCAGAAATTTGTGAAATACATTAGGACAGGATGTGGCTCCAGAGGGCACAGAGTTACCTAATGTGTAGTAAGAAATCTTCCTTGTCGACTCATTCTCACTCACACCTTTGCACAATGTTCCAACATATAGTGAGTGGTTACTGTTGCAATACACACAGACCATTCCTATTACCAGAAGGCTTTAAAAAATAGTTATGAAGATACTTTCCAGACAAGAAAATCTAATCTGAATCCCTTTAATTTCTCACAAAGTCACAAGAAAGGTTTGGATAAAGAAAACCCTTCAGCCCATTTGGTCTCATCTTTCCAGAATTACACCGTTGACCTCCAATTATCGCATCAAGCGAATTTTCAAATGAGTCTAAAGTCCTTCCCGCTAACCTGCTCCAGTTGTGATTATCTGCTAGGGACAGAAATACTTCCTGGTGTCTGTCCTCCAATTGTTCTTTGCAACCCTAAACCTGTTGACCCTCCAATGCATTGTCGGAGGTGCCGTCCTCCAAATGAGACGCTTTCCAGTGTTCGTAATGGCATGTTATGTGGTTTTAGTTGGTTAAACCACAGGAGTACCACCTTCACATACTCTGGAATCCTCATGCCTTACTTCGCCACCCCACCCTCCCCCCTGTTGACTGATAATATTGTTTGTTCTGGGTTTGAGAGACTAAATAAAAAATGGATTAAAATCCATTATACAAGTCACGCAAGGCAAGAAATCCATTCTGGTGACCGTGGATTGATTTTAAACGTTAAACTCATGCAGGACAGAGTTAAATGCATATGTCTAAAATCAGGACCTGTTTTAGTGGAACGAAACAATGGACTGAGAAAAGTGAGGAAGATTCAGGAGAAGCTTGGTTTGGGTTTGGTTGTTCATTAAAGCACTGAAACAGGAAACATATCCTTACTTTGGGTCAGTTCTTTCAACACCCTCTGGTGACATCTACAGATTTTTCCTTCATTCATGGAAAACCCAAAGTTCCTGTGTGGTTTGGTACCAGCGAGTGCCGGTCTAATTGTGATACTTTGTGAGATTTTTCTAAACATGAGAATGTTGGCTGAGGGATGGGAGGGGATTTCTTGTTGAAAGACAATAGTAACCCTTTCTATAATAAAATCCCAGACACCAGCATGACAAAACACACCCAAACACAATAATTCCGCCTGCACAAATTGCCTCACCTGGCAAGTGAATGCCACACATCACTAAATATGAACAATCAAACGTGACTCAAGGTGTACCACACACTTGTGTTGGATGACTTCCTCAGTTTGCTGAGGGAGAAACTGGCTGATAGCGTGTTTTTTGTGGAGAGACTTGAAAAGTTGGAGACTTGTTTTCAATGGAGCAGAGCACATTAGCAGGGGCGGGGAGGGGTAAATATAATAGACAATCTAATAGACATTAAAATTATTAATAATATAATCCTTGCATTTACAAAGCACCTTATCATACCATCAAAGCACACAGTAATGTCCCGCAAACAGCCATGATCAATTTTATCTAGGGGATTGTTGGCCAGAGCACTAGAAACTCCCTTCCCTTTTCAAGTAGTGCCATGGGATCTTTAAAATTTATCTGTACAGGCAGCCGGTCCTTGATTAACAATTAATCGAAGGATGGCACCTCTAATAATGGAGTGCTCCCCCTAACACTGCCTAGACTTTGAGTTCAAAGTCCTACTTGGGTCTTGAACGCACAACGTGCTACCAACTGAGCCAGGCTGACACCTAATGGCTTTGATAGAACAACAACAAAATTACTTTTGTAAAGTGCCTTTCACGTTGGGGGTATGTCCCAAGGTGCTGAACCGTCGGGGATCAGGACCCGAGGGTGAGGGGGGCAAGATTAGGATGAGAGGTGGGAGGGTGGCTAAAGGCATCGTCGAAAAAGAGGTTAGGTTAAATAGGCTAAATAGGTTAAATAGAGAATGATTATTTCCACTGAGCAGAGTCAGTAAAAAACAAAGGTATAAATTGAAGATTATAATTGAAAAAGGGCTGTATCACCTTGGGAGAAACAAATTGAGGAGGGGGAGAAATTTGAAGGTAATATATTCGTGGAAAACAAACACAACTGTGATAATCATCAATTAGGTCCTCTGAAGAAATCCCAAGGTGCTGGACAATGAGGGGTTTGCACCCAAGCTGCAGGTTGGGATCAGAGAGGGGTGGAAGGCAAGGCCGGTTGAGTTTCAAATTTAAATAAGTAGCAGAGTTACAAGACACACCAAGAGGCTATACATGATGCTAAAAGGATAATGTAAATGCTTCGCAATCTTATTCTCTCCCAAGAGTACTTCTCTGTCAAATATTCGATCAATAACTTGGGGAGTCCTCATCCAGTCCCATGCATTTCTGCTTATGTTGATGTTGTGAAAGGTGCGATATGATATATATGTGCTTTCCTTTAAAGCTGAATAGGCAGCAATAGTTTGGGTAAGTAGTTGAATTCAATGCAGTAATAGCATTTGAAGGACTTCAGTGAAACGATAGATAAGAAGTCAATTTCCAAACCATTTGGAAACAGAATTCCAATCTAATTCATCGTCTATAAAAACACAATCACGGTACTTTACAGTATATTCTGTGAAGCGCTTTGAGTTTTCTTCCTGAAGTGAAAGATGCTATATCCAACGCAAGGATTATTATTATTATTTATTCCGATAATGAATGAGTTTTAAGATCACTCCATCAGCAATGAGGACATGACAGACCTACGCATGATACATAGGCCACAAGGAAGCCTGAAGGAGCGATGAGTGTTGGGGATTTTCCAGATCCAAGTTGAATGCCTGGAAAAGTTGCTGATTCATTGAGTCAGAGATGATCTCATCCACGCATTCCTTTCAAAGAAATATTTCATATTTCCTCCTCCACTCCCCCCACCACAATACGGACAAGAATAGATTGCATACATTAACCCAACTATCCCAATGACAGTGATCATAACCTCTGTTTAACTAGCAGTAAGTAGGAATCCGGTTGATAGTCGATTGGCGAATCGTTTCCAGGGGTAATAATCACTTTTTTAAAAAATCGTAATAATAAATTGGTCACCCAATCCACAAATCTTTGTGGGACACTGCTGTGTGCAATCCCACAAAATATACAGTCAATTCACTTTACAGTGTATTCTGTGAAGAGCTTTGAGATGTCTCAACAACACGGTAAGGTGCTATATCGAATGGAAGGATGATTATTATTATTATTGTACCACCATTGAAACTGGCACGTTTTATTCACTAGACCCCCAGCCTGCTAACTGAATAGATGAGTGGATTCACAGAACCCAATTCTAACCTCACTAGCTTGACAATCCTGGAAGCTTCACATTTATAATTACTTATTTTAATTAAAGTGCCAGTTCATTACCAGGTGGCGAATATCAAAACCAATTTAATTTTGCCTAACCACTAACCATTTCTTCATTCACAGCATAGGTTAGCAGGTTAATTCACAGCATTCACAGCATAAACCCTCAGGGACATCACGCAGTGTGGAGGGCTCCATATGAATGCAAGTTGTTGGTTGTTAGATTTTTATTTTTTGCTTAAAAAAATCTCTGCGTCCCCTTTTCTCTGCTCTTTCCCCCTTCTGATCCATTGTCAAGCATGTGGGAAGAATGTCAAAAATCTACAGGGGTTTGTGTTTTGTCTTACAGGAGCTTTTAGACTCAAACAAACTCACCCAAACTTTCAGATGTGTGGATCTATTGGTTTCCATCCAGCCAGCATTAAACCAACATTAAAAATAAAATCAGACAGGTGTGGTTACTGATTCATCCAGGTGCGAATGTGTACAGAGAGCTGTTTCTTTTTCAACTTTCCGCCCACCTGTAAAAAAATTAAAACATGAATCTGATCAATGTCCCAAATGTATCGCAGTATGACACTGGTAATGCTGGCCTGGGTAAGACACTCTCAAAGTAGGATTGAAACAATCAGCTCTTGTCTACTTGTTGGGCACGTTTATCTTTCCGCAACTATTCGGAATGAAAAAAGCTCAATTACAGAGCAGTTTGGTGTCCGTAGCGCACAATCACCAGGATATTTCTTCAGCGTTCAATGCAATTTGCATTTATTCAGCACCTTACATTTATCCAGGACATCTCAAAGTGTTTCACACTGTTGTCTGAACTCCCAAGCTATTGGGAGTTGAAGAGGGAGGGGAGGGGAAAGATGACTGAAAGCACAGTTAATAGGGTAACTGTTAATAACCTTAACCCTAACCCTAACCTCGTTCACTTGTGCAGCCAACCTGCTCGTTTGCTGGATTTCATGCCAAAATGGCCAACTTCCATTTCGTTAGATGTCAACCTCACTTCCTGTTTTGCTGCACGTGCACAAACAGGAACTGATGTTCGGTGACAAATAATTGGCCCCAAAGTTGTCCGTTTTAGCTGCTCGCGCTATAAGGAAAAGGCCATTCTCCAGATTGTCAGGTCACTTCCCACTTTGCGCATAAAACAAGAAGTGGCGTTGCAATTACCCTCCCCTCTGGCGCCATTTTTTTCAATATTAAGGAGCCTGGGATAATAATAATACTTGCATTTGATATAGAGCCTTGTGACAGTAAGCCAGGCTGACACAGCTCCGATAACAATTCGATAACAGCTTTGATAACACCGATTCGATAACAGCTTTTAAGAGCGAAGTAGATAATTATTTGCGGAGGACAAGTTTGCAGGGCTATGGGGAGAGTGCGGAGGAGTGGGATTGATCTGGATAGCTCTTTTCAAAGAGCCAGCACAGACATGATGGGCCGAATGGCCTCCTTCTGTGTTTTATAATTCTATGATTCTATGACAAACCTAAGGGGCAGCTCCCAGTATAGACTGCGGTATATTCACAATACCATGCAAAAGCACAGCAGACATGAGACATGCCCAGGTTTGCTTGCAGCGAGATTCAATCATACTGCTGTAAAACACAACGTATTCTGACTTTGATTTTAATAACTGCAGTACAATGGAGTGAAAAGTGAGGGATTGTGATGTGATAATTGGATCCAGCCAACGGAAGTTTAATTCAATGTCACATCAGACAGACACCAATCAGACAACAATGCAATGCTCCTCCAATACTGCACTGGAGCATTAGCCTAATGATAAAATCAAGTCCCAACAGGGGCTTTGAACCCACAAGCTTCTGAGTGTGAGGCAAGAGTCAAACTGACACACACGTACTGTATATTTAATAGATATTTAATAGGAGTCTTAATCTCTGAATAGTTTGGCGAGTCTCAACTAATTTCGGGATAAAATAGGCTTGTGTTATACACAATGGCCTCAATATTTCTGATTTGGTTTTCCTCAACTATTAAATTAATTGTCATACTGAGCAACCCTGTAAATTGTGCAACAACATTATTCACTAGAGGATTCTCCTTTTAATGAGATGTTGCACGTATTAATTGCTGACTTGTTACTCCTTCCCAATCCTGCATAGTTCATTCAGTCTGTTTATGAGCACAGTGCACTGGTTAGTTCTCATTGTACGTTGAGTACATGTCACAGCTCATGGTATCTAACTGTGGAGGTTGGCAAAATTATCGTCTTGGTGGATTGTACACATGCATCAACATTGTGCTTTGCTGGAAATGGTGAAATGGTGAATCCTAGAACCATCTTAATAATAAAAATCCTTTCTTTTGGTATAATAATAATAATAATCCTTGCATTTGATATAGCGCTTTTCATATCTTATAATAATAATCCTTGCATTTGATATAGCGCTTTTCGCATCTTCTAGACGTCCCAAAGCGCTTCACAGAATATACTGTAAAGTGAATTGACTGTATATTTGTGGGCGAACGCGGCAGCCAATTGCGCACAGCAGTGTCCCACAAACAGTTGTGGATTGAAATGACCCAATTATTATTGTTTTTTTTGAGGGATTATTATCAGGCCTTTCATATATATATAGTATAGTGCCTTTCATGTCAGGTGAACTCGCTTCACTGGACCTTGTGGGTGGAAGAGGCAGCCAATTTGCATGTAGCAATGTCTCACAAACAGCCATGAAGTGCATAACCAATTTTATTTGGGGGATTATTGGCCACGACACAGGGAGAAACTCCCCTCTCTTCCCAATAGTCCCGTAGGATCTTTAACGTCCACCTGAACAGGCAGATGGGGCCTGTTTAATATCTTATCTGAAGGACGTTACCTCAGACAATGCAATGCACTCCCACCTGATTGATTATTAACAAAGAAGATTGAGACAAGCGTGGAGCCCTTCCCATTGTAGCTCGGTGGTATAAAGACCATTTGATTCAGAGCGCACCAACAGACAGTGTTTGAGATCTGTGGTCAAAGAGCAAAGAACTGAATAGAATGTGTACGTTGATGATAACCATTTGTCTAGAATTTTGAGGGATGGACTGATCAATGAGAACAGTGATCCTTTTCTACTTAGCTCCCTTTAACTCTGCAAGCCAAAGCCCTAATGGTTAGGCTGATTTAACTTATAAATCTTCAGCATTTAGAGCCTTGATTGGATTTCTTCTTTGTTTTAGCGAAAATAATTCCAGATTATGTAATCTTTCTTCATAACTAAAGTCTCACCTCCTAGTGATTAATATTTAATCTAATGTAATCTCTCCATGGTCCTTCAACGGTTGATTACAAATTTGGAGAAGAGTAAAATACATGTAATGCTGTAGAGATGCTGCAATCTCTGAGCAACTGCACAGGAAGCAATACAACAGATGGGTAACACTTAATACAGCAAAATGGGGAAAGAAGAAATGATTTGCTTCCTCTTTCCATCTTCCTGCCTTGTGGTGCAATATTAAATAATGATACATTTGATTGTTCTGCACAAGTGGGAATGAAATGTGTGCAAAGTAACTTTCAAATGGTCGCAATTGTTCTCAAATTCATTTGAGGTTACCCACCCCGGCCATTCATTCTTTCTCTGCATGCGTGAAATTTTACTACAACACACATTCATATAGGAGGGTGTCAGGGGGACATCACTTTAATGCTATTTCAAGTGAGGAATATCAGTCAGTGCAGTGCTGAAGAACAAATTATTGCAGTTTCAATTGGTTGCTGCGTTTGACCCACAAAATACACAATCAATCCCGTTTACAATATATTCGGTGAAGCGCTTTGAGACGTCTCAATGATGTGATAAGTTGCTGTATACTTTCCGGATTTATATAAACAGGATGAATCCCTCCAGGGAAAAAGTGCACATTCCATTCCAAATCTATCTCTAAAATTTCCATGTATAATAATAATAATAATAATCCTTGCATTTCATATAGCACTATATTTCATATAGAAATGATAACATTTCGAGACTCAAAGCCCTTCACAGTAAAGCGAATTGACTGTATATTTTGCGGGCGAAAAAGGTGAGATGCATGGAATTCTCAGTTTGGTTTGGATACTCATAAGCATGATGAAGCAGAGTTTCCACGTGTGTCAGACACCTAGCTAACGAAACAAAAATGTTTGAATGTGGAATTTGTAAGTATTTCTCCATCGCTGTATCTAACAGAGTTTGCGTCAACAGATTGCCAGAGACGGACAGATGCCAGAGACAACCCAGAGACGGATGGTTTCTTTCTTCACTCTCAGTGGCAAGGATTTTGTTGGAGTAATGAAAGCCAGACGCCCAACCGACGAATGAGCCAAACCTAAGGCTCAGTCACTGCAGAGCGGTGGCTTTCGCTACTTTGGCAGTAGGACAGTCTCTACGTGGACCAGAAGGTTGTGGGTTCAAGCCCCACATCGGTGTGGTGGAATCCAATCTGCAGCGTAAATGTGGCCAATGCTGGCACATATTACCTGCCAGATTTACCTATACAATATTCCCTTTCATTTCTTACAAATTGTATCAGTGGAGTCCTGTAGCTCAGTGGTTAGAGCACTTGCTTTGCAAGCGAGACACCTGGGTTCAATTCCAGGCAGGGCGAAACCTTGGGCAAGTTTCCTTACTCCATACGCCTAATAATAATCACTCCAAAAACCAAACAATAATAAATTGGTCATTTTCAATCCATGACTGTTTGTGGGACACTGCTGCGCGCAATTGGCTGTCGTGTTTCACCCACAAATATACGGTCAATTCACATTACAGTCTGTTCTGTGAAGCGCTTTGAGACGTCGAGAAGATATATCAAATGCAAGGATTATTATTATCCCGCAAAGTGCTTCCATGGCAAACATGAAAAGTTACAGTACAAATGCAAGTTCTGATGATAATCCTAATTCTATTTCTCGGTGAACCAGTTCTCCTATATAAATATATGTGTTTTTTGCAAGTTTGTGTGATCTTTAAAATTATAAGGGGCTTTGAGAGAGACGATAAAGATAGCCAGTGAGTCAGTGACTAAGTGCGGTCTTTAAAATTATAAGGGGTTTTGAGAGAGACGATAAAGATAGCCAGTGAGTCAGTGACTAAGTGCATGTGAAATTTAAAATAATTAAGATAATTATGTGGAATGCTCTGCCAGGAACGGTGGTTGAGGCAGAATGGCCTTATTTTGAGCTATAAATTTGTACGATTCGATAGTTCTTCCTGTACCTACCCTGTGTTTTTTTTCCCCCTGGTTTGCAGTGCATCTTTGCACCGTAAAAGCTTTATCACGCACACCGAGAGTCCTCCTTAAGCAAAAGGTGCTCTATAAATTTATCTGGATAGGGGATCTGTCATTGCCACTGTAACAATATTGGTTCTCTTTTACTAGAGAGGACAATAAAGATGGGTCTAGCATATAGAGCAGGTGGATAACAGAGCCCTGTTAAATCTAGGGCCAATATACATTAAACGGGATAACTTCACTCCTGCAACCGGTGAATCTTCTGAACTATGTCCTATAGAGTCCAGTATTTTTCTTGCCCGCCAATATTTTGAAATACACTTTGAAGAAACATTTCAATGCTTGGGCTGGTGCCAATTCAGTGGCTGTGGTTTTTAACTTCTACCATCCGCTCTACATTTTCTTTCTTTATATGACAATAATAATAATTCTTGCATTTCTTGCAGCGCCTTGTCACTGAGACCACTGAGACATCTCAAAGCGCTTCACCGGATATAGTGTAAAGTTGATTGACTGTATATTTTGTGTGCAAAATATCTTAACACTCTCCTGCTTGGTCTAAATTGCAATCTTAGCCCAGGTCAATGGGTTAATCGCAACTTCCGTTCTGCAAAATTTGCAGCACACAAAATGTCCAACAAATTCCCCAAAAGCAGCCTCATATAGTGTAGCTTCACTATAATGCATTTCACTACAATTCGCTTATAGTGCAGTTGCCCTGTGGATCTCGTGCATTGTGCTATACAACTGTAATTTGTTGTTGTTTGATGTGCATGTAAGCAGCCAGCCCATTCGTTTCCTGTATGATAGCCAGGAATTCATGCCCAAATCACCAACTGCGTATTTTGTGGGGTTCAATTATAATAGTATTAAACTTTGTTCAGTCATTTAGCAGAAGAAACACCGCAGAGTCGTAACATTGCATTCCTCAAAAATCACAAGAACAGAGAGCGAGGCAGTATCTAGTAATACTGAGCCAGCAGCTTTTGCCTGCCTGTCTGTACCAGATAACTACAGTTGATATTGTTTACAATATAATCTACAGTGCTGGAAGGTCTGGGAGTGCTTCATAGTTAATTGCTATCAAGTGTAGTGACTGTGTATTTGTAGGCAAACCCAACAGCCAATTCGCAAACAGCAATGTTCCACAAACAGCTATAATAATTAATAATAATCCTTGCATTTGATAATAGCGCTTTACATATCTTCTAGACGTCTCAAAGCTCTTCACAGAATAGACTGTAAAGTGAATTGACTGTATATTTGTGGGTGAAATACGGCAGTACAATTGCAGTAGTGTCCCACAAACAGTTGTGGATTGAAGTGACCAATTTATAATTGGTATATTGTTTTTAAGGGATTATTGTCAGGCGTGTGGAGTAAGGAAACTTGCCCAAGATTTTGCCCTGCTGGGATTTGAACTCAGATCTCTTGCTTGTGAGGTGAGTTCTCTAACCACTGAGCTACAGGACTCCACGAGCTATGAGGAGAATGATCATTTTATCTGGGTGGATTGGGGAATACAAAACCTTAGGCAAGTTTCCTTACTCTAAGTGCCTCTGTTTACCTAGATTCTTAAAACGTTCTGGCTTCCAAATTAAGCCAAATTTTAAGAATGTTCCAAGATGGGAGGGGTGGGGGGTTGTTATCCAATTCTTGGAATGATTCTATTAATCTGGCCCTAACCAATTAATCCCCCACCCTCAACAGCCGAGGGTATTTAATTTGGATGCAACAGATAAGGCATCAGCTGTTTTGGCAATCTTTTTGACTGAATTTATGGCAAATCCTGCTTCCTGAATGCTCTCTGTAGTGTGCTAGCAAGTTAACCAGTTCACTATCTGGCACTGACATTTTATCAGGGGAGAGCACATTTAATAAAGTTAATTTAAGCGTACAATTAAGTGTTCAAATGTCCAACATGATTCATGTTGCCCCGTAAGGCAAGTCATATGTGTTGTCAATTTTGGAATGACTTGTCATGTTCTGCCACTACAGTCACTAATTTTGCTATTACAACTAGTGATTTACTGATGAGTCCTCATATTGTAGTAATACCTGGGCTACAACTGGTGATTTTGGAGGTGAGTCAGTCGAGAAGAATATACACGGAATTCTCCTGAAGGAATGATAATCGTCTAAAATTATTTTGTAACTTGGTCTTTAGGCTATCACCTTTCTTGCGGGATAAAAGACAATATATCCATCTTTTGGTTTCAGGTGACAAGACATTGTGTTATTAATTCAAAGGTATTTAACGAAACCAACTGAATACTAGAGTGGCTAAAATGCAACATCTTTTTTGTCTCAGCTTCAATCGTTGATCAATGCTGCGTTAGCTGATACAATTGTGGAAGGGGAGAGGACTGTGTTTGTCTGTGATACCCCTCCTAACATCCCGTCTGCCTGTTCAGATGGATGTTAAAGATCCCACTGCGCTATTCGAAAAGAGAAGGATGTCTCTCCCTCTCAGTGTCCTGTCCAACAACACCCCCAAGTAAAATTGGCCACTCATTTCATGGCTGTTTGTGGGACATTGCTGTGCGCAACTGTGCTGCTGTGTTTGCCTATAAGTACAGTCACAGTACATCCTGTGAAGAGCTTTGAGACGTCCTACCAATATGATAAGGTGTTATATACCAAGTGCAAGGATTATTATTATTATGGGCAATTGGAAACCAGAGTCAAACAACAGTGGGCACCAGAGCCAAACAGTTTTTAATACTTCCTTTTTTTAAATGTAAACTTTTTCAAATGTCGTGATTTTTTTTTCAAAATTCACTAAAAATAGAGATCGCTTTACTTGTGGTAAATCCAGCTATTGTATTCTGAACTGTGGTTGAATTGAGGCTCGGTAGTTAGATGTTTTGAATTTGGGAACATATGACTGTCAAGATTTATGGAAGACAAAGGGAGCAAATAACACAAAGAGTTTACGAATGAAAGGGAGATGTGGTAGGATATGCTGCAGTTTGTCTCCCTCATCGTTCATGTTATAATAATAATAATAATAATCCTTGCATTTGATATAGCGCTTTTCACATCTTCTAGACGTCTCAAAGCGCTTCACAGAATACACTGTAAAGTGAATTGACCATATATTTGTGGGCGAAACGCGGCAGCCAATTGCGCACAGCAGTGTCCCACAAACAGTCGTGGATTGAAAATGACCAATTTATTATTATTTTGTTTTGGAGGGATTATTATTAGGCTCTGTGTGGAGTAAGGAAACTTGCCCAAGGTTTCGCCCCCTGCCTGGAATTGAACCCAGGTGTCTCGCTTGCAAAGCGAGTGCTCTAACCACTGAGCTATAGGACTGTTGCGATACTCTTGCTAACATCAATGATAATCAGTAAACAAATGGGCAAAGGAAAGACTTCAATCAAGAGTCTACTAGATCAATAAGGATCTACTCAAAAATAAAATAAGGAACTACAGTTGGCTGTCACTTGAAGGTTGTTTGGATAACATGTGGTCAACCACAGCCATAGTTTGCATTCCGTAGATCACATATCCAAACTGAGATGAACATTCAAAAGGTTAACTGAAGCAATTTATAAACTGAAGCTATTATCATGCTAGGCTTCATTGAAGTGTGTAGATTAGGAAAACGCTGAACTCGTCAATTATTCTGGACAGGATAATCTGTTGAACTCACAGCCTGTTGTTTCCAAACATTGGGAGGGGAAAAAACAAAAAGTCATTTCTCATCTAGGGGGCTGTGAAGCCGCAGAATGCTTGACGGCTCAGATCATGAGACTGTGGTAAAAGAGAACTTGATGAGCAAGAGCTTTTGGATTGACCTGAATCCTGAAAACAAAAATGCAATGTTACAGTCAAAATACAGCATCAAGTATTTTCACTAAGCATTCTCTCCTCCAGTGAGGCCGAATGGTCAATAAAATGCTCTTGCAGATCTTTAAATGCAGAAAGTGTACAATCTGTTGTCTAGCTCTGCATTTCTTCCTTATTCATGATCGAATTTGGGAGAAGCTCTCCTTGTGGAATATATAGTCTTGTAAATATTTGATTACCCTTTCTTTCTCTGCCAATTCACACCTCCCAACACACTATGCTCTCCTGAAGATGTTTGATTTTTTCCCTGTTCTACTGAGGTGCAGTCTTGTTGTTCCATGGACAACAGTCACCAGCTCTACTTCTAAAGGCATCAGGTTTGCTCCAAGACTTCAACAAAATGACCATTTTATTCATGCCTGAGGGTTGGCAGACCAGTCAATAATCACACATACATGGTGGGGGAGAACTATTTCACTTGGGAATTTGCGTGAAGAAAAACTTCCTGTTCTGAAATTGACCTTTACCATTCTAAATCAATGTTCTCTTCTTCTACTGTCTTGATCAAGAAGACATAGATGTAGAGTTGTAAAAGGCAATTTCAGGACAGATCCTTGTTCTTTCCCTAGGCTCTTTAATATTATTTCCCCCCAGGTTTTTGTCCAATTTCTTATGAAAGGAATTTAGGAAAATTCTGATTACATTTTTCAATAATAATAATCCTTTAATTTGATATAGCACCTTATTACTTTGTCGAGATGTCCAAAACCCTTCATAGGATATACTGTAAATTGCAGTGACTGGTATTTTGTGGGTGAAACGCGCGACATTTCAAGATGAACAAAGGATAATAATCAGTCAACAAAGGGTTTGAGAGATCAACAAGATGTAGCACGTGACTGATTATGTAGCTACTGATGAGTAAATGATGGATGTCTCATAGTTACACCTATAGCTGGTGTACGGTTCTTGGCCTGAGAAGGGCATGAAGCAATATGAGGAAATCCCCTCTTTGAATGGAAGAGAACAGCAATAAAGTCTCCTCTGGCTCAGCAGGATGACACACTAATATATCTTCAAACTATTGCCTGCTTTTACCCTGTTCAGACAGTGAACCATTCTTTCAGTTTCAACCCCACCCTCAGTAAGTAAATTTCCACTTACTGATGGGAATATTTGAAAGTGTTATCAACACAGCAGAGCTATGGTACAGGCTCGCTCATGTAAATAGACATTCTTCCTAACCCAGCCATGATAGCGCGTGTCAGCAAGGTGTTTGTCCTCAGGGGCGTGACAGCAAAACCCAATCCAGTCCTTTTTGTTTGACACATGCAAAAACCCATCACCATGCTTACGAGTATCCAAATCAAACTGAGAATTCAGTATTGAGAATGTATCCCCCTATTCATGGAAATTCCAGAGATATTTGTTGGGATGGAATGCACACACTCTCCCTGGAAGGACACATCCTGCTTACCTGATTCCAGAAAGTATTAGGCGCAGGTTGGCAAAAGCCAAGGCTTGGGCACCCCAGAGTGTGCATTGGGGTACTGCTGGAGTCTAACCAGTTAAAACCACATGAGTTCCTATTGAGAGCACTGCCTGGAAAGCTTTCCCAGTTTGTCCAGAAAGGACCACCCTATCCATTAGGGATTTGGTTTGTAGGGTTAACAGGACTTAGTGACTGGTCTGCGCTTACAAGTCCTGCCGATGAGCCAGCTGTGCTGTCATCAGCAGTGCCCTGGAGGGTACAAAGGGCTGGCTCAGTTCTGACACTCCTTTGCCAAGCTTGTCACCTTGGAGCCAGTTCAGTTCCAAGGAGACCCTACTTACCACCCCCTCAAGGAGGATAGTTACTGGCTGTTCATTTGACATCCGACAAGCATAGGTTTGAGCCCTCACTGGCTGGATGGTAAGTACCAATAACTCCCTGCAAGCTTCCTGGGGGGCAACACAGCTCCTTAACTAATGTTCACACCAGCAACTATTTCCATCAAGGAAGTCCTGTGTCAGTCTGTGTTTTGTAAATCTCTTAAGAAAGAAAAGGGAGCTCCCAGCATCCTGGCCAATGTCCTCCAAATAAGTTGATTCTTCCACTTATTTAAGTGCGCTAAGACATTGCCCAATGCTGTTATAAGCAGATTACGGAACTTAGCTATGCACAAAAATGTCACAAAAAAAAAGAAGAAAAAGTACAATAACCACCACAAATTACATTTATGTAGCGCCTTTCACGTCCGAAGGACATCCCAAGAAACTGGAGAGTTAATAAATAATAAAACATAATCCTTGCATTTGATATAGCGCCTTATCAAGTCTTCTAGATGTCTCAAAGCACTTCACAGAATATACTGTAAAGTGAATTGACTGTATATTTGTGGGCGAAACACGGCAGCCAATTGCGCACAGCAGTGTCCCACAAACAGACGTGGATTGAAGTGACCAATTTATTAGTGTTGATTTTTCATGAGGGATTATTATCAGGTGTGTGGAGTAAGAAAACTTGCCCAAGGTTTCACCCTGCCGGGAATCGAACCCAGTTCTCTCACTTGCGAGACGAGTGCTCTAACCACTGAGCTACAGTATTCCAAATTTGCAAACGTTTGCATCCGAGCTGGGGGTTGGAATCAGAAGGATTGGAGGGTAGGGGGAGTGGGGGTGGAAGTGTAGCCGAAGGCACAGTCAAAGAGGAAGGTCTTGAGATAGGAATTGAAGGAGGCAAGGGAGGGAGTTAGGCAGAGGGATTCGGGGATGTGGAACACATCTCTGCATTCACCTTCCTCCCTCCCCCACCCCCGCGCGACCCCCCCCACCCTCCCCCATCCCACCACCACCACCAGCACCACCACCACAATAACAAGGAAAAGGTACAGGATAGTAAAGTACTTACACCAAATGTATGCTTTAATTATACCTCATCATTCCTGACCTCAAGAATCTCTGGCAGTCTCAGCACTGCACAACACTGTACAGAAATGTTGGCATACACCCACCCGCCAACATTTGTTTTGTTCATTTTACCTACAATTAACATGTCTTGTCTGCACCAAACCTTTAAATAACGCATTCCAAAGCAATGACTGCACATGGTTTATTGCCATTTCCTCCCCAGTGTCATCCAATCGCTCTTCCTTTTGACTGCTTTATTATCCTTTCAGTGGCGATGTAAACAATTCAGCACTAAATTGAATTAACTTGTGTTGGACCAGAGCATTGACCTTTCCAGTGCAAATGGCAATAATTTGCCAAATGACACAAAGCACTGGAGTTACTTACAAGATCACAAGATTGGTTTGGATGAAAGACGTCCTTCAGCCCTTTTGATCTCATCCTTCCACAATAGCCACCCTAACATCTTCCCATTACAGAATCAAATTGTTTTTTAAATTAGTCCAATATCCTGGCCTTAATTAACCACCTTTCTAGGCAACCTGTTAATTACCCACTGGGTAAAGAAACCTTCCTGGTGTCTCACTCAGGAAGAGAGATGGATGGATTTGGACTATGTGCTTCAGCGTTTATAAGTCCAACTATACCCAAAGAGTGCCATGATGGGGCCGAGGAGAGGAATGGCATCAAAGAGACTATTACAATCTACAAAAGGACAAAAAACAAGCATTGGCCAAGAAAAGGCCCTTTTGGTACCAAGTTCATTCCTTGTAGAATTTGCTGTATCATGAACTCTTACTTCACCCAAACAAACATCCAGCGACTGGTTGCATTATTATTATTAAAGTTTTTTCTAATTTAAGGTGTTAATTACTTTAGTTATGAGTCTATTATTAGTTTCTAAGCCAGGAAGGTCTGTATTTCAGTGGTTAGAGCACTCGCCTTGCAAGCAAGAGTCCTGGGTTCGATTCCTGGCAGGACAAAATGTTGGGCAAGTTTCCTTACTCCACACACATGCCTTTATTTACTTAGCTGTAAGTAGGAACCCGGTTGTTAGTCGTTTTGGCAGATCACTTCCTTCATTCCTTCAGAATAAATAAAAATACTTTGATCACTCAATCCACGACTGTTTGTGGGACGCTGCTGTGCGCAATTGGCTGCCGTGTTTCGCTCACAAAATATACAAACAATTCACTTAACAGTATACTCTGTGAAGTGCTTTGAGATGTCTCAAAGATGTGATAAGGCGCAATATCAAATGCAAGAACTATTATTATTATTCCAAGGCATTCTGATGACAACCCAACCAGACTTCTGAGGTTTCCTATCTGTGTTAGAGCCTGTACTTGCACGTATTCCTCGCGTGCACTGGAGTTGAACATCGTGTCGAGTGATAGGGTTCAGGGAGTGTGAGGGCAAATTGTTTCAGATCGTGGTTTACTATGCTACGATAATCATAATACTGTGATGTACAAGAGCCAGATTGGATCAAACGAGGAAAACAAACCAACAAGGTCATAACTGCAGTGCACATTTGGCACCGTTTCCTATTTCAGTTTGCATATATTTGGGATGTTTAATAAAGTGTAGATTAGTGGAGTCCTGTAGCTTAGTGGTTGGAGAACTGGCCTCGCAAGCGAGAAGACCTGGGTTCGATTCCCGTGAGGGCGAAACATTGGGCAAGTCTCCTTACTCTACACGCCTGTTTACCTAGTAGTAGGTAGGAACCCAGTTGTTAGTCGATTGGCGGATTGCTTTTCCGGGAATAATAATCCCTCAAAAAAAAGAAAAAAATCTAATAATAATAATTTGGTCACTCAATCCACGGGACATTGATGTGCACAATTGGCTACCGTGTTTCGCCCACAAATATACAGTCAATTCACTTTGCAGTATATTTTGTGAAGCACTTTGAGGCCGGTGCTCACAAAGCAAAAGGCACTACACCAAATGCAAGGATTATTTTTATTATTATTGCAAGATACAGAAACAGATTTCTGAACCAAATTTAGAACCAACAGTTTGTGAGATAATTGCTAGTTGTACAATGCCAGAAGTGGCAGGCTGCAATAGTGATTACGATGTTGGAGGATATAGATTATGGGATTCCAAGAATTGAAAAATACAAGGAACAAATTAACCATTGTTACAGACTTATTTGCATGAAGAAAGTTTACAATCCCACAACAGCCTCTAAATTGGAGGGTGGAAATGATACAACTACAGTTAAGACACATTTTTTTTGGTCAGCCTGCGTCTAACATGTAGAAGCGCAATGCTTAAAGTATCAAAACCAGCAACTCATGGAAATTCCCGTGTCTGAAATGGAAACGCACATTCTTTCTGGAGGGATGCACCCTGCTTATCAAGACTTGGGAACCCCAGATAATGAGTTGGGATACATCTGGAGTTTAACCAGAAGGTAACATCACACCATCTGCTATTGAGAGCAATGTCTGGCAGCTTTCCCACTGCTTGTCCAGCTAGGACCACCCTACCCATAGTGTTGCGGAGACATTGAAAGAAGCAACAATTTCACTCTCACATACACAGACATACACCTACACATACACCGCGCACACGTGTTGATCCATTTAGTGTTAGTCTGTAATCTTGTTTTATCTTAAAATATAAGATCATTCCGGAATTATGGAAAATTCTTAAATACAATATATAGGAGGATGACATCTCAAAGTGCTTTACACAACTGGCTGGGCACCTGAACCGGAGGGGCGGGGGCGGGAGATGAAGATAAGGGGTGGTGGTCATATTAGGGGGCTTGTAAAAGTTGTCCAAAAGCGCAGTCAGGGAGGAAGTGATTCAGGAGGAGTTCTAGGACCGATTTATTGATATTTATTTTTCATATGAAAGCTTGCCTGGCCACTGATGGGGGCAGATTGAGTGCGGGACATCACACAGGCCGGTGCTCACTAAGCGAAGGGAGCAGAGGCGTCAATAGGATTCCTGGAATTTCCATGCTCTGGGATCAGCAGCCATCTACTTGTTGGCGTCAACGCCACTTTTCTCTATCATAAATCTTCTCTATGAAGTTCTATGGAAGAAAAGCCTCTAATTCCTATCTTCGATCTGGATATTATCAATTTCAAGACTGAACAATATCAGTAAATCCAGCAGCGTACATCAACCTGACTTTTAAATTCTGTAAGCAAATAAGGTTGTTTTTGTGGAAGCTGCAAAATTCTACATTTCAAGGTAATTGTAAGATTAGACCTTTCCTATTCTTGGGAATCAGATTAAGCAAACAAATTATTTAAGTGAACCAGGGTAGTCCAACTGGCGGCCTGCAGGCTCCATTCGGCCTGTGTGGCTGAGTGGGTCCAAAGTGACATAAGAACTACTGTGTGCAGTTTTGGTCTCCTTACTTAAGGAAGGATGTACTTGCCTTGGAGGGGGTGCAGCGTAGATTTACTAGGTTAGTGCCAGGGATGAAGGGGATGAGTTACGAGGATAGGCTGACCAATGTGGGCCTATATTCTCTAGAATATAGAAGAATTAGAGGGGATCTATAGAAACCTATAAGATCATCAAAGGGCATGATGGAGTAGATAGTGGGAGATTGTTTCCCCCGGTTGGAGAAACTAAAACCAGGGATCACAATCTTAAATCAGAGGTCAGCCCTTTCGCACTGAGTTGAGGAAGAACTTCTTCACTCAAAGGGTGGTGAATGTATGGAACTCACTACCCCAAAGGGCTGTTGACACTCAGTCCTTGAACATATTCAAGACTGAGATACATAGGTTTCTTATTGCAAAAGGGATTAAGGGATATGGGGATAAGGCAGGTTCAGGTTATTAGCTGGAGTTAGATTAGAAGATCAGCCATGATTGAATGGCGGGGCAGGCTCGAGGGGCCGAATGGCCTACTCCTGCTTCTACATGTTATGTTATGTTATGTTATAAGAAATGTTAGACAAAAAAGACAAGGTTCATCTAGTTCACCTTCCACATTCCTGGTAGTCGCATGCACATATGTCCCAAACTACCTATGTATCCCATAATGTTATTTCCTAAAAGAAAACTATCTAATCTGTGTTTGGCATGCCTGACAAGAGGATATTGGAATCCAGTTGATCCTCAGTAGTGCAGTTCCTGAGCCAGGCAAGTCCACAGTACTCCAGGGCACTGATAATGACAGACCAGCTAGCCTGGCTTGTCGGCAGGAATTGATGAGGGAGACAAGTCACTGGTGGCAGGATTTCTTCCTGTTACCCAGCTGTCCAAACTCTAATAGGCAGGGTGGTCCTCGGTGGAACAAGCAGCTGGAAACTTGTCAGAGGACAGTGCACCATCTATCTCTGAGTTCCTAATCTGCAAGTGAATCACTCCTCCCATGCAATCATTCTGCCGATAAGAAATTCTGTTGAGGATAAAAAGCCAGACTGTACAACTCCCAAATGAGATTGTGGAGCAGTATAATGTAGGTGGATAGTGCATTTACCTTGCAAACAGAGGACCTGGATTTGATTCCTGGACAGGGTGAAATTTGGGCAAGTTCACTTAATCAACATTCCTCTGTTTACCTAGCAATCAAAAATCCCAGTTGTTAGTTTCTGGTGGTAATAATCCCTCAAAAAAATGTGGTCCCTAATCCACGGCTGTTTGAGGGACACTGCTGTGCGCAATTGGCTGCTGCGTTTCATTCACAAAATATATAGTCAACAACAGCAATGACTTGCATTTATATAGTGCCTCTCATGCAGGGTAGAGTCTCAGAGTTCTTGACAGTGGCGGAGCACGCCGCTGAGCAGTGGGTGGGGCGGGGAGGTGACTGTGGGCACAGTAGAAGAGGAAGGTCTTCAGGTGAGATATGAAGATGGGGAAGGAAGGGGCAAGACGGAGGAATAGAGGAAGAGTGTTCCAGAATTTCAGCGGAATGTGGGGTGGGAGTAAGCAGGTCATAGACGTTGGGAGGTGCCAGGGCGTAAAGAGATTTTAAAATGAATGTGATGTCTTAAAGTCAGTCAATCTACTTTACAGTATATTCTGTGAAGCGCTGCTGATTTTCTTATTATCTTATATTAAGTTGTAGATGAGGCTAGCAAATAATAATAATCCTTGCATTTGATATAGCGATGTGAGAAGGTGCTATATCAAATGCAGGGATTATTATTATCAGTTCAATAAATTCAAGTTTAAGAAGGTTCACCTGTAAAACTTTCACTGGAACTTTAGAATTTGTAGATAAACATCCATTGATAATCTAGGCTTTCAGAACATCTTGATTAAGGTATCTCAGAGGAGGCTCATGGCTATCGTAGAAAATGTTGGAACACATAGAGTAGATTGTAAAAATCTAATCAGATACACATGAGATTAATCAAGTGAGTTGTGTAACTGAGATTTCTTAGAACCTGGCCAACAAACCCCCAATAAATATTATCCCAAGATTAGTCCAGCTAAACCATAACTGACTTTGATGCCGATACCAGGAAAATGCTATGATAGTGTTGAGCGCAAACTAATTAAAATGGCAACGGCTAAACCACATCTTGTGGTGGGTGTTAGTTCCTTCCAGTAAGACTCACTGAAATCCTTTTGCATAATAACATCCCAAGTTCATGCCAACCAAATACAATGTTTGGCCTCTCTGATTAAAATTTCCTTCCCAACCCAGGAAACATTCAATTCTAGACTGAGCTCAAAAGAACTTGTCAACCACTGGAGGGTTCCACAAAGAAAGAAACAAAAAAGAAGTCAAATACTTCCAGAAGCGATGTAATAGCAGAGAAATTGACATCAGGTGGATGTTAAAGATCCCAAGACACTATTCGAAAAGCGAAGGGTGTTTCTCCCGGTGTCCTGGCCAACAATCCCCCCAAATATAAAAAAGGTCACTCACTCCATGGCTATTTGTGGGACATTGTTGTGTGCAAATGGCTGCCACGTTTCACCCACAAAATATACAGTCATTCCACTTTACATTATATCCTGTGAAACACTTTGAGACATCTCAACGACATGCTAAGGCACTATATCAAATGCAAGGATTATTATTATTAATAGTTTGACACTACAATGCAGTGCTGGGGAGTGCTACAATGTTAGAGATGCCATCATTTGGATGTGACTATAAACCAAGGTCCAGTCTTCTTGTTCAGGTGAACATTAAAGATCACGTGGCACTGTTTGCAAAGAAAGGGGAGTTTCTCCCATTGTGCTGGCAAACAATCTCCTTGATAAAATTGGTCACTCACGTCATGGCTGTTTGTGGGACATTGCCATGCACAAATTAGCTGCTTTGTACGAATTGTAAAATCCTGTGAAGCCCTTTGAGAGGTCTTCCTGAAATGATGATGTGCAATATCAAATGCAAGGAATATTTATTGTTATTATTCATAGCTAATCGTTGTGAGCATCTGTGTAATTGCGATAAACTTGGCAGCCAACTTGTGGGTAGCAAAGTCCCATGTTCATGAATAAGCAGGGAGTTTTGGGCCAGAATACTGGGAGAAACTCCCTTAAATGACTGAGTTTAGTTCCTGTCTGTAATGAAGCAAAATGTGCTTCTCTTGCTGCTTCAGTTTGCACAGACAGCAATTAAAATTTACATTCGCATGAAGCTGAGCTAATTATTTCTCAGAAATGAACAAATAGAGTCAATCCGCAGTCTGTCTCATGACACATGGTCGTGACAGCCATACTGTATCAGGTCACAGAAGGACAGACACAGAAGAAGTTGTTTCCCATTCCAGGTACAGTCCTGGTTGTCACTTTGTACAATATGGAAAATAGAAGCATCACAAACCTATCATGCAAATGTCATCAGATTCTTCACCAGGCGAAGCACTCTGAGACAGATTGGATGTATATATGCCAATATAAAGTAGCACATGCATACTGCACTGTCTGTTTGAGAGGTATGACCCCACAATTTTGTGTTTTAGCATAATAACTTTGCGCCTACAGCATCTCAATGTTTTTGTGAAGTTGATACATCCTCCTGACATGAAAGGCATAAATGTAAATCATATTGTACTGAACTGTAAGGACTGTGTATTTTGTAGGCAAACTCACCAGCCAAGTTGTCTCACAACACCAATGTCTCGCAAACAGCCAGGAAGTGAATGACTAATTTTACCTGGAGGATTGTTGGCTGGGATAGATAGACAGGACCTGGGATTAATGTCTCATTCGAAAGATAGCACCACCCCAGCATTGCACTGGAATGTCAGCCCACAGTATAAGCTCAAAGATCTTACTTGGGGCTTGAATCCACATTCTTGACCCAGAGGCATGAGTGCTAGAGCCTCAGCCAGGCTGACACGCTTTAACTGTCCTATAACAGACAACCGCAAAGCACGGTTTCATTTCGCAGTCACTGATGTAGAAGGTGAAACATATATAATAATCTATAATAATCCTTGTATTTGGCTAGCGCCTTATCACATCGTTGAGATGATTCAAAGCCCATCACAAAACATACTGTAAATTGAATTGGCTGTGTATTTTTGGGTGAAACATGGCAGCCAATTTCGCACAGCAGTGTGCTACTTACTGCTAGGTAAACAGAAGCATGTGGAGTAAGGAAACTTGCCCGAGGGTTTGCCCCACCCAGGAATTCATATATCTCTATACATTCACATATGTACACACATACATACACTTCAGCCACACAGACACATTCTTATTCTGTTAGTTTTTAATAACCAAGTTTCATTTTGCCTGGTTTTAACCTTTTGATTACAAAATGAAATCCTCAGGTTCTGACAGCAACAAACAATGTGATTAGGCAAACATAAACACTGTCACAAACACAGATGTACAAACTCACATACACATGGATACATAGATAGACAGGAACTCAACCATGAAAAAGCATCTCATTATTGCTATGGGTGTCAGCCTCTCTCAGTATTAGTCTTGTCTGTGGGTGAGAAGGTTGTGGGTTCAAACTCCAAGTTGGGACTTTGAGCTCGTAGTCTAGGCTGGCACTCCAGGGCAGTGCTGGAGAGGAGCTGCACTGTCAGAGGTGTCATCTTCAGTAGAGATGTTTAACTGAGGTCTTATTTGTCTATTCCAGGTGAACAGTGAAAGATTCTACAATAGTACTTGAAAAGAGAAGGGAAACTTTCCCAGTGTCCTTGCCAACAATTACAGTTAAATTGGTCATTCACTTAGTGGCTGTTGTTTGTGGTGCACAAATTGGCTTCTGTGTCCACTTACAAATACACAGTCATGCTTCACAGTAAAATCTTGTGAAGGGCTTTGATTCAGCTTGTCAAATGCCCCCACCGCAGCCTGCTTACTTTAAGTTGGGGGTGGGGGGGGCAATTTCACTCCCCTTGACCCACGCACTCGGTTCCTAAAGGTGCAAATGACAATGGCATTATCAGTGGTGTTGTCTTTGGCTTTATCAAATATAAGGATTATCATTTTTATCAATAATTGTTTTCGATATTGGATGGTGCTTGAGATTTTGCAATGGGAAGTACTGCCCCCGCCTGGAGCTTTTATAGAATTTCACTTTTGTCAAAAAACCAAAGGGCAACAAACTCTGGAGGATCGCTAGTCTGGACACCGGGATCTTGGTAAATTCACAATAAGGTGATAAGTTGATAGATGTACAATAGGTGGTAGATGTTGGAACTTTGAACTCAGTCTAGGCTGATACCCTAATGCAGTGCTGGAGGTGCACTGCATTGTCGGAGGTGCCTGGTGAGGTGAACATTAAAGATCCCATGGCGCTATTGGAAAAAAAGAAGGGAGTTTCTCCTGGTATCTAAGCCAACAATCCCCCAAATAAAATTGGTCATCGCTGTTTGTGGGACACTGTTGTGTGCAAATTGGCTGCCAAATATAAATACACAGTCACTACACGTCACAGTCATTCCTTTGAACCTCTTTGAGAGGTGTCAGTGATGTAATAAGGCGCTATATAAAATACAAGGATTTTATTGTATTGAATTACTTTTTTCTTCTACTGAGTTACAATTGAATTGGTGCCCCCTTGACTAAGCGGGCACTATTCACGTGTGATCTGATTGTTGGCAGGCTACCTGAAGGGGCCGCAGTAACAATAATAATAATAATCCTTGCATTTGATATTGCGCTTTTCACGTCTTCTAGACGTCTCAAAGCGCTTCACAGAATATGCTGTAAAGTGAATTGACTGTATATTTGTGGGTGAAATGGGTAACAACAAAGCATAGGAACTTGGATCCACTTTTGTGAACAGTTCTTTTAAAAAATGGTCTTACAACCTTTAGATTACGTTTAAAAGGTGAGTCACTTTTAAACATGCAAGAGACACAATGGTTCGCTTCAAACCAATTGCTTTGTGCGTCCACATATAGACCATGTTTTTAACCAAGACCCTATAGTCCACTCCTTTTTGTCACAGCTCTTTGAAAGCCGAGAGCTCTGACTGGAGTGTTAACTGTTCCACCCAAGTATTCAAATGCACGTCTCAAGGTATTAGTGCATGATCCGTTGGAGAAAATAACTATTTTTCTATCTTTGTGTTTACTGTTACTGCAAAACTATCAGTAGTGATGTGCTCTGAAAGGTGCTATACAAATGAAATTTCGTTGTTGCTGTTGCTGCTCTGGGAAGCTGCTCTGTGTGAGGGGGGGCTATATAAATGCAAGTTATTGTTGTTGTGCTGAATTGTGGCAAGCCAGCAAAGCTTGCTCAGTTTCTCCCGTTTAATGTAAGATCTTAATTCCCTTATTGCCTGCTGTACTGAATGCACACGGTCACTACAACATGAAGGGATCAGTCACTGTCACACAAGAACCATTTCTCAATATTGCAGAATTGTAGGGGAATGGTAATAATTAGTTCAGATGTTGTAAGAGCAACATTGGTCAAAGTGTTTTGAAGATTTCTTGGCTTAGTGCCTTGATTCCTCGCCCGCCAAGGAAATCTCTGTGAATCATGATCACGGAGAATGTTTTTGTTTTAACTGAGTCATAGGCCTGTGATGTCACTTGCTCTGTATAAATACAATCCTTTCACCGGCTTGAGGACTGAAGAGCAAATCACGAGCAAGAGACTTGGAGACTCTTTACCTGAAGCCTGCAAAATGATGCTTGTAGGAGCTGTGTTCAGCATTGCCCTTCTGGCACACAGCAGCTTCTGTGCACCAAAGCATTCCATTGTCATCGAATTCCCCGGTGAAAAGTCAGTCAGTGACCTTGAGTTGGCAAAGGTAAGATGAAAGTCCAAGTTTTTTGCTGCTTTTCCTTAGTCTGTTTTGTGCTGAGTTGATTCACCCTTCTCGGCTGTTGCTGTCAGGTATACTTGATATTAAGACGTTAAAACTAATGAGGTTAACATGTTACCTGTTTGCTCCGAGACTGATGGTGATGAACACTTGGCATTTAGAGGTCTGGGAGCTCACTGAAATAATTCTAAGTGAGAGGAGTGGGGTGCACGGAGGAAAAGATCGCTCAGCAGGGCAAAGTCACAAAGAAAATAAAGCTGGGGATAACCAAGTTGTAGACAAGTAGGTTATGCATATAAACCTGACTCAGATAGTAGCATTCTCATCTCTGAGCCAGATGGTTGTGTGTTTGGGGCTTTGACCTCACAGTTTTGGCTAACGCTCCAGTGCAGAAGTGGGAGAGAAATGTCGTCCTTTAGGTGACACGTTAAACTGAGGTCCCATCTGCCTTCTCAGGTGAACATTGAGGATCTTGTGACAGTAAATGGGACAGGAGTGAGTTTCTCCTGATGTTCATAACTGTTTCTGGGGCATTGCAGTGTGGAAATTGGCTTCTACATTTGCCTACAAATACAGTCACTACACTTTACAGAAACGTTGTGAGAGTATTTGAGGCATTATAGACACCATATCAAATGTAAAGATTATTATTATAGCTCTGCAGCAGCTATACAAGGCTCCCATTCATTTTTACTCTCGAAAACTTTCTCCCTCTCCTCTTCTGAAATTGTTTGCTTACGATTTGGTCACTCCCTATGTTGCCCAAGTGGACTTTATTCATACGTGAGCCTTGAGCCTTGAATGAGAGGGTCATCAGGCTCTTTGTTTGTGGGGATACACGTGAGTACCCGGATGAACAGCTAATGCTCTAGTCAGGGGCTTTTGGTGTGCACAGAGCTGTGACACAAAGGAGTGGACAATAGGGTCTTGGTTAAAAATAGGGTCTATCTGTGAACACACAATGCACTTGGTTTGAGGTGAAGCATTGTATTTCTTGCGTGTTTGAAAGTGAGGCACAGCTATTCTATCGCAGCCAAATCTGATCTCGTCCTCAGCGGATACGCACACACCCAGATGTCAAATTGCTTTTCAGAGGGAGAACTGGCTGATTTTCACCGAGCAACTCAAGAGTAATGAAGCCCCTTTAAAATCAAATTCCTAGAAGCAATCATTTTTAAGAGCCTCGTTGTCTGAAATGCTGAGGTGCTTTCTCAGAAAGCTTTCATAATAATAAGAGGCATTTGCCATAAATGTCCAAACATCTTAAGGCACTTCATACAATGAGATTATTGCAACTATTTTGTTTTAGTCGGTTGGGTGCTTGACAGATGCAGAAACCCATCACCGTGCTTAAAAGTATCCAAACTAGACTGAGATTTACACGTAGGTATATCACCTACACATGGAAATCTTCTCCGTGTCTGGAAAGAAATAAGCACCCTGGGGGGACGCAACCTGCTTACCTAATTCTGGAGAGTATTAGGCGCAGGTTGACAAAAGCCAAGGCTTGGGAATCCCAGAGTGTGTGTGGAGTTACTGTGGGAGTTTAATCAGCTAAAATTGTATAGCTTGCCATAGAAAACATTCACAGCTTTTGTTATCTAGGTTTTGTTTCAGTGCTGTAACTATAACTAACTGTTAGCGCTTGCACTAATACCTGATATCAATAGCTAAGAACCCAAACGGGTGGCTGAATCTTTTGGGTTTCATTGTTGCACAGGAGTACCTGAACAAATTTGGATACATAAATCTCAAAAACAATGAAAACGCGATTGTTAGCCTGAAAGGTGCAATCTTGAAGATGCAGCACAGCCTGGGAATTCCTGAATCTGGGCAGCTCGATAGCAAAACCATCAATGCCATGAAAAAACCACGGTGTGGCGTCCCAGACGTCCGCAGTTACAAGACGTTCGACGACGAGAAGTGGGATCACACTGACCTGACCTACTAGTGAGTCATGCACTGTTAATGCACCGCTAACATTAACACACACAGCACCACAACATTCACATTAACACACAACACTGGCCACCTTGTGGTGAGTTGTTTTGTTTCAAAGGAGGGTCCAGATTACCATTAAACTGAAGTTCTGCAATTCACCCCAAAGTACACAGTCAATTCATTTTGCAGTTTGTTCCGTGAAGCCCTTTGAGACATCTCAATGGCGTGATAAGGCGCTGTATCAAACGCAAGGATCATTACTTTTGTTATTATTATTAATTCACAGGTTAATTAACCTTGTTGACAGTTTCAATCAAATTTCATAACTTTAGCTTTTTTTCCCCCAGCTCATACATGTAGCATTTATTCAAGAAAAATTCAATATGTTTGGAAAGTTTGGGGGCAGTTTTTTTTTAAGACAGCCCAGTATTGTAGTGCAACTTATGCACCAGTATTTAGGGTACATCTGGCACACAGCCACTCACAATCTTAGCTTCACAATCTTAGCAGCTTCTTCTTGCTACTAGCCACACAACACCCCCCCACCCTTCACCCCCCTGCCCCCCACCCCCCACCTCTGGAACTCCCTCTCTCTATGTCATTACTTCGCCCACAAAATACACAGTGAATCCACTTTGTAGTATTTCTGTGAAGTGCTTTGAGATGTCTCGAAGATGTGATAAGGTGCTACATCAAATGCAAGGCTTATTATTAAACTACTCCTTAAATGTACCTCTTTGAAGTGCCTATTGTTACTTTCTCCTTTCCTACTCCTCTTCTTCCTTCTTTGTTGCTTTGCATCCAACCCCGTCCGTCATTGTGAAGTGCTCCGAGACGTTATTCTATGGAGAGGGATAAATGTGCTAATTTATCAAATATTCTATTTAACAGCAACTTGCAATTAAATGCACGTTGTGGTTAAGACACAATACAGTAGTGGTTTTGCTGACTTTTGGGGTTATAATTACTGTTTGTCTAATTTTCGTTTCCTCCCATCAAACAGTATTGTTAACCACACTCCTGATATGGTTCCGTCAGTCGTTGACGATGCTTTTGCTCGTGCGTTCAAAGTCTGGAGTGACGTTACTCCATTGACGTTCAAAAGGATCTACAGTAATGACGCAGACATCCTGATTCAGTTTGGCAGGACGTGTGAGTAGACAGGACACTACCTGTAGAATGAATTAGTCTTGTTTGATGATTTAATTTGCGGTGATTTACCTTCATTCTGACCGTTCCCTCCACCCACTGCCTTCGTTCAGCTACCTCCAGCCTTTGTTGGGTCCGCTCCACCGCTCCACTGTGTATTTTGTTGGCGAAAAATGCAAAGAAAAGAAGTAAATCACCAGGACCCAGATAGAATTTCTCCCAAATAATTTGCACATAGCACATGATACACTGGTTTGCGGTTGGGTTATACATGGTTTGCGCACAGTATATAATAGACCTTGTGGCTAATGATTTCAATCTGTTTGTTGTTGAAGGGCATGGAGATCCCTATCCGTTTGATGGCAATGATGGTCTGCTGGCACATGCCTACCCTCCCGGCAAAGATCTTTATGGCGATCTCCACGGTGACGCCCACTTTGACGATGATGAATTCTGGACTCTGGGAAAAGGAGCAGGTATTCAACATTGAGCCCAATTAACCTAAGAATATTTCCTTTGAACGACCTTATGCAAACGTTATAACAAATGTAACGCGCTCTCTCATTGATCTCACTGCATGTTGCATTTCTTTCAATTGGCAATTTATGCCCATTTTACACTACATGGCATTTTAATTTTTCTGCCCATAAAATACGTAGTCAATTCACTTTATAGTATACCTTGTGAAGCGCGTTGAGATGTCTTAACAACATAATAATGCGATATATCAAAAGCAAGGATTATTATAATAAATGACTGTTTTGAGAAGATTAATCTATCTCTGGAATTTCCATGTGTAGGTGGGATATATGGAATTCTCGGTTTAGTTTGGATACCCTTAAACACGTTGATGGGTGTCCACATGTATCAGATATTTGGCTGAACCAAAAGAAAATGACTCTATATATGTGATTCTTTATCTGAAGTACAATTTGTGATTCAGGCTTCTGATGACTTCACTGTTAGAAAAGATAATGCAACTCTGTTGGACTGTTCCTGTACCTCCTTCAATTCTGTTACTAAAATATCATCCCTTTGACCTCTCAACAGTGGTTAAAACTCAGTTCGGCAATGCCAATGGAGACTCCTGCCACTTCCCATTCATTTACGAGGGAAAAACATACAAGGCCTGTACCACAGACGGGCGGGATGATAACTCTCTCTGGTGTGCCACCACTGCAGACTTCGACAAAGATAAGAAATATGGATTCTGCCCAGATGGACGTAAGGCATTTTTCTTCCCTTCCCGTTTTGCGTGATAGGCGAACAGCTTTTGCTATCTTCCACTTAAGAAAGCACCTTATATTGTGGACAGATTGTGAATTTAGGCCTTTACGTAATTTCAACTGAACATAAGAACACAATTGCTGGATGAAAGTAGACCAAGGTCCATCCTGTTCACCTTCCACTATCCCGGCATGACCATTTTGGGACCCAAACTATGTACTATATCCCACGATATTATTTCTTGAAAGAAATCTACCTCATTTGTTTTTCAAAGAATCGACACTTTCTGCTTCTACCATCTCCCTAGAGAGTCTGTTCCATACATTTATGTTGAGACACGTACAGATCAGTTGCAGCCATCTGATGAATTCGCCTGGTGTGAAATGGTTTGAATTAACCAGTATTCATTTCAAGTAGGATTTGAGTTAAAAAAAAACTGCAAAATCATCGTTGTCAATGAGAAGCTGTTGTTCAAAAATTGGGCGTCATCCCACCTCTAGAGACAGTCGCAAGACATTCAATCCTTCTGCCTCTGAGTGCGGTGGCCATCACTGTTTATCTGGGATGGTTAATCTCTTAGTTCTGCTCTCCAGGCCAGCAATGATCCTAAGCTGTATAGGCTATCCCAGAGGTCAGGGCAAGTCACACTTGCCTCCATCAATATTTTGTTTTACATTACTGAGTAAGACAGTAATTGGAGTTGAGGTACAGATCAGCCATGATCTGATAGAATGACCGAACAGGCTTGAGGGGCTGAATAGCCTACTCCTGTTCCTTTGTTAGTCTCAACATGATTACTTCATCAGTATAATAAACCACCTCTATCCTAGCTGGACTATCTCGCAAACATACCCTGGTAACTTGACTTGATTACCTTTGGCTTGAGGCACTCAAGCAGAAATGCCCTGAGGAGATTGGGTGGGCAGAGTGTATTGAGGAGTAGGTTTGGGTAGAGTTGGTTCTAGGCTCCATAATTCTCATGGTCTTGGCTTTACGATAAGTTTCTTAAAATTTAAAATCATGCGTAAATTTGAAAAATGTTTAAACTGTCGTAATTTGGAAGCGGGTTTCCACAGTTCTTAAAATGTTGTGAATTCAGGCTAAATTCTAAGATTTTTAAAAAAATTCTGCGAGATCTTACATTTTAAACCAATGAGGATAAAACAGTGAGGTTAAGGTTAATGGTGAAGCTAAGACCATGATAAATGTTGTACTCCTTGCTTTTCGTATTCGGAGCTTTGTTATGCCCTCTCTTTCGTGATTCGTGTTTGAATCTTAAGGTTTTATGAATCGCATTCATTTCAATTGTGTTCCTTTCAGGTTTGTTCACCATTGATGGTAACAGTGAAGACAAACCCTGTGTGTTCCCCTTTGTATTCGATGGGAAAACATATGAGAGCTGCACTTCTGAGGGACGCAGTGATGGTTATAGGTGGTGTGCAACAACCAGCAATTTCGACATTGATAAAAAATATGGGTTTTGTCCAAATGCAGGTAATTAGGTTTAGAAAATCGAAAGTTTATTTTAACACTTTAGATATAAGCCTTTGTCAGAATTTTTAAAAAATTGTCAGAATATAATTATAGAAAGGATTGGGACTTTTCTCCCTGTGTCTCGGCCAAACAGACTTCCAGATAAAATGGGCATTCACTTCCAGGTTGTTTTGCAGCTCATTGGTTGCCATGTTCGCCTAAAAATACAGTTACTGCACTTAACAGTAAAAATTGTGAGTTGCGTTGAGACGCAATAACAAAGGCAAAGATTATTATAGTTAGCAAGTTGCTCGATCAAATGAAATGTGAAACACATCTGGATTCAAAATTGAACCATACAGCCTGGAAAGGCGTTAGGTTCAATTCCTGTCTTGGGCTGAGTTAGCTGATATCTGGCCACACGACACCTATAATCAGCTTCATATAATCGGCCACTGGCAAAGGACTGTGGAAAATCAGGCAGAGCAACTTCCAGTTCCTGATCCCTGTCTCGATACCACTGCTGGCTGGATGTGTGGATGTCAAGTGATCAACGGGTGCTCCACAGTCAAATTGCCCTGCGGACACTCAGGCTTGAATGAGGAGCAGGATGTGCAAGTGCTCTAACTAATATGCTACAGTCCTGCGCAGTGCCCATGGAAGCATAATGTAGCACCTTTAGGGAAAGCGGGAGAAAATTGGAAAAAGAGAATACAATGAAATACAATACAAATTTACATTTATATAGCGCCTAAAAATAATAATAAGCCTTGCTTTTAATATAGTGCCTTATCACACCACTGAGACATCTCAGAGCGCTTCACAGAATATATTGTAAAGTGGATTGACTGTGTATTACACAAAAGAACAGAAAAAAGCGCATTAATTTTTTAAGGCGGTTTGAATGGCTGTTTTGCTCAGTAGCGAGACAATTTGACTTAACACGACACCCATCTGCTTTCTTTCAGGCAACGCTGTGGTCGGTGGAAATGCAGATGGGGAACAGTGCAAGTTCCCCTTCACGTTCTATGGTAAAACGTACAGTGAATGCACCACCGATGGTAGAGCTGACAAAAAGCTTTGGTGTTCTACCACCAGTGATTTCAACAAAGAAAAAAAGTGGGGTTTCTGCCCTAATATTGGTAATTGGTTTATTTTTTTAACTGGGGTTTACTGTGCAGATCCATGATATTCAAGAGTAATTAACACCAGACTGGAGCCTGATGATTGTGCAGAATTTTGGAAAGTGCTTAAATTCAATCTTCATTTGCAAGACAGTTTTCAACAGTTCTTTGAGACTGAATTTGAGATTTTTGTTTTCAAAATTCTGCATGATGTTACATTTTAAGACAATTGTCTTAAGGCTAAGACCCTGAGAAATATCAGGTCCCTGATTCACAATGTCACAGTGGCAAGGTTACAGGTTGAAATCCCTGTCTTGATCATTCCTACCAATACACTACAGTATATTGAACTTTTTGGAAGGAATGTGCTGTTCTAGAAATCTGTGCTGGATGTGTAATGTTTAACGACTAAACAACTTGTATCTGCTGGGTGTGTAGGTTACAGCTTGTTTCTGGTGGCAGCCCATGAGTTTGGACACAGCTTGGGGCTAGATCATTCCACCCTCAGAGAAGCCCTCATGTACCCCATGTACAAATACGTAGACTTTCCATTGCACCGCGATGATATTGAAGGAATCCAATATCTGTACGGTAGGTCCAATTAGTTTAATTATTGTTTTCTCTAATAATTTTATGGAGTCCTGTAGCAAGCGAAAGGACTGGGGTTCGATTCCCGGGCAGGGTGAAACATTAGGCAAGCTTCCTTACTCCACACACTTCTGTTTACCTAACAGTAAGTGGGAACCTGGTTGTTAGTTGATTGTTGGATTGCTTTTCCAGGGGGAATAATCCCTACGAATATATAATAATAATATGGTCGCTCAATCCACAACTGTTCGTGGCACACTGCTGTGCGCAATTGGCTGCTGCGTTTCGCCCACAAAAAATATACAGTCACGTTATACATAAGTGAATATATATTCAATTTACAGTATATTCTTTGTAGCGCTTTGAGACATCTCAACGATGTGATAAGGTGCGAATGCAAGGATAATTATTATTATAATCATTTTAATAATAGATACACAATAGCCAAAATGCATTTTATTGAAGCATTTGTGTAGTAGCAGTAGTCAAACAATGTCCCAATATATTATTTTCCCAGTGTGTAAGGGTATCTTTGAGCTCAGGTTGGTTTATTTTCAATGCAGGACCAAATCCAGGTTCCCCAGCCTTGCCCACCATTGGCACACCAGAGATCACAACAGCCCGACCGAGTATAACAACGACCACTGAAGCGACAGGTTCTGACATCTGCAGCGTGGACACTTTCGATGCCATTGCAGAAATTAAAGGACAACTTCACTTCTTCAAAAATGGGTAAGTGGTGATGGATTTGCTTCTGAATCCTGGAATCCTGTTGGAGTCTTGTAGTTTCGTGGTTGGAGCACTCGCCTCGCAAGCGAGCAGACCCGGGTTCGATTCCTGGGCAGGGTGAAACATTAGGCAGTTTTTCTTACTCCACACACCTCAGTTTACCTAGCAGCAAGTAGGAACCCGGTTGTTAGTCGCTTGGTGGATTACTTTCCGGGGGTAATAATCCCTTCCAAAATATATATAAAAATAATAATTTGGTCACTCAATCCATGACTGTGTGTGGGACACTGATGTGTTTGGCCCACAAAATACAACAGTAGATTCACATCACAGCATATTCTGTGAAGTACTTTATCAAATACATTATTATTTGATATAGGGATTTATCAAATGACTATATCAAATGCTAAGATTATTATTATTATCATCCTCCAAACACCTACAAAATACACAGTCACTACACTTTGCGGTACACTCTGTGAATCAAATTGAGACGTCCACTTGACGTGAAATGGCGGTATACCAAATGCAAGGATTATTATTATTATCTTGGAAAATAATTATTGTGTAAAGCAGGAATCTGTTTTTAAGAACACGGGAGGATTTCCCTCCTCTCAGGAATATTAGTTATTAGGTAAAAATGAAAGGGTAAATGTGCGAAGGATGGCTACCCTCATTCTGTAGCCTAAAATCAAGATCGCTGCTACCCTTACCTTTAGCTTTAGCTCCCACACCCCCACAACCTGGCCCCACGTCACAAAGATTTTTCCAATATATTTTCGATCAGAAATATGCTATAAATATATCATAAATATGTAATTATAAATACAGTAATCTCCTGATAGCTCAACCCTGGCTTAACATGTCACTACCACTTTAACTCATCATGCTGTCATGCCTAACTCGACACTTGACGACAAAGTACAGTGAAAATAGCTGAGATAAAAGTAACTGTTAATCTTTTGCTTCACATTTTCCAGAAAAGTCTGGAAGTTTGCGTCAAACAAACAACTTGTCACAGGACCTGAGCCAGTTACAAAACTGTGGCCTAAGGCTCCCTCCAAAATCGACTCTGCTTTTCAAGATAAAAGAACCCAAAAGGTCTACATTTTCTCAGGTTTGTCATTTATTTATTTATTGATTGATTGAATGATTGATTTCTCGATGACTATTTTCAAGCAGCTATTCAGACATCATTATCAGGAGATTCCAAGTTTGCTTTTCCTGTTAGTCCAGCTCATAAAAAGGCCCCACAGCTCTCTGGTCGAAGGCTGGGTATCAGTAGAGCACGACATTGCCTTCAGCGTTTCTTCAACTGAGGAAAATCAGTCAGGTTTCCTAGTTAGTCCTGGTCATTGTTCAATGACCCCAGTTGGCTAGTGCCTTTGTGTAAGGGTCGGGTTTGGAGATGATCAGCTCCTTTCATGCCTGCGACTACTCCACTTCTTACCGACACTCACTGTCAGTCCTCACACATAAAGGACAATCACTTGGTGAGGTACCAAATGGCAGCCGACAACTGTGAAACCCAACCTGCATGAATGAGCACCTTCATAAGAACATAAGAATTGCTCGATGTAAGAAGATTAAGGTCCATCCAGTTCGTCTTCCACCGTCCTGGCAGTCGCATGCACATGTCATGTCCCAAGCTATATGGAGTGGAGTCCTGTAGCTCAGTGGTTAGAGCACTCGCTTTGCAAGTGAGAGACCTAAGTTCAATTCCAGGCAGAGGGCAAAACCTTGGGCAAGTTTCCTTACTCCACACAGAGCCTAATAATAATCCCTCCAAAAAACCAAAAACAATAATTAAATTGGTCATTTTCAATCTACGACTGTTTGTGAGACATTGCTGTGCGCAATGGGCTGCCGCGTTCGCCCACAAATATACAGTCAATTCACTTTACAGTGTGTTCTGTGAAGCGCTTTGGGACGTCCTCCCGACGTGAAAAGCGCTATATCAAATGCAAGGATTATTATTATTATTATTATATGCTACAGCCCAAGGTATTATTTCCTAAAGAAATCTATCTCATTTGTTTTTGTAAGAATCAACACTTTCCATTCCCACCATCTCGCAAAGGAGCCTGTTCTATATATTTACTACTCACTCACTGAGGTGGTTGGAGGATATTGGATCGGGAAAAGTAATAAAACAAACTAAAACTCTCTTGCTGACAACTGAATTCCAACTGAATGATTCCTTTTTCTTCACAGGGGAATCTTACTATATATTCTCTGGCAAGACTCTTGAGCAAGGCTATCCCAAGAACATCTACAAACTGGGCATTGGCGACGATGTTAAGCATATAGTGGGTGCTATTATGAAAGCCAAATATAAAGTTTTGCTGTTTGGTGGAACCAAGGTTTGGAGGTAAGTTTGAGGGCGACTATCTGTCAAGTAAAATTACTTAGATACACAAATAAATATATCGTACTACAGTACATGTTCATCGCTGCAGTCTAGTTTGAAATCTCTTTTACCCCCTTGATTTACAATAACAGCATACAGCATAGGAGGCAACTGGGCTACCGAGTCTGTTCCAGTTGTCAGCAAAGTGCTCAGCAAAATCATCCTAAAGCTGGCTCTTTGCAACACCCTTCCTTAAAATACCTCCATTGACTTTCAATTCCCAAGTGCTGTCTGAAAACTTCCCATTTTCCATCAACTGCAGCCAAATATCTTAACAAATAAATAAATGTAGATTTACGTTCAATTTTTAGCCTCTATAAATGCTTATTAATACATTTTAATTTATATTTGTTTAAATTCCATGCTTGCTACTTACGCACAGAACAGATTAACTTATTCAACTTCTTTAACTTGGATTCAGACTCAACCTGAAGACGCAGACGATTGAGAAGAGCTTCACCAATTACATTGATTACTATTTTGCTGGGGTGCCTATTGATGCCAATAATATCTTTACACACAAAGGTAAGTTCATCAGCACAAATTACTTTTGGACATCAAATAATTAATGGGATCTGACTACTAGAATCATATTCTAGACAAGTAACAAAAAGAATTCCGGGCTTACAATCAACACACTATGATGGACTCCAATGATGTTATACAATATAATGGAAAGAGCAAATTGATAAACGTTCACGTGTAATACTGTACATAATAATCTTGCATTTGATTTAGTGCCTGAGTCGTCAATGACTCAAAGCGCTTCACAGCTTTTACTGCAGATTGTAGTGACTGTGTATCTTTTGTAGACGGGTTACTTAACATTCTTTCCAATTCGTTCTCTTTCAGGGTATTACAACTTTGTGCATAATGGCGTTTTCTGGAAGATGAACCATAATCGTCAAATTGAATTTGTGGGTTACGTCAACCGCGATTTGTTGAAATGCAAGGAATAAATTCTCCGTCTTAGCATCAGAATTCTCTGGAAGAAGGAATGTATTTAATTTATTCTGTTTAATTCAAATATTCCATTACGCTTTCAACATCAAAAGCAATACATGCAATCCCTGAATTTTTGTGTTCACATTTTACCTGGGACTTCGGTTTGTTGTTTGAAGATTTGCCTTGGATGGTGAATCTACTCAAATGAAGGGATTAGGGTGGGACTGCACTATCCCCTTCCCCCCGCCCCATTACCACCAGGTAAATTGAATGAGCAAAGAAATTAAAGAATTAATTATAAATTGCATGTGTTACTTGTAATAGATGCATGAGTTGACTCTTCCATCATCACTATGTCAACTCTTCCATTAGTGTCAACCTTTATTCGGGTTGAATCAAAGTGCCTGCTGGACAGTGTAAATCTAGATTGATATGTAATGCTCTCTTTATGTGTGAATGATAGTATGTCACAAATGCCAGGTAAGATATAAATGTGAAGCCAATCTAATCAAGTGTATAAGATGCACTGTGATTGTCACTGCAATACTTTGCTTATTCTGATACTGAGTGAAATTTCATGAGCTTTATAGAAAGTCACAGCTTGAAGTGGATTTACATTCATTGCTCAAGAGCAGCATAAAGATACCCAACCGGAAACTTTTTTTAAAAAAGTCCAACCACGGCTATATTTTATGTCTTAATCAAACTTTAGTATTTATTCTTAGTTTTCTTTTTCTATTCGGGAACAATATATTTTATCAGGTCTGTTCCAGTTTTCTGACGCAAAGCTCCAGCTGTTGACCGGTGTAATGGACAAATATGTTGGAAAACCAGTCATGTTAAAGAATCGTAATATCAGGCCAAAGTTGACACTAAGCGTGAACAGATGGCAACCAAAATCTGCCCAGCAAAAAGCTTGTGGAACGAGCTAAATTAAATCTTTCTCGATTAGTTGGACCTCCAAATCTTTAATGAACTAGCGCTTGTTATCGAATTATGCAATCTGGCCAATTTCTCTTCCCTTTACTTTTGCCTACGACTCATCTCTGTCCATAAGTCAGGACTGCCAATACCAATATTATCTTCCGAACAAGTGCTTCTTGCCTTTATAGCAACACTTTTGACTCGAGCATAAGCCAAATTCATGTACATATCACGGGTGATTAAACTGCCACATTAGGATCAGAGGAATAGAAGGAGATAATTGAGCCCATTGAGTCCATACAGCCAATTCATCAGATAACGGCAGATCTTTTAATCCTACATCCCTGCCTTTTCGCCACACCCTTACTTCTCAAGCATCCTTTTAAACATTTCATTGAGTCTGCCTTTACAATCTTTTCTGAAGGTTCACATTATCACACCCCTCTGTGTGAATATGTGAAGAGAATATTTTCTGAGATTTCATGATTTGTTCTTTTTTGCCATCAGTGTTCCTAGCCACAGCAGCAATCATCGAATGAAGAACTTGCAAATACCAAGTTTTGGTTAACAATTGACTTAAGTACATCAGTGTTTGGTAAAGCTCAGATAATATAACCGTTATAACTGAAGCTAAATTATTTTTTAATAAGAATTCATGTTGGAAACTTTTTCATATAATAAATTGCTTTCTGTATTTCATAAAATGTTTTCAGGCTGATCATTGTGTGAATCGTGTAACAATGTTTTCACATAGAAGTTATCCCTACCACACAACTTTGTTCATATGTTTCTCTCTTGCAATGACTATTGCGGTACAATGCATATAATGCTAATCTATTCTCTCACCTCTGGGACACTCCAGATTTAAAACAACAACAACATTTCATTTGTATAGCGCCTTTCACGTTGGGAGGACATCTCAAGGTGTTGGACAGAATTACGGACCAGAACTGGGGGTCGGGATGGGAGGGGTGGAGGGCAGGCGGAAAGCAGGGAGATCAAAAGCACAGTCGAAGAGGAGGGCCTTGAGGTGGATCTTGAATGTTGCGAGGGAGGGGGTGAGACGGAGGGTCTACGGGATGGAGTTCCAGAGGGTGGGTGCAGAGTGACGGAAGGCCCGCCCGCCAATAGTGGAGTGAGCAAGGCGGGGGACGTGAAGCAGACTGGAGCTCGCCGAGCGGAGGGAGCAAACAGAGTGGTAGGGGATTTGGAGGTCAGTGAGGTAGGGGGGAGCAAGGCCGTGGAGGGCTTTGAAGGTGAGGACCAGGTTCTTGAACTGTATCCTCTATGATGGGAAGCCAGTGGAGTTGGGTAAGGATGGGGGTGATAGGGTCGCGGAGCCTAGTGCAGGAGAGGACACGGGCTGCAGAGTTCTGGATGATCTGCAGCCTGTGGAGGGAGGAGTTGGGGAGGCCGACAAGCAGTGAGTTTGCATTGTCGAGCCTCGATGTAATGAAGATATGTATGTAATGATGTAAATGATGTAAGTCAATTGATGGTTAAAATAATGATGGTAATGAAACTTGTATTTGATATAGTGCCTTATCAAGTCTTCGAGATGTTTCAAAGCGCTTCACAGAATATACTGTAAAGGAAATTGACTATATTTTGTGGGCAAAATGCAGCAGCCAATTGTATACAGCAGTGTCCCACAAAGTCGTGGATTGAGTGACAAACGTTTTTAAAATTTTTTTTCGAAGAGATTAGTATCCACGGAGAAGCGATCTGCCAATTGACGAACAACTGGGTTCCTACTTACTGCAGGTAAACAGAGGCCTGTGGAGTAAGAAAACTTGCCCATTGCCCAAGAAAACTCAGAGGTATCAGTCTCCTCTTTCTGTTATCTGTATGAATGTGCAGTAAGCCTGGGCAAGCTCAATTCTTATCCTGGAGGAAATATTCCTTGCATTTGATATAGTGTTTTATCACTTTGTCGAAACACCTTAAAGTGCTTCACTAGATATAACTGTAAAATGTAGTAACTGTGCATTTATAGGCAATTGCAACACAAAATATTAAGACTTCAGCATCGAACATTATGTCTCACTAAAAATATAATCCTTGCATTTATCAAGATCTCAAAAGGCTTCACAAAATATAGTGTCAAGTGAATTGACTGTGTAACTTGTGGGTGAAACTCGGCAGCCAATTGCTCACAGCAGTGTCTCACAAACAATCCACACCATGGATTGAGTCACCAAATTTTTTTGTTGAAAGAATTATTTCCCCCGGAAAAGCGATCCACCAATCGACTTAACAATTGGGTCCCTGCTTACTGCCAGGTGAACAGAGGCATGTGGAAACTTGCCTAACATTTCGCCCTGCCTGGGAATTAAACCGAGGTCCTTTTGTGTGTGGGGAGAGTGCTCTAACCAATATGCTACAGGACTCCAGATGTATAAAGATGGCTCCTATAGAAATGTGGAAATTCACAATGCATTGGGCGTTGTAATGGGAATGCACAAATGTAACTAATTACAGACGCAAAGACAAGATGCAAAATCAGACACAAGACAAGCCCATGGACATAACCAATTAGAGGCACACTGGAGATAGACACACCTACACATAGAGGCAAATACCTGCAAACAAACACACAAATTGAGACACGAGATATAAAACCAAACCTCTCCGACCTGCCCACTCCATCACAGCATCAAGCACAATGTTGAAGTGCTGAATTCTTAATATTTTAACACGATACAGCCCCGGGGAGTAAAACCCAATACGTCCCGAGGCATATTGGTTGGGAGCACTCCAGGCGCAGCGAAACGCTGGGCGAGTTTCCTTGCTCCACGCGCCTGCGTTTACCCGGAACGTCCTCCCGACGTGAAAAGGCGCTAAGCAAAACGTAATCTTGTGGTGGTCGTCGTTGGGAGAGGTCCACCGACAGAGCGGGCGGGTACAGTCTCGGATAAGTCGGACTGGGTGGAAGGTGGCGCTTGGCACTGCGATGGGCGGGTAGGGCGGGCGGGGCGGGTAGGGCGGGTGGGTAGGGCGGGGCGGGTAGGGCGGGTGGGTAGGGCGGGCGGGGCGGGTGGGTAGGGCGGGCGGGGCGGGTAGGGCGGGTGGGTAGGGCGGGCGGGGCGGGTAGGGCGGGGCGGGCGCTCTGGAGATGACCTCCATTGGGGCTGAAGGAGACCAACCAACTGAGCCACTGAGAGGGAATCCCCCACCTGGTAACAGACAGGATCACGTGCTCAGGGGACACCCCCCACCACCACCACCGCGCGTGACGTCAGACGCCCGCGAACGTCGGCCCGAAGTCAGACGCAAGGAGGACGTAACCCGGGTGGAGGGGAGGGGCGTCGGCGGTGATGATGATGGAAGGTGACGCGTCACTCCGCACGCACTCCCCGGAGCTGTCCGCGTCCGCGCGGAGAAAAAGCAGTGCCGCCGTCCGCCTCCGTTCAGCGCCGCCGCCGCGGGCGCCCTTCCGAACGGGCGCGCTGCAAAGTCTCGGTGGGTGGGTGGAGGGGGCACCGGGAGGCCTCCGTCCCCCAGTCGGTTCACTCAAACCCGCCACCCCCCGCGACAGGTCGGCGAGCCGGTCCTAGCGCTGATGGGTACAAAAGGAGGCCCGGGCGGTGAGGCGTCCTGGGAGGCGAGATGGCGTCTGTCAAGATTGCCGTGTTATTTGTGTAGGTTTGTCTCTGACCCGCGCGGGGCCGCGTGGCCCGGGTGACCGGGGTTTTTGCCCCTCTGAGCCGGCCGAGTGGGAGGTAAGGAATCCGAGGCGCTTGGGCGGCGCGGGTTGTGGAGGAGCGCGGGAGGCGAGGCCGAGGCGGCCTGACGGACGGAGCGGGGCCTCAGTCCACCCCCCCCCATCCCCCCCCACCCCCCATTAGTAGCTCCGCCAACTGCCTGAGCGCAAGTCACACGCCGCCGCCGGGGGCGCAGGCACCGCGCGGGGCACCACAGCCGGAGACCCGGGGAAGGCACATGAGAGAGAGAGACCGACACGGACTGTGTGGGGGGGGGGGCAAGAGAGAGAGAGAGACGGACTGTGGGGGGGGGCGAGAGAGAGACGGACTGTGTGGGGGGGGCGAGAGAGACGGACTGTGGGGGGGGGGAGCGAGAGAGACGCAGTTGGGTGGGGTGTGTGGAAAGGGGTGCCGTTGGGTGGGGGATGTTGGGGGGCACCGTTGGGTGGGGGAGGGCTGTTGGCTGGGGGAGGGGGATGTTGAGGGGGCGCTGTTGGCTGTGGGTGGGGGGGGTCGCTGTTGGCTGGGGGTGGGGGATGTTGGGTGGGGGGGCACTGGGGGTGGGGGATGTTGGGTGGGGGAGCACTGGGGTGGGGGGCGCTGGGTGTGGGGGGGGGGCCACACAACTGTTACCTGCACGTAAAAGTTTCCCTGTGTGCACTGGAGTGTGCGTTGTCTCCCTGTGAGGGACGCAGTCTGTTGACCCGTTTCGGGAGTGTTGGTGAGGATGGGCGAGACATTGTGTTGGTAGTGCTGAAGTTGCACAGTTTGCCATCAACAGCATTACCTGACAAGATTCGTATTGCTGTAGCTTGTCTCGCTCGTACTGTGTGTGTATGTTAGTGCAATGCCTTGCAGGTTCGCGGGAGATGCTGCGATGTGCAATACGTACGAAGGAAAGGACATGCTCTCAAAAGTGTTGAGCATTTTTACTTGTGGATGGTCAGCAAACGCATCAGTTTCTCATCTTATTGTAGATTATTTCTGAATCACTTGGGCTCAGTTGATCGCACCTCCTGAGTCGGAATTTATGTGGATTGGGATTTTGGGTTTATACATCCAGTGTAGTGCTGGTCCCCCGAATGAGATTTTCAACTGGGTCTGCCTGTTTAAGTGAACACTGAAGATCACTATTTGATAACAATATCAAGGTTATATTCGTACAGCGCCTTTCACGTCGGGAGGACGTCCCAAGGCGCTGGACAGTGTACAATATTTCAGACCTGAGCTGGGGTCGGGGGGGGGGGGGAAGGGGGGTGACTAATGGCATGGTTGAAGAGGAGGGTCTTGAGGCAGGGACTTGAAGGAGGCTAAGGAGGGGTCAAGGTGGAGTGATTGGGGGTTGGAATCCCAGAGGTTGGGGGCAGAGCGGCTTAAGGCTCTCCCGCCAATGGTGGGACGGGTGGGTCGGGGGACGTGGAGCAGGCCAGAGCCGGCTGAGCGGGTGGGTTGCTAGGGGGTTAGGAGGTCGCAGAGGTAGGGTGGGGCGAGGCCATGGAGGGCTTTGTAGGTGAGGACCAGGATAAGAGAAATGTGTTTCTCCCAGTTATTAGAGAGAATACCCTTATCGAATAATGCCATGTGATCTTTAAACCCCAGATAAAACCAGTCACTTTATAGTTGTTTGTAAATTGCTGTTTGCAAATTGGTTGCTGCATTGTCTGCAAAATCCTGTGAAGTGTCTCAATGATGTGGTAAGCTGCTGTATCAAATGCAAGGATTCTTATACTTAACTGTCCAGCTCCAGTGTTTACCACTTTAACAGGATCTACATCTTTTGTTCTACATGGACCATAGTTGAATACAGTGATACAGTGCACTATTGACATGTATGCTTGTGACCACCTTCACTGTGCTGACAATCCTTGCAAACTGGAACACTCCTTCATTTGTATTTGTCTATTTAATCTAAACTCAGATACTTCTTCACATGCAATGCAAAATGCAAACTGTTGTAATAGGAGTTTACCTCCTTGCCCCACTACTCACAGACATCAGAAACCTCTCCCTGTCCACTGGCACCATTCCCACCCTTTTAAAAACAGCCATTATCACTCCTATCCTTTTTATAAAAAAAACCTTCCTGGACCCATCCCGGCTTTCAAACTACCATCCTATTTTCCTTTCCAAGGTCCTGGAATGAGTTGTTACTTCGCTCCTTCCTCTCCCGCCATTCTCTTCATGAACCCCTCCAATCGTGTTTTCGTGCTGCCCACAGCACAGAAACAGCTTTGGTCAAATTGATGATAACAACAGCAAGATTACATTTGTCTAGCGCCTTTCACGTCGGGAGGACGTCCCAAGGCACTGGACAGAGTATAGCATTTCAGGCCCAGGCTGGGGTCAGGAAGGGAAGGGGGGTGGCTGATGGCATGGTCGAAGAGGAGGGTCTTGAGGCGGGACTTGAAGGAGGCTAAGGAGGGGGCGAGACAGAGTGACTGGGGGATGGAATTCCAGAGGTTAGGGACAGAGTGGCTGAAGGCTCTCCCGCCAATGGTGGGGCCACAGATGCCAAGCTGTGACTAGGACTCCCTCTGCCTCCACGTCCTCCTTGACCTCTCCGCTGCCTTCAGTACCGTTGACCACGCTATCCTCCTCCACTGCCTTTCCTCACACCTCAACCTTCACGGTTCTGTCCTTGAATGGTTCAGGTTGTATCTCTCACACCGTCTCCACTTCATCTCCACAAACAGTTTCTCCTCTAGCACGGTCTCGTGCGGCATTCTTCTGGCTCTATCCTTGGTCTCTTCTTCAATATCTTTTTGTTTCCTCTTGCTCCCATCATCCGCAGACATGGAGTTAACTTCTACGTGTATGCAGATGACACCCAACTCTCTTTGCCTCCACTCTTGACTCCAGGATCACTGCTGTCCTGACAGAATGTCTATCAGACATCAAGTCCTGGATGAGAGCTAACTTGACTACGCAAACTCCCTGCTTTTTGGCCTCCCCAGTTCTTCCCTCCATAGGCTGCAAATCATCCAGAACTCGGTAGCCCGTGTCCTTTCCCGCACCAGGCTCGGTGACCCTATCACCATCATCTTCACCCGATTCCACTGGCTTCCCAACTCGCAAAGGATATGGTTCAAGATCTTGGTCCTCGCCTTCAAAACCCTCCATAGCCTTGCTCCCCCGCTATGTCTGTGGCCTCTTAACACCCTACCAACCTGCCTCTCCCCCTGCTCAATGGGCTCTGGCCTGCTTCATCTCGCCCACCTTGCCCACCCCACTGTTGGTGCGAGGCTTCAGCCACTCCGCCCCCACCCTTTGGAACTCCATCCTGTAGTCCCTTCGCCAAACTCCCTCCCTTGCCTTCTTCAAGACCCATCTCAAGACCCTCCTTTGGCCGTGACTTCAATCACCCTCCCCGATGCCAAACCCCAGCTCGGATCCGAAACACTGATTGTCCAGCACCTTGGGACATCCTGCGATGTGAAAGACGCTATACAAATGTAATTTTATTGCTGTTTTCAGTAAAAGTCTCTGTTTTTCATGAAATAAATTAGATTTTGTGTGTTTCTTTGCTATGTTACCATTTCACTTTTTTTTAAAAATATGTTAAGGAAACATCTTGCTCCTTGTGGCATTTACATAATGCAAAAGACATTGCTCTGATGTTTTGAAATGGAATACAGTATTTCCATCTGGCACAATTGTTTCTGACTGAGATGATCATTTCCAGCTTGGATTACTGGTTACTGAAAATGTTGCATTGCTTACGACAGGAAATCCTGATTTTTTTAAAAAAAAATTGCGGCAATGTAGAATGCCTGTTAATGTGCAGAATTTAAATCATGGTTAGTCATTTTGTGGAAAGCTTGCGTTTTTCAAGCTTTATTTGAACTTATTCAATTATTAAATGAAATGGTAAATTTGAATGCTGGGGTTTAGAGATGAGGGAACGAAAAGTTTCAAGATCCTCACTCACATAGAAATCACTTCATGACCTGGTACAACCCTTACCTCTCTGACCTGGTTACGTCCCAGTCCCCTTACCCGCCGCGCTTTGCTCAGCTGGCTCCGGCTTCCTCATCTCCTCTGCTTTACCCTCAGTGACTGTTTTCAGCCAGTGTGCCCTGAGACTCTAGAACTTTCTGCCTCAATCTCTGTACCTTGCCCAACTTTGGATCACACATGAAAACCTTCCTCTGACTGTTCGTATGGTCACCTTCTCCCTGGCTCAGCATCAAGCTCTGCTACTATTAAGCACTCACGCTACTGGTGTAAAGGATGCTATATAATTGCACGTTGTTTATTAAATACTGTACAGACAATTGAACCATTTTATTTCCAAAAGAAAACTATTCAAAACATTTCCCAGACAATTAGAAGGATGCAATTGATGGATGGAAGGAGAGCCCAGTGTTCCAGTTTGCAGGGATTGTCAGCAGAGTGAAGGTGGTCACAAGCATACATTCTGCAGAGTCCAGCTCAGGGTGAGTCTCGCTGCAATAGGGACATGCAACCCTCAGCAGCCAAAAGGTTGGACTACACTGGTCTATCATATTCCTACGTGTAGAATAGATACTAAGACTTTTTTATATTAAATAAAAGAGCCTGACAACTCTTGGAAATGGTAATGTGACAATTTGTAGTAAACAAAAAAAGCATGCTTTTTTTCCTGGTTTTAGTAGAAAATACACTACAATATGAATTCTTCTGATGCCATCTCCATCAAAAACACAGGCCTTCTCCCATGTTGGAGTTTGAATGTTAGGATATGTAAAATACTGAAGTTCCAGAATTGTGAAGTTCCAGCCTTCTTTTGTGTCCTGAACTTTAGGCTAAATTTAGTATTCTTCTATGAAACATTTTTACAGTACACAGCTATCCTACATATCTCTAGAATGGTTATTTGGGTTCTAAGAAGAGGTTTCTCCTTTCAGCATGTTATTTAACTTTTCTACTGCCTAGCTGATAGCATAGTAAAAGGGACATTTTAGCACCTTTTTTAAAAAAATAAATCTTACTTTCAGCCAAGCACGATTCAAAATTTAGTTACTGCTGAAAGTTCTCTACTTTTTCCTGATCATGTCCGAGTTGCATCACATTCAATGTGCAATCTTCACCTGGCACTATAGTATACATAAAGATCAGTCTTGATCTGGAAGAAACGCCACCAGCACATTGTTTACTGTACTGAAATTATCTACTGGCAGTAGCAGTAAACCAAATGAAATGTTATAACTGTCACATAAATACCTAATACATTCATAGATTTTTGGAGGCTGTGATTGCATTGCTGGAAGTAAAACCTGAATGTAATGACTGCTGAACATCTAATGGCCTCTTGAAGTATATAACGACAAATAAAGTCCAACCTATGTGGTCTTTGTTGAAGTTGCAATGTTATCTGATTAGATGATTCCTTGAGCCCTTGTGTTTTTTTGCAGAGATTTGTATAGCAGACTGTTCCCACCAGGAGGTGCAATGGATCTGGAGGAGAACGCAGTACAGAGCAGCAGTGATGCTGCTCCCCTGGGTCAGGAGGTACCCTCTGAGAGCGGAATGGTGGTGGAGACTTCGGAAGCAGTATCAGCGGACAGCAGCGACACAGTAACAACCCCAGGCATGGTGTCCCAGCCCGATAACAGTTCGGGAGTTGACTCTGGTGTCGGCCAGAGCTGCGAAGAGTCTATGGTATATCTCAAAGAGTTCACCGATTATACTGTAAAGTGTATATTTTGTGGGTGAAAGGCGGCAACCAATTGTCCCACAAATAGTCGTGGATTAAGTGAACAAATTATGAATTTTTTAAAAGGAATTATTACCCCCGTAAAAGCGATCCGCCAATCGAGTAAGAACCTACTTACTGCTAGGTAAACAGGCATGTGGAGTAAGGAAACTTGCCCAACGTTTTGCCCTGCTGGCAATCGAACCTAAGTCTCTCGCTTGCGAGTCAAGTGCTCTAACCACTAAACTACAGGACTCCATTAACGGGTCCATATAGACCTGTTAATATTACAGGAAGCAAAATGTTTTCTTTCTACACAACTGTCCCATCTGCCCAGTTTGAAAGATGCCTTTGAGAGATGTTGTAATGGAGTGGGAAAATAGTTTATCAAAATGCACTAGTTCTAATTATCAATCACTGAGTATTCCAGGCTGATTTTAAATTCTGGGAATTAGTTCCTAACATTATCCATGATAAGTCTGTTATTGCTTCGAATTTTCAAGACTTAGGTGGATAGATATTTGTTAGATAAGGCTATCAAGGGATATGGGGTAAGGGTGAGTAATTTGGAGTTAAGGTACAGATCAACTATGATCTTATATAACATGCTCGAGGGTCTGAATAGCCTACTCCTGTTTCTAAATGTCATTTTCTTTATTTCTCTTCTCTTCCAGGAGTTGGTTCCTGAGACCAGCTCGAGCACTGATGTCATTACCATAGCCAATCTTCCAGACTCTTCTTCAGTTGCTCAGTCTACCATTGTTTCCAGTGTTTCGACTGTCACACAGTCCATCATAGTGTCCGAATCTGCTCAGGTGCTGGTCCACTCCAGCGTAGTGTCAGACGGAACCATGATAGTGTCAGACTCAACTGCGTCCACCTCTTCAGACCTCGGATCAGCTATTGACAAAATTATAGAGTCTACGATTGGACCTGACATCTTGCAAAGTGAGTCTTCAACCTAGGTTTCACAGCAGAGTTACAGCTAATGGGGATTACTTATACAGGAAATCTTACTGTATATCTATATCCTAGTGAGAATTTTGTTTTAGCGGTCCCCGTTAACAACATTTAATACTTCATTAACGATGTACTGTTTACACCAAAGTTTGTTTCATTTTTAAGGAAATGCCATAAGAGTGGAATGAAATATTCACTAGGGATAGAAAAAATTGGTCCATTGCTTAATCAGCTCCTTCTAACCTTAGTTGCTGCATGGGAACTAACAATAAATATTGAAAGAAAATGGGGGATTTTTATTGTTTATGTGAATAAGATTATCCCAATAATTGAATGTAGAACTTAAAAGTTGCAGTATATTCTTTGAACTTACAGAAAAGGTTATAGTTAGGGAAATAGTTTTCAATGCATACTGCGGTTTAAAAGTGCAGTAAAGTTGTACAAGACCTTTTGCCATGTTAATGTGCCCAGGAGCGTGCAAGGAGATAACTGTCAATTCAATGAAGGCAGAATGGTGCCAATCAGACTTCTGAAAATTTCTTGTGTTTATTATAATTTTAAATGATATTATTACTTGGGATATCAACATTGCATAATGTCAAGTTTTACAATTTCTCAAATGTGATGAAAAAGCAAAAATGGTGTTTTATAAAGCAGTTTCCTGCTCCGTTTTGTTCCTGATGAGAATGTTTTCCAACTTATTCAGGTTGCATCGCTGTGACCAGTGCCGGGGATGAAGGAGCTGAAACCACTCAGTATCATGTCCTACCAGGCCCGGATGATGGTGAGAAAGTAACTGCGCAAGTTATTTTTTCAGTTTGCCTAAAAATATACAGTTGCTACATTTCACAGGGAATTCTTTGTACCTGCCACCCACCTCATGAGGGCTTGTCGAATTTATTAACTGGTGACTATTTTCCAGGGGGCTGAGGGTTGGGAGTGGGGGAAGGCAAATGGAGTTTCTTTGAAGCTGAACTGGGTCCGCAGTACGCCTGGTGATGACAGACCAGGCAGCTTGGCTCATCAGTAGAATTTGGAGGGGCAGACTAGAAGTGGATGGTAGGGATTCTTCCCACTCGCCTCCTGTTAACCCTGCAAGTCAAAGCTCTAATGGGTAAAGTGATCCTAGCTGGACAAGCAGTGGGAAGGTCCCCGCACAGTGCTTTCAAGGTGGTTTTAGCTGATTGAACTCCAGCTGGACCTCAACGCACACTTAAGGGTCTCCAAACCTTGGGTCTTGCCAACCTGTGTGTAATACTTTCTGGAATTGGTAAGCAGCATGTGTCCCTCGGGGAGAGAGCATGCATTCTATCCCAGGCACAGGAATCTCCATTAGTAGGTATTATGCGCAGAACTCTCTGTCTGGTTTGGTTGTTCTTAAGCACTATGATGGTTTCCACATGTGTCACTCAGCTGACCAAAAAAAAGTCTTCACAGTAAAATCACAGTATTGCTTTGAACGACATGATTAGGCGTCATATCAAATGCTAGGATTGTTATTGTTCTAAAATCCCCTGAAAATTTGAACTATTGGAGTAGGAGGATTATATCTTCTACCTTGCCTAAAGAGCTTTAGATAATAAATAAATGTGAAGTATATAGTAATTAGTACTGTGTAACTTGCAAACCTTTAGCTCTCCCTGATTTGCTGATATGAAATTTTGTGTTACATGAGATCATTGCCTGGGTTTTCATTGCTGCAATTTATGATGACAAGTTGATTCTTTTCCAGCTCACTACTTGGTACCAGCTACCCATGTTCCTGTATATAATTGCTATTTTGTTGTTTGCTTGTGGTTTCACGTTTGTAAAACTCCGTTTAAAGTTGTGCGAATCATGACCTTGGAACCTATAAGAGTTGTCTTGACTATTTGAACCATGTTTAGCAGTCAACTATCCTTTATTTTCATTCTTATATCCTCTCTAGATGGCCCCATTGACTCTCAGATGTCTGACTCACAGATGTCGAACTCCAGGCTTTCCAACATGTCAGCAGAGGGGCTGGCAGAAGGACCCACATCTACCTGTGCAGAACACCTTGAGCAGCATGACCTGGCTAATCTGGAAGACATGATGGAGGTAGTGGTGGTTCAGCAGTTCAAGTGTAAAATGTGTCCGTACAAGAGCATTTCCAAGGACAACCTGATCAATCACATGAAAGATCGGCATCTAACTAATGGTAAGGTTCCATCCAAGTTTCAGCGCACACTTGTGTGCTCCTACCCTGTTGCTGTAATCTGTCATCAAGAAAATTTGTTAATCCAACACAGTTTTACGGAACAATATCTCCCCCTTTTTTTGGGGACCACTTTATCGATTCTCCATGAGCTATTACATGCTCACAAGGATTGGGAGGTGCACTCTCCCAATGTCTGCCAGTACCATGTGTTTTTATTTTTAAAAAGGTTTACTTCCTACTAGCAAAAGTATAAAATGGAATGTGTTTGTATAATATACAACAATGATAATCCAGGACTCCCCAGGGTAAAGCAGAACTTCTTCAAATACCTTCACTATCATCCGGTTGTTAGTCGATTGGTGGATCGCTTTCTGGGGGTAATAATCCCTCAAAAAAAATTCACAACTGTTTGTGGGATATTGCTGTACAATGGTGACTTTGTCAGCTGTGTTTCGCCCAAAAAATGCAACTCGTCTGCTTCACAATATATTCTGTGAAGTGCTTTGAGACTTCTCAATGAAGTGATAAGGCGCTATATCAAATGCAAGGATTATTATTATCCTACTTTTATTGCCTTCTGCAGAAAAAGGCCCGAGTTATGAAACTCATAGATTGAAATAAAACGTCCATTTGACTTGTAAGTTTTATTTCCTAGGAGGTTTTCTATGCAAAAAGCGAGGTAGAGGGCGGCCAAGAAAGCAGAACACATCTCCAAGGCCAGAGGAAAACAAAACTGAGGAGCTGGAACAAGAGGAAGAAGATGATGACATTGTGGATGCTGGAGCCATTGATGACCGTGAGGGTAATGTATTTCTGTACTGGGTTTATACTGTTCTCCATTGTACCATCATAGCTCATTGTTACAACCCAGGCATTTTCATTTACAAATCATTTTCATTCCGCTTGACATGCAAGTAACATTGCGGGTAAATAAATCAGACGTGTTGTGTTCCATGCTTGCGCAGCCCGTTTCACATTGCTTTTTAGCTTAGCTCTTAGATAAGAAATGCATTTGTATTGGAACAGGATAAAATATTGCTTCCTATGCTTTTTTTCCTATCCCACTGCCTTTCTTTCAGTAGCTGCCAGTTAGGAAATGTACTGCACATGGGGTACATACATAACATTGATGACCAGACACTTCATGTGCAATACAAAAAAAGCTGTTTTTCAGCAACTGAAACAGATGGCAGTAAAAGTTCTACCACAGACATCTAGGTAGAGCTGAGCTCAATCTAACCACCATGTTTCAGTACAACCAAGCTGTAAAGTATTCAACTTTGGTCATCTAAATATGGACCGTGCAAAAAGGCTACCATGTACATACTGGGGAAATAGTCTTTACATGTTATATACTTTGCCATAACATATGGTTATTTTATGGCAAAGTATGTATAATATAATATAATATACATAGCTCTCTCTGCCTTCCACCCTCCCTGATCCTAACCCCTCGCCCCCCCCCCCCCCGTCCTAATCCCTGACTGTTCAGCAGCTTTGGACGTCCTCCAAACATGAAAGGTGCTTTACAAATGTCATCTTGTATTGTATTTTCATGGCTTTAACTATTTGTTAAGTACCTAACTGATAAAATAGAAATTGTTACCCATCGTATCAAGTTTTCATACCAAGGATATAATCTTTTTCTTATCCTGTCATCAGCTGACAGTGATTACAACCCAGCAGAGGATGAGACACGTGGCAGACAGCCCAATTACCACCGCAACGTCACAACCTCGACCAGCGATAGGCCTCGGAGACGTCCCGGACGACCTCGCAAGGTCACGCGGGCAGAGATCTCTGGGACTGAAGGTGATGAACAGCGGTTTATGTACAGGTTCTGATTTGCCGCTGTTGTGCAAAACGTAGTCAAAAATTAGTTCATGATAAAATGTTGGTGGGTCTTTTGATCTTTCAGGGGTTCAGACCCCATTCTTCCCTCCGAGATCTAGACTTCCAATGTAGGATAGATTTGCCGAGTGATTTCACTGCTTTTCATCTGACCGCATCAGAGCAACATTGATTAAACCAGTTCCGTAAACAATTCTAATATCAACACTAGAATCTGTGGCTTCTATCTGCTTCGTAACTCGTGCAGGGAAATGGAGAGTGGGGAAATTAACAAGGTTTGCCTTGCATACCTTGCTAAGCCAGTCAGTTTGACCCTCAACTATTCTTTCTACCCCACATCTGTGCCATGACCCGCTCTTCCTTCCCCCACCTCCCCAATGTTGCCCAGCTCCGCCACTACTCACCGCAGGCCGCCGAAACCCTTATACATGCTTTCATTACATCGACGCTCGACTATGCAAACTCATTGCTTGTCGGCCTCCCCAACTCCTCCCTCCACAGGCTGCAGATCATCCGGAACTCTGCAGCCCGTGTCTTCTCCCGCATTAAGCTCCGTGACCCTATCACCTCCATCCTTGCCCAACTCCACTGGCTTCCCATCACATAGAGGATACAGTTCAAGATCCTGGTCCTCACCTTCAAAGCCCTCCACAGTCTCGCTGCCCCCTACCTCTGTGACCTCCTAGCCCCTACCATCCTGTTCACTCCCTCCACTCAGCGGGCTCCAGCTGGTTTCATATCCCCGCCTCGCCCTCCCCACTATTGCCGGGCGGGCCTTCCGCCACTCTGCCCCTGCCCTCTGGAACTCCATCCTGCAGTCCCTCTGCCTCTCCCCCCTCCCTTGCCACCTTCAAGACCATCTCAAGACCCTCATCTTCGACCGTGCTTTCAATCTAACCCCCGGCTTCCACCTTCCCCGAACCCCAGCTCAGGTCATAACTGTCCAGTGCCTTGGGACGTCCTCCCGACGTGAAAGGCATTTTACAAATGTAATGTTGTTGTTGTTTGCTGTTTACTTGATCTTCAGAAAGAAAAGATACTTAATTCTGCAGCAGTTGCTTAGCTTCTTACATGTGTGGACTGAAGCAAATTTAGATAAACAAAGTGAAGTTCTAGTTTAAATTGTAGGAAGCGCTGTTAGGCCATAACTGGTAAAAATTATTTAAAATATTAAAAATATTTGTTTTTATTTCTGGGGAAACAGGAGCAGAAGTGGAAGCACTGGTCACCTCTCAGTGTAATTCAACAGAACTACAGAGTTGTGAGGCAGCCAGTTCGACTGCCCAGGAGATTGTGGACCCAGCAGGAGCCAGTGAGATAGTAGCAGAGTCTGGGATCAGCCAGTCAGATTCTGAGAACAAAGACCCTTCGTCTAACACTGGAGAGTCTTCTTTTAAGTCCTTAAGAAGACGAGGTCGCCCACCCAAACGGTTCGGCAGAAGGAAATATAGAGGATATTTGGGACGAAGGTAAAATAATTTAAGACCCATGTTTTATGACCACTCAAGCAATACAGTGGTATTCGTGAGGCCTCGCAAGTGTAACCTGCTATACTGCATTGTGTGCTCTCAGCTCTGAGACGCTAACCTGCGTGAGTGGCTCTATATAAAATGCATATTATTGTGTGAGTGTGTGACATGCCCATGTTGCCACATTGTACCTGTGTGAGTGCATCTTGTCAATTTGGATAGGGAGTATTAAATTTCAAGTTCAGGTTTCAAATTCAGTTTGTCGAATTATATTGTACTCCCAACAAATCCAGAATTTTGATTGTCCAAAGTCTGTAGATTCAACTTTGCAAATTTATTTGTGTGTTAAAAGGTACAGCTACTACCGGTCGAGCAAGCCTTTGATGAGACCACACCACTGCCGCATCTGCGGCTCCCGTTTCTTGACCCAAGAAGATTTGAGGTTCCATGTCGATTCGCATGAAGGGAATGATCCAGAACGCTTCAAATGCCTGCAGTGCAGCTATAGAAGCAAGCGTTGGTCTTCGCTCAAGGTAGTGGATGATTGTGGAGTTTGAAACTGATTTGAGAGAATGTTATCTCAACTTTCTATTAATGACAAATGATAAATATAATAGGAGATAGAACTTTAAAAGGGGAGCAACAAGTTTTTTTAAATCTCCTTTCCAAGGTAGCTAAAGTATCAATCATTCTTTGTTACATTTCCTTTAACCATAGTCTTCAGTACCAAAATTGTCCTGCTCTAGTGATGGATTCTCACTTTCAGCAGCAGAATGATTAGTAGTGGGAAATTTAATTAGTCCTTAATATTCTGCAAAATTGCATTCAACAAGCATGAGAAGAGCTATGCACATGTGTAACTAAAGCAGTACTGTGTTCAAAGCTCTGTTTGTTGAGTTATCTGAGCCAAGTCTAATTTTCAGTATTAAAAATATTTCTATTTGGGAAATCATCTCCTGACAGTCTCTGATCACCCAAAACCAAGTCTCAAATTTAAATTCACTGCAATTTTACCTAATTTCCTGGATCTGCATCACATTCTGCAGAAGAACTTCTTATTTATATTTACAAGGTGTCACCCAGGTTAATGGATAAATCACCCTGTATTATAATAATCTGATAATTATCCCTCAAGAAAAACAAGCAATAATAATTTGGCCACTCAATCCACGACTGTTTGTGGGAAACTGATGTGTGCAATTGGCTGCCGTTTTTTAATTTTAATGTCAAATAAAAATATAGAAATCAAACAATTTAATTTTAATTAAAGGCACTTTGAGAAGTCTTGAAGATGTGATGAGCGCTATATCAAATGCAAGGATTATTATTAATCTTAATTTAAACTTCATTTTAATCAAAGTTTTAAGAATCTAGGCTAGCCTCAAGTCCACAAATTGATGAGATCTTGATTACAGAAATTATTATTAAAATTGGTTGCATTAAGGTTGCGATGCCACACATTAAACCCTTCCCATCAAACATATTAGTTCCACCTCTTTCACTGTTACCTTTCTGTTTTGTGAGGACACTTGGAAAATGTATTTTTGTACATTTGCAGTTTGAGAGTTGAAGCAAAATTTTAGTTGATTTTGTTTTAAGAATAAATTGATGGGAAAGTTTTCATTTAGTGCATTTTTTGTCTTTCATGATAATCTAATTTCTCATCTGGTTAACAGGAGCACATGTTTAATCATGTTGGAACAAAGCCATACAAATGTGAGGAATGTGACTATACAAGTGTGTACAAGAAGGATGTCCTCAGGCACTCTTCAGTCCACACCAAGGAGAGGTAAACAAATCTACATTTCACACAAAGGTTGTGTAGGAGGTTAACTTGCCTATTCTTGTTTGATTTTCTATATTTTTATTTGACATTAAAATGCTCTTTGCATATAATTTTATTGTACAATAATAATGAAACATTGAACCCGTATTAAATTTCTCAAATGCGTCTCAACCAATCATAGAATTATACAGCACAGAAGAAGGTCACTCGGCCCATTATGTCTGTGTTGGCTCTTTGAAAAGAGCTATTCAATCCCACTCCCCGCACTCTCCCCATAGCCCTGCAAACTTGTCCTCCCCAAATAATTATCTACTTCTCTTAAAAGCTGTTATTGAATCGGCTTCCACCACCCTTTCAGGCAATGTATTACAGATTCCGAACAACTTGCTGTGAGAAAAAATTTCTCCTCACCTCCCCTCAGTTTAACAACTGTCTTAAATCGGTGCCCTCGGGTTACTGACCCACCCGCCAGTGGAAGTAGTTTCTCCTTCACCCTTTCGAATCCCCTCATAATTTTGAAAACTTCTATTAAGTCTCCTCTTAAACCTCTCTTCTCCAAGGAGAATAATCCCGGCTTCTCTCGCCTCTCCTGATAACTGAAGGCCCTCATTCCTGGTACCATTCTGGTAAATCTCCTTTGCACCCTCTCCAATGCCTCGATATCCTTCCTGAAGTGTGGTGCCCAAAACTGAACACAGTCTCTCGCTGAGACCTAGCCAGTGTTTTATAAAGGTTCATCATAACTTCCTGACTTTTGTATTCTATGCCCCTATTTATAAAGCCTAGTATCCCGTATGCCTTTTTAACAACTTTATCTCCCTGTCCTACCACCTTCAAAAATGTACTTATATGAACCCTCAGGTCTCTCTGTTCCTTCATCCCCTTTAAGATTCAACCATCAGCTTATATGGCCTCTCCTCGTTCTTCCTCCCAAAATGCATCACTTTGTATTTCTCCACATTAAACGTCATCTGCCACGTGTTTGCCCATTTTACCAGTGTGTCTATGTCCATTTGCCGTCTGCTGCTATGCTACTATTTACTACTTTTCCTAACTTAGTATCATCTGCAAACTTGGTATAGGGAGTACAATTTCCAAGTCCGGGTCATTTATATAGATCAAAAACAACAGTGGTCCCAATATGAGCCCATTTGTCATTTTTATTAAGCAAACTGATGACTGAAGCCCCAATTATATATTACAAATGTCTCCATAAAGAAACCTCTTATTAACTAGGAGGGTGTCCATTTGCACATGATTCAGCATCAAATTAAATCATTTTAGCTGCACTAAGCATCCTATTTTATTTAACAGTATTAGAATAAATCCCCATTTAATGTCAGTTCCAATTGCAGAATCGTTTTGGCTTTTTAAGCACAGGATAATGAACTCAATTCAAAACCAATCTGATCTTCCTCAGCACTAATCCAAAATAACTTCAATCCAGCAAATTTTGTAGTGTACAGAAAGACTCCAGAATGAGTTGACCTTTGCAATTGAGGCATTTAAACATAAAATTATATGTTAAATGAAGACTTGAGGCTACAGAGCAGCTGACACCATAGAATATTGCGGTCCCATTGGATTGTATGGTAAGAATGGGAATAGTGTTATGCTGTGGATTACTTATGATATTGTGATAATGATGCTTAATGGATAAGGAAGCAAAAGTTTATATTTCAAGTGAGCAGATAATAAGATGAATGGTACTGTATGAACAGTGGAGTCCTGTAGCTCAGTGGTTAGAGCACTCGCCTCGCAAGGGAGAGACCTGGGTTCCCAACAGGGTGAAACCTTGGGCAAGTTTCCTTACTCCACACGCCTGATAATAGTCCCTCAAGAAAAAAACAATAATAAATTGGTCACTTCAAACCATGATTGTTTATGGGACACTGCTGTGTGCAATTGACTGCCGCGTTTCGCCCACAAAAAATGCAATCATTTCACTTTACAGTATATCTTATGAACCGCTTTGAGACGTCTAGAAAACGTGAAAAGTGCTATATCAAATTCAAGGATTATTATTATTGCTGTGTAATGATCATTGATGCACTACCTGCTGTTTCTTCACAAATTCTGTCTTAAACATGATGGTAAGAAATTCCTCTTGCTGCTAACAGTAGTGCTCTTATAAATGTGACAAATCCAGTTATAGTCACAGCTACTACAATAAACAGCAAAGAGAATTTTCATTCCTTTTCCCCTCCCCACATTCACATTCCTACTTTTGCCTGTATGTAAGCCAGAGTCCAAGAATCACTGGTATTTTGCTTTTACCTCGAGGTTTATTTAACATTTGGCGGTGCTCCATTATATTATAAAGCCTAGCTTTTAGGAAACCTCCATCTTCCCATGGCATTGGTGGACTGTAGAAGAAGCACTGGGGGCAGCTATACATTGCTAATGTAAACTAATTCACCCTCTGTCAAAGAACTTGTCTCTCGTACCTGGTGTTGGCTATCCAATTGACAGACCTTTTGCATGTGAATACAGTGGTCACAAAGGTAAAATATGACCCATCCATAAAGAATCTACATAGAAAAACAACTATTCAAACTAAGTGCTCAGGACTCTCCTTTGCTTCAAGGGTGCTATATCAATGTAAGTTTTTGTACCTGGCATAAACTATCCAACTCTACAATGCAGTTTCGCCAACAAAATATACACTTTACAGTGTATTCTGTGAAACGTTTTGAAGAGTTGAAGATGCGATAAGCCACTATATCAAAATGCAATCAATCGTTATTATTATAAAGATTTTGTGAAAAAGATGACAACATTTAGCTATCAGTTTACTTGGAATGCAAAGCAGCCTAAAATGTGTTTGCTTCACTTGTACCTACAAATGTTTATCCATGTGTTCTGATTTTTTACAGAAAGAGGAAAGCTGACTTGGTGAGTCCATGATAAGTATTTACAAAATTTAAAGCGGACATGTATGGTAGTCAAATGTTAAAGGGAAGCGAGTAAGTACCTCCACTTAAATATTTGATTTATGCAAGAAATATAATGAGGCTTTAGAGACTCGAACGTCCATATAGTTCAAGCTATTAAGTGTGGACTATCACTGCCTGGAGTATGCCTGTGATGTATGGGTGATAGACTTGTGACTTAACACATTGCAGCCTGGTTTGTCTACAAAGCTCTTCTCATCTACAAATCCCTTCACATGCTTCACACTCCCTACCTCTCCGACCTGCATTTTCCGTGAAGCGCTTTGAGGCGTCTAGAAGACGTGAAAAGCACTATATCAAATACAAGGATGATTATTATTATTATTACCCATCGCCTCCACTCGGCTGGCTCCAGCCTCCTGCATGTCCCTTGTCCCCTCCGCTCCACCATCGCCAGCTGTGCTTTCAGCCACTACGCCCGAAACTCTGGAACTCTCTCCCTGAAACTCTGCTTTTGCTTGATAAGTTCTCTCTTTCCACCCTTCCACGAGTGCTATATGTGCTGCTCCATGGAGTAAGATGTTAGCCCCTGAATTGATAGAACACAAGTCTCTTGCCTGGGTCTCCAGTCTTCGCTACCTGGTGGAAAAGCCAGGCTCTTCCTTGTGAGGAAGGAGAGCTATCTCACTTTAGGGTGCAACCACGTAATTATTTGAAATTGAATTCAGTGACATTTGAGAAGGCTTGGTACACGTATCTCCTACATATCTGCTTGAGACAGCAACTTTTAAGCAAGAGTAGGAGAAAATACCTTAAACAGCGAGATTTCATTCGGTAGTGAGTTTACAATGGTTCTGTTTGGTTTTTTCACCATAATTATGTAAAGTATAAGGTAGCATTGGATATTTTGACCACTGTTCTATTTAAGATTCATACTCATGTATATACCCTCTGGATAAAGAAAAACCTCCTGTTTGTCCTGAAATTGCTCTTTGCAACTCTAAACCATGTTGTCTTGTTCTAAAGTACCAGTGCATCCTAAAATATTGTTCTGGGTTTACTTTTTCAATCCCCCATTTAAAATTTTGTACATCTCTATAAGGTCCTCTCAGAAATGTCTCTTCTAGACTGAAGAGCCCAGCTTGTCCCAATCCCTTCAGTGGGTGATGTTTCAGAATGTGATCTCAATGAAGGGAAATGGAGTGTTCCTGCCCTCTGCTGATCAAAGCTAAGAAGTGTTGTAAATGTTGGTCGTGCTGCAGGTCAGGATCTTAACAGTTCATTTTAGTGGGCTCACTCTGTGATCCTAATTTTATGTCCCCTTTTTTCAATATTGAAATGTACGTCTTTTAGGTGATTAAATAGCCCGACAAAAGCAGTGTTGTTGTGAAATTATGTACTCATTGAAGATCGAGATGCTCAAATTGTTTGATTTGACTTTATCTGCAGGTGCCCAAGGTGAGCGCCTATCTTTGTCCGGTGTGTAACCGTGTCTATCCCATGCAGAAGAGACTGACCCAGCATTTGAAAACCCACAGTGCAGAGAAACCGCACATGTGTGACAAGGTAAGAGGAGTTTGTCTCATGTGATTTACAGTGTTAATATCTTAACTATTCCCACCTCTACCCAACAGCTCTCTTTCTTCATTCTTATGTTAAAATAGATAATTGAAAATCTCTCATTTGACTATAAATGTTTATCCCACCCACCTAACAAGTATTATTCTGGTAATGTTCTGTTTTCTCTGGTTTTATTGCCTTTCTAACATGCTCCCAGAATTTTGAATATTTAGATTTTTATATATATTTTACAGTGTGGAAAATCTTTTAAGAAGAGATACACATTCAAAATGCATTTATTAACTCACATTCAAACTCTTGGGAACAGCAGGTAAGCCTGGCTTTATTACATATGTCTTGTGGTACCATATTTGCTAAGATGAGCTGAGCTTGATTCACGAGCAAGTTACCCTTTACCGAGAAGCACTGTCTGTTGACTAATTTGTTTTCAACAAAAAAAAGGTTCAGGTACCTGTAAACCTCAATACTGAAAAGAACACAGAGCACTCTGACCCACGCAGTAACAAATAGGTTTAATTCATTGATAGTAACTAAATGCAGAGAGAAAAGTGAGTTACCCTGAAAGCTAGAACTGTTGCACTAGGCTATACTTCATATAACAATAATCCTTGCATTTGATATAGCAGTTAATTTGTGCACAGGGGTAAACCCCCTTCTCTTTTCAAATAGTATCCCACAATCTTAGACAGGGCCTCAGTTTAACGTCTCAATCTGAATGACGATACCTCTGACAACACAGCACATTCCGGGACTGTATTGGAGCGTCAGTTTAGACTATATGGATTCCAAGTCCGGATGTAGGGCTTGAAACCACACACTTCTGAAGTGAGAGTGTTACCAACTGAGTGAGGCTGACACCAAATGTGATCTTGCCAAAACAATACACAGTGATGACACTTTAGAGTGAATACTTTGAATCGTTTTGAAATGTGCTCCTGATGTGAAAGGCACAATATAAATTGAAAGGTTATTATCAATTCTCTCTCGCAATTTTACGAATGGGTTTAGAACTGGCAAATTCAGAATCAGTGCAATAGCCGGGGAGGGACATTTCTCTTATCCCCTTCACCAATAGAGGGAGCTGCTGTACTTTCTAAATGTTCTTACTGCATTTCTGCTGTTAGTAAATGTACTTCATGCAGGAATCCAGACGCCCAACATTTTGTATATTAATAATAAAAATACTTGCATTTGATATAGCACATTATATCTTTGAGACGTCTCAAAGTGCTTCAGGGAATATACTGTAACAACAACAAAATTATATTTATACAGCGCCTTTCACGTCAGGAGGATGTCCCAAGGTGCTGGACAGTCAGTGGTTAGGACCCGAGCATGGGGGAGGGATGGGGTAGGGGGTGAGGGAAGGCAGGGAGTTGGGAGGGCGACTGAAGGCACGATCGAAGAGGAGGGTCTTGAGACCGGCTTCAAAAGAGGCCATGGAGGAAGCGAGGTGAAGGGACTGGGATGGAGTTCCAGAGTGGGGACAAAGAGGCTTAAAGCTCGGCCACCGATGGTCGGGCGGGAGACGTGGAGCAGGCCAGAGCACGCTGAACAGACGGAGCGAGCAGGTTGGTAGGGAGTCAGCAGATCAGAGAGGTAGGAGGGGGCAAGGCCATGGACGGCCTTGAAAATAAGGATGAGTATCTTGAATTCGATCCTCTGAGGGATGGGGAGCTAGTGGAGCCGGGCAAGGGTGGAAGTGACTGGGTCATGGAGCCTGGTGTGCGAGGGTACATGAGTTTTGGATGATCTGCAGCTTGTGAAGGGAAGAGTAACGTAAATTGACTATATATTTTGGGGGCGAAATGCAGTTCTTATGATTTTAACTTTCAGGCAAATATCTTATTGCAAAAGGTTTAGAGTACAAGAGTAGGGAAGTCTTGCTGCAACTGTATAGAGCCTTGGTGAGACCGCGCCTAGAGTATTGTGTACAGTTTTGGTCTCCTTATTTAAAAAAAGGACATACTTGCCCTAGAGGGGGTGCAGCGTAGATTCACTTGGTTAGTTCCTGGGATGAGGGGACTGACCTATGAGGATAGGCTGAATAAACTAGGGCTGTATTCTCTAGAGTACAGAAGAATTAGGGGGGATCTTATTGAAACATATAAGATTCTTAAAGGGCTGATAAAGTAGACACTGAGGGACTGTTTCTCCTGGTAGGAGAATCTATAACCAGGAGTCACAGTCTTAAAATTAAGGGTCAGCCTTTTAGAACAGAGTTGAGGAAACATTTCTTCACTCTGAGGGTGAATTTATGGAAATTCCCCGGAAGGCTGTAGATGCTCAGTCCTTGAACATCTTCAAGGCTGAGACTGATAGATTTTTTTAAAAATAGAGGGATTTGGGGATATGGGGATAGGGCAGGTAATTAGAGTTCGGTCTGAAGATCAGCCATGATCTTATCGAATGGCGGGGCAGGCTCGAGGGGCCGAATGGCCTACTCCTGCTCCTAATTCTTATGTTCTTAACATTTTAAAATCATGCAGAATTTTAGAAAAAAGGTTCCTTTCAAGATCTGCGGAAATCTAGCTTCTAAATTAAACTGAACTTAGAATTTTCTAAAATTCTAAACAATCTTAAATTAGCGGACAGTGGTTTTAAGATTAAAATCAAGAGAAATATGAGGTTTTAGATAAGGCAATAATATATTTAATTGCTTGCATATATTTTTCCTCCTTTCATTTAAATTATTTTTAAAATTATTTTGTGCACATCAATTTCATGGAAGACAATATTGCTCATTTGAACAGTTTGCTACTGTTTCCTCAGGGGAAAAAAAAAACTTGACGTGCAGTTTAACTCCGATTGAATGTTGAGTTCTGTGATACAGTACTAATATGTTCAATGCTTATTTTATTAGATTTAAATGCGAATTCTGTGACTACATCTGTGAGAACAAAAAGATGCTCCTGAATCATCAGCTATCGCACACCACAGATAAACCCTTTAAATGTGATTACTGTAAATATTCTACCACAAAAGAGGATTTCCTTGTATCCCATGTTGCCATTAAGCACACTGGTGAGTTTGCTGAATGATATTCTGTGACATCTTGCTATTGGCTTTCTCTCCTCTCTAATCGGAAAAAATAATTGCAGAGCAAAGAGCAGAGAATGGCATCATTGAATGTTTTTTTTTCTCTGCGTTTTTGTTTCAAAGATAAGATCACTTGAAGACTTCTTGCACCAGGTTGCCTGACCAGGAAAGCCCTGCCTAAGTCAGTTATCGCTTTAAATTAGTGAATACTCCCCAACTGGCACTGAGCTTTTGAATTTGTTTCCAGTGCTGGATTGAAATTCAGGAAGGAAGCCAGATTGCTCTCAGATCAATGCGAAAAGATTGCTTTTTGTTAAGCTTGTACCCAATAAACTCGAGATATAGTATTTGATATGTTTTGAAACAATATATCATTAGAATATTATTTTGATGAAATCTCTTAAGCTTATTTTTCTTCCTCACCTCTTTCCTGTACACGTTTGTATGATTGGTAGTGTTACCAAGAGAAGTGGGAAATTATTCATTCTGTGTGATTTAAGGATCATATGAGGTGTGAATTGATTGATGATGGACCGAATGTGGGTAACATTGTATTGGAGATGAGTTATCACTGTATAACATAACAGTGTTCTAACCATTGACTCCATAGTTTAGCAGGGAACTTTCAATTAAATAATCCAGTGATGAGAATGAGTTTCTGTTCACTTAAGAGGAATATTTCCCACATGGTATTCTCTCCAAACATTCGGTTAGTGTACTATGTCAGAGGTGTTACTCGAGGGGAACTATCAGTTCTTATGAAACGATGACTCACTTGTTATTACAAACCTTGCAGGTGAGAAGCCGTTCTCGTGTGACCTCTGTCACTTCAACACCAAACACAAGAAGAACCTGCGGCTGCACGTTCAGTGCCGGCACCTGGAGCATTATGAGGACTGGGGGAAGTCGCATCCTGAAGAGCCGCCCAGAGGGCGCCGTCCCTTCTTCACTCTGCAGCAAATTGAAGAATTGAAACAGCAGCATGATCAGCTGCAGTCTACGCAGGACAGCATTCGAGATGCCATTGTGAGTACATGTCCCTCTTTAGTCCATTTGCCTACAAAGTACACAGTCTCCACTTTATGGTGTATCCTGTTTGAGACGTCCCCCGATGTGAAATGTATGTCAAATGTAAGGGTCATCGTGATTATATTTTAATCTAAATGTGAGTTCCCAATTATGATTGAATTTGTTCTGCACCCCATTTTACAGCTGTCTTTATATTTGTAGCGCATCTCACCATGAAGATTCTGAGTCAAAAGACATTTACTCGCTATTAGTCTTGTAAATGGACAAATGAAATTCATTCAAACCATCGCAGTTATGCTTGGTGTGTGTGCTCTGTTGATGGATTACTAGAAGTGTTACAAGCAGGGTTTTGTTGTTTATGAATGTCAGCAGAACTCCGAGATTGATTTTCTGGGCTAATCTAGATGACAGCTAATTGTTTATAACCGATAGTACTAACATTTGTTCTAAACTTTTCCCATTTCATAGTGAACACTGCATCATATACAGTGAAATAGTTAAAAACTCAGCAAATAATAATAATAATGAATATGCCATAACTTGGGGCCTGGAGTATATGCAATGACTGGTTTTATTTGGTATTTTGGCCATAACTGTACAATGTGCCTGGATTACAATAGAGCTTGGTTTATAATGCTGAAATTGGGGTCAATAAAATCTTAACCAGTGCGATAAGAGGACACGATTGTCAGTCTCAGTATTTCTGCACTCGTGTGCAAAGACTGCCATCTCTATAGGCACTTCACAATACTGGTCATCAAGCGGGAAGGCGAAAATTGACAATTACAATAACATTGCTGTCAATGGACTACTCCACGGTAGCCATTTTATTGTAGTTAAATGGAATCATCAGAGCAAAAAGCACTTTGATTCAAAATATTTGCTATTTATCTTTCTTACCGGAGATGGTAGAATTGTTTCCATCCTCAACTCGGTCTGTTTCTGAAAATTCTGTGCATTTACATTAATAGGTTCCCCTGACCTACCAGACAGTTCCAGCATCTGTGGTTAACCCGGATTCTTTAGGAACCGCTACTATTATTTATGAACAAGGTACGTAACTTAATGCTAGTATCTTCCAAAACAAGTATTCTCTCTGTTGAATCTGTGTTTCCTTTGTAGTAAGATTGTATCGTAGAATCGTGGAATGAATGTTACAGCATAGAAACTATCCTATCGACCCTTTTCCACCATTGTATTAGCTTGTGGCAGGTCTTTTATGATCATTTAGCCTGGCTCAGTTGGTAGATTTGTCATTTCCAAGTCAGAAAGTTGTGGGTTCAAGCCCCACATAGTCTTTGAATTCACAGTCTAGGCTGGAACAGTGCCGCATTGTTGGAGGTGACATTCTTCGGATGAGACATTAGCTCAGTAGCATTGAAGCGCTTTGAGACATCCTCCAATTTCTTCCACCTGCTTATCCCCTTCTCCACAACTCGCCCCATCCTATTCAACATCAGTGGCCATGCTTTCAGCCACTATGCCCCGAAACTTGTACTCTCTGCCTCAATCTCTCCACCTTGTTCCCTCCTTGCCCATCTTCAGATCACATTTGGAAACCTTCCTTTTTGACTGTGCTTACGGACACCTCTCCCCAGTTCAGCGTCAATCTCTGCCATTGTTAAGCATTAAGAGACACTGCCCGCTGAAGGGGCTATATGAATACAAGTTGTTGTTTCTTTTGTAGAGAAGTAGAGAATAACAGAACTGTCTTGGTGTAAAAGCAGAATTGCTTTATAAAGGAGTTGTCTGTTTCCCCTAATTTACACATAATCCCACTGACCTTATGTATACTAAATGAGATGCAAAATAACCTGGTTTTAGACATAATTATTTATCTTGAGTGTTAAATGTGAGTGTGAAATTTGGATTGCAGAAGGGCACTGCTGTGCTATGGAACAGTTAGGGTATAAGTTTCTACTTGCAATTTCACCATATCTGAGTGAATTGCAGGCAATCTCTTGTCCCAATATTAAGACTTATAAAGTATTGAATAACTATACGAACTCTCACCTGGCAGGTACGAACGAATCCTCTGAAATTGCAGCACAGAATGCACTGGACCTACTGCTGAACATGAGTACCCCGAGAGAGCTGGTCAGCAACTCTATGCAGGTACAGAAAGTTATTTGCCCCATTTATGGTGAAGAGTTCCACTTGGGCCTAGGTTTACACTATTTATTGCAGCATTTCAGAGTGTTCAGAATTTGATACTTTCAAGTATTAACATCAACCAACACAAAAAGTAAATGCAAAGTATACTCTGGAATCTGTTGTTTCTAGTTTCTTTAACGATCCTGCAGAAAACTGGCTTCAAAATTGAGCCTGGATTTATGGAGTTCCCAAATTTTGGACACACTAAATTTCTCCATAAATAGTTAATTTAGATTGATTGAATTTCTCTCCATTTATGTATCCTGGCAAACCCCGGCAATAATATTCCATATCCAACACTTGCTCTGCTATGGCCATGTGATGTGAAATGATGATGCTCCAATTCAGTGTTGTCTAATTGTTGTACGTTACTCAGGTGGCAGTGTTGAAGTCTGATGGTACAGCCCAGGATCCGTCCTCCCAAGAATCACAGAATCCGGAGGAGGAGCCGTTTGCAATGTCACCGCAACACATGGTCGTCACTTTGCATGTGGATGAACAAAGTGAGACTGTGGTTCAGGAAGCCTACGAAACCACAACTATTGACGCTTCTGAAATCCCACAGGTCCCCATCAACCCCTTCACCAATGGCACAGAGTATAACATTGTAACTCAAGGAAGTGAAGAAATTCAGCAGGACACTGCCGTTTACAGGTAGCATAACTATAACAATAATAATCCTTGCATTTGACATAGCTCCTCATCACTTTTTTGAGAGTTTCAAAGTGCTTCACAGAATATACTGTAAAGTGAATTGACTGTATATTTTGTGGGCAAAATAAATGCTTAAAGTTCACTAAATAATAGTTCTGTTCTTGCTTGGTCAGTTTACAATACTGTAGCATGCTATGACCTTGGGAAAGGTCTCCATAAAGTATTTTGAAGTTTTAAGAGAAAAAGTTTGTGTAATGTGGAATCTTATTAACCTACTTGGGTTGATTTTTTTTCGCCTTCACCAGTGGTTCAGATGGCAGTGAAGATGTGGCTCACACTGTGGTGGTGAGTGGCGACACATTAAAACAATACCATGGCCATTTTATCATGACCACAGACCTTCAGGGGAATCAGTTCCAACAGATTGAGGTATGTTGGGCATCTTGATCCTCTCTACTTCATTGGTTTCTGCATTAGGAACAGTGTGATATTGATGGATTACACTGATCATGATATATACATTCCATCAAATAAAGAGAGTAAATGTTGAAGATGTCCTAGCATTTAGAGTTTTGCAGTTGTCAAATTTGGATGTCACCCGTTTTGAACCATTGATGGTGAATACAAATCAGGTTTACAGTTTCCAAAGTTATTATCAGTAGTTAGTCAACAAGAACAACATGCATGTTGATTAACATCTCGAAGAACTTTACAGAGAAGAAGTAGAACAAAGTAACAAGTAGGGGAATAGCAAGGAGTTATTATTATTTATAAAAGGTTAAAAAAAGTTGAACTCCATCCCATATTTGCCTCCTTCCGTCCCTTGCCTCCTCTCAAGACCCTCCTCTTTGACCATACCTTCAGTCACCCTCCTACTCCTACCCACCCTGACCCCTCCTGATCCCAACCCCATGCTCAGGTCCAAATCCTTGACTGTCCAGTGCCTTGGGAAGTCCTGTAGTGAAAGGCGCTGTACAAACATAATTTGTTATTGTCAAAGAGTTTCCAAAACAAGGGAAGATGCGAGACAGAGGGAGCTCCAGAAAGCGATCGCAAAATCAGTGAAGGCTTCTTTGCCAGATGAGTTTCTGCTGTTCTGATTGGGAACCACCAATAGGGGTAGCTGTAGGCATCTGTTTTGTTGAATAAATGTCCTTTTCCTATTTCATAGTTCACTGGTGAGGTTGGGTCTCCTCCAATTAATTCGAATTTGCAGTCATCGCTGAAAAAGTTTTCGTGTAAAATCTGCACTGCTTCTTTCCATGGCCGAGCGGAGATGGAGAGTCATAAACGAGCACATGCAGGGGAGCAGGGCTTCAAATGCCTTGACTGCAACTTTGTGGCCAGCACCTGGCCAGAGGTCCGAGTAAGTATCCGTAACTGTTTTCCGATTTGCAGGCTGCCTTCACTATCTCAACACATAGATATTGTTTGTGGGACTGCTGTGCACAATTGGCTGCCATGTTTTGCCCACAAAATATACAGTTAATTCTGTATATACTATGAAGCGCTTTGAGATGTCTCAACGATGTGATAAACCACTATATCAAATGCAAGGATTATGATTATTATTATTGCTGATACGCCTTGCCTCCTCTCAAGACCCTCCTCTTTGACCATGCCTTTGGTCATCCTCCTACCCCTACCTGCCCTGCACCCCTCCTGATTCCAACTAGTTCAACTGGTAAAGTAGTCTAGGAGGATATTAGTACCATGTGTTTGGGGTTCCAATTCCAGTGGGTCCACTGAACCCGTCATATTTTGCTGTGATGTTCAGGATACAATGATTGAAACCATACTTTTTCACAGAAGGATGGAGGAAATATCTGACAGCGGGTACACATGTTACGTTCTTTACGCAACTCATCTCCATTTGAGATTTAGGATCAAGGCACCTGTCCATCTTCTTGGTTAAAAGATCAACCTAACAGGGAGATCTCATGTATCCTCTTGCCACCCGTCAGAGTTTTCCTTAATTACAGCCTGTGACCCGATTGAAATTAAATTCTCCTTTTATAAATAAACGTAGCTTGTTCTGTACACTTTATTTGGTTATTGTGATAGGCGGAGTAACAAATGCTTATTGATTGAGCAGCTGTGGAGAGCTTTTTGTTACTGTGTTTTTGGTTGAAGCCACTTATTACAATGCGTTTAAACATGAGAAACCCTGAAATTTATCTGTCTACTAGATTAATTCCATCACTGCATAGAATTTCAATTACACAGTTGTGGGCACTTTATTTAGTTTGGCCATGTTTCTCTTCTCCAGAATCATATGGTACAGCATGCCAATCTGCGGCCTCACAAATGTAACCAGTGTAGTTTTGCCTCCAAGAATAAGAAAGATCTTCGACGTCATCTACTCACACACACAAATGAGAAGCCTTTTGCCTGTGACATCTGCGGCCAGAGGTAAACCTTTCTCCCAGGTGGCTTTACAGCTGTTTGGCTACATAAATGGTCAATAATTTGTTCCTCTGACTTTCGATTGATCTGTTTATGCAGCAACCAGAAATTGGGATTACATTTTGAGATTGTTCTACTTAATTATCTCTGTCTTAAATATTCAAGTAGGTATGGTTTCGGGGAAGAAACATTTGCAAGGTATACGACATGGGTTAACCAGCCTTTAGTGTCTCAAAACCTTCAGTTTGTAATCTGCATTCCAAGTTGTAGTACAAGGCAAATTCTTACTGGTGGTGGCTCTTGAGTATAGTCCTTGGTAAGTACAGTAGTGCCCTCATCAGGAGCTTAGTTTCTATTGCAGTAGTTGGTAAAATTCACATTAAAATGCTTTTTTTTATTTTGAAAATAAAGACCAGCTGAACAGTGGTGATATGAAAAGATTGAAGTGCACTTTTTGCATGTTTAATTATCTACAGGATATCAGCCTGGATCACACTCTTGACTCTGAGTCAGAAGGTTGTAGGTTCAAGCCCCAAGTTGGGATATGTAACTCAGCCTACACTAATATTCCAATATATAGTGCTGGGGGATCATTGCAATGTTGACGAGATTCTAACCAAGCTCTCATCCATTTGTTCAGATGGACGTTTAAGATCCCATAGCAGTATTCAAAAAGAGAACAGAGTTTCTCCCAATGTCCTGGCCAACCTTTCTCCAGATACAATTGGTCACTCACTCTGTGGCTGTTTGTCAGACTTTAAATTCTGTGAAACCCTTTCAGACATCCTCCTAACATAAAAGGCGCTACATCAAATGGTCTGTACGGGTTGTCCTGCCTCATAATTAGTTGGTAGGACCCTGGACCACTTCAGTCCTGAGCAGAGAGCAATACCGTACAGTTTCGTACAGTTCTTTACTATGAAATCCCTTTTGCTTAAATGTAACCAGATGCCAATTTTTTAACTGAGACTTACTCACTTTCCAGCAACCTAATCGGGATGATCTTCAATGAATTACAGTAACTAATAGACCAAGACTGCTGTAAGAGGTATTGATTTGCAAATCCTCTTAAAGTGCAGTAAAGAAACGGGGCTAATTCAACTGATCATGATAGAAAATAATGTTTAAATATCAATAGAGGTTTTTAAAAAGGTATGTCACTTTTTATTGTGTGTGTTTGTTTAATTGAATTCCCAAGTTTCCACAGCTGTGTCTATCTTTTTTCCCCCCTTGGAAATGAATAGGTTTAATCGAAATGGACACTTGAAGTTTCACATTGAGCGGTTGCACAATTCCGACTCTGTGCAGAAGAAGGTGCGACAACAGGCTGTCGTTATGAGCAGTGATGACGAAACAATAGGTACAGTAACCAAGTATATCCATGGGCCCTCTGTACCACTGGTGTCCCTGTGATCCCCATCTATGTTCTACTCTGTACCCAGTGTCCTAGAAAGGTTACTGAGTCCAGTCACGTGAATGAGATTGGAGATGAGGCATCCGAGGTAAATGAGTGACTCATTGTGTATCTGGCACTGTGCTGGGTTCAGTAACTAACTCCTCCCATTCACTTTGCTATGCAAACCCCCTGCTTGTCGGTCTTCCCAACTCCACCCTCCACAGGCTGCAGATAATCCAGACCTCTACAGCCTGTGTCCTCTCCCGCACCAAGCTCCATGACCCCATCTCCCCCACTCTCGCCCGACTCCATTGGCTCACTATCCTTCAGAGGATCCGGTTCAAGATCCTGGTCCTCACATACAAAGCCCTCCATGGCCTCGCCCCACCCTACCTCTGCGACCTCCTAACCCCCTACCATTGGCTGGAGAGCCTTCAGGCACTCTGCCCCCAACCTTTGGAATTCCATCCCCCAGTCATTCCGCCTCATCCCCTTCTTAGCCTCCTTCCAGTCCCGCCTCAAGACCCTCCTCTTCGACCATGCCATCGGCCACCCCCTTTTCCCTCCCCTCACCCCCCAACCCCAGCTCGGGCCTGAAATGCTGTACTCTGTCCAGCACTTGGGACGTCCTCCCGACGTGAAAGGCACTGTACAAATGTAATCTTGTTGTTGCTCCACACTGTACAAAATGAAATTGCCTGCACTCAGGTTAAACAGGACTCTTTATGAATTTAGCAAGTCATATTGATTGACTAAAGTTCCCTTTATACAAAGCTGCAGCTTAAATATCTTTTTTTAAATAATGCTGTTTCTAGCTTCCAAATAGACTGGCCTTGTGACGTGTGATGTTTGCTAATGTTGGCTAACTTTGCTGCATACTTTTATTAAGATTTTTTTNGATCTCTAGTATGTTAGACCCTTAAATAGTATACATACTAATTACTACAGAAGGCAAGTATTTTTTTCGATCTAAACAGGGCAGTTCCTTCTTTTACCAGGTGAATGCATTCCAAGAGCCAGGATAATATGGTGGGGCCTGACCCCATAAGGTCAGTTTAGAGTGGAGCTGAACCTAATTCAGTTCCGTGCACAAATCATTACAGCAGTGTAGAAACATTCAGCATGGTGTCAGAAACCACTTACACTAGTGGCATCTGTTTGTAAATTGTTCCACTAACTCAACTCAACAGTCGTGTAAAATAAAAACCTAAATTCTGAACTCGAAGGAATTGTTACATTGTGTATGTGATTCATAGCTTGGTTAATGAACTCTATTTTATCAGGCTAGTGAATGTATACTGCATGGCAAAAAGAATCCTGTTTAAAAAATAAACTTGTGCTCTAGTGATGTACTACTGGGCAGCATTTTATTCCTTTCATTTACTGAGTGGTTTAACAAGGGCTCAGCACATTCAAGGGTTATGCAAAAATGTCGACTAAACATATTTCACAACAAGCACTTATGACTGTTCCATTCTCTATTCACACAGACTGTCATTGGATCTCCTGAGCACATGTTGAAACACTGCTCCTTGGTATAGGATTACTGAGGAGAGAAACCAGTGGCACAGAACAATTTAGCAGCCAATTTCCTTTGTTTTCATTTTTGCAGCAAATAATCAAAGGAGATAAGACGAGCAATGAGTGTGAAGAGTGTTAACAATGGGAGAAGTGTGCCCACGAATACAGAGCTAAATCTGGCTCAGTTTAATTTCTTCACTCCCAATGTTTTAAGTCCATAAATAGGTACAATGTTGTCTTTAGGACAAAGTATTTTGTAAGCCAGTTTGAATTTGATCCAATGAGAAAGGTAACCTCTCCTTTTGAGCCTTCTGCTCACCACAGAAAATTAACTACTTGCTTGTATCCATTTTACAGCTATGCAGACAGACCCTGGTGTGATTATACAAGACAGACTGCAGCAGGCATTATCTGAGGATCATATTATAGTATCCCAGGAACAGTCCATCATTGACCAGGTAGGTGCAATGCTAAGTCCACAGCCTTAGGTGAACAAGCTGGCTGAGTTGTATATATCCATCTCTCGGTCAAATACTGTTTTCAATACAATTGTGTCAACTTTATTTCTCTGTTTGAATTAGGATGAAACCACATACATCCAGCACATAACATCTGATGGACAGACAGTTGAACACTTAGTTACAGCAGATAACCAGGTAACGTCTAGATGGTTGGGCTTCAACTATAATTGTGTTGCCACCATGTTTGAAGGCTAGGCTGTATTCCTTAATGGCCCAAAGTCTTGCATTTTGAACCAGGACAGCCAGGGGTGTAAAGTTACCTCTCCAAGAGACTTGATCTGTTTCTATTTCTGTAAAGCCTACATTTCAATAATATGATAAAATTACATTTGTACAGTGCCTTTCACGTTGGGAGGACGTTTCATGACATTTCCTTCATTTCCCTGCAGGTGCAATATATCATTTCACAGGACGGCGTACAACACTTTGTTCCGCAGGAGTATGTGGTCGTCCCTGAAGGTCATCATATACAGGTACCACCCCCTTACTGTCTCCATCGGTCATTGACAACAAATTATTATAGTCTAAGAACATAAGAAATGTTAGATGATAAAAAACCAAGGTCCATCTAGTTTGTCTTCCACCTTCCTGGTGGTCGCATACACATATGTCCCGAACTACCTATGTACTATATCCCATAATGTTACAATTGTATAGTGCCTTTGATGTCAGGGCAGTCAGAGATTTGGACACGAGCTGGAGGTTGGGATCGGGAGGGGTGGAGGCTAGGGGTAGGAGGGTGACCAAAGGCGCGGTCAAAGAGGAGGGTCTTGAAACAGGCCTTGAAGGTGGCAGGGGAGGGGGCAAGGCGAAGGCACTGACTTGGAGTCTTTAAAAGCACTGTCCCTGCAGGCATACTGACATTTTTCAGCATCTAAGAGTATGTGACAATGTGCGTAGGTTTATGTGATATTTTGTTTCTCTAGTCCTCTCCCCGTGTACGAAAGGGGGCTATGCGTGTTGACGGGAGCTTTTAATCCCCTTAAGCCTCCTGCCTGACCCACTCACCTTATGTTGTAATTTACTGCTTGAAGTTACTACATTTCATTAATACCAACTTCAAAATGTGTACTTTCCTATAAATATCTGTTTAAGTGCCACAATCATTTAATTCTGAGCTCAGCTGGAATTGCTGGCTGTGAAACACACCTATCTCTTTTTATGCTCCTCAGCTAATACTGTACTCCACTGATTTGCTCAATTTCTCTCCCCAGGTACAGGATGGTCAGATCCACCATATACAATATGAAACAGATCCCCAGGTGCACCAAGCATTGCAAGGACAACAGGTACTAACTCCACAATTGCAATGTGTAGCTGAAGCAGGGCAACCTTATTTAGAGTGACTATCTCCTGTGCTCAAGATCCTGTTGTATTATTCTGTGAAATCCAATGAAACTCGAGTCAAAATATTTAAGTTAGCGAAGCAATAAAAGTATTTGATGATTCATTCTTTAAATTTGGTGTAAAGGCACAATGATCTGTATATTAATTAAATATTTTGTTGTATAACTGTTGCTTCAGACCTTCTTCTTCGACTGTGTCTACGGTCACCTGCCCTGTCTCCCCACCTCGGTGTCAAGCTTCACTATTGTTAAGCGCTCTGAGACACGATCCCGCTTAAAAGGGCGTTATATAAATGAAAGATGTTTAGACAGAGAAATTTCTGTGAAAGTGTGAAGTAACTTTTATAGTAATTCCATAAGTTATATAATAATCCTTGCATTTGATAAAGTGCCTTATCACATCGTTGATATGCCTCTCGGCTTCAGGGGGAAATCATATCAGGATACTTATTGCACAGGCCAATGAATGAAAACTGACTTCTGGGAGTGGTAGCACACACAACCATACTGAGTCAGCCACGTTGAGACCCATTATTTGGGTGTTTTCAAACCAGTCTCAGACTATTCTGAAGAGTTAATACCGTGACATATTTGCTGCACTTGTGGAATCTTAGTGTCTGTCAATTCTCTAATGTCAAATTATCTTTTCTAAGATTGCAGTGAGCCATGATGGACAGATCCAATATCTGCCAATCACTGACCAGCAGATTGTCACCCAAGCAGAGTTGGAGGCTGCTGCTCACTCTGCAGTAACAGGTAGGGGATCAGACCTGTGCTGAGGAAGTTAAGTTTCTAGACAAATATTCACTCATGATGAACATGAGCGAATATTAAAATGTTGTTTTAAAGTGTGACCAGTAAATAGATTCTTTCATAAAATAATCTTCAAAGCTTTTGAGCCGGCAATAAAAATAATCCTTGGATTTGATGTGTTGATTTCTTCAAACACAGATTAGATAGTTTACTTTTAAGAAATAACATTATGGGATATATAGTACATAGGTAGTTTGGGACACATGTGCATGCGACCGCCTGGAAGGTGAACTAGATGGACCTTGTTTTTTTTTTCATCTAGCATTTCTTATGTTCTAATGATATAGCGACTTGCCATGTCATTGAGACATCTCAAAGCACTTCACATGATATACTGTAAAGTGTATTTTGTCAGTGAAATCAACTTTGAGCCCTGTTTTAGTAAGAGCCGATTTTGTTGGTGTCGGCTTTACCAAGATGTTGTTCGCTCAAAGACAGGTAACTTACTGTGAAGAATATTTTTGTTCCTTCCCAGCTGTAGCAGATGCTGCGATGGCTCAGGTCCAGGGGATATATACGACAGAGGCCACAGAAGATCAGATTGAACAGCTTCAGCAACAGGCAATCCAATATGAGATGGCTCATGCTGAAGTCATTGCATACTCAGAGGACTAACTGCGTGCAAAGTGGCAGTCAGAAGCGAAGACTAAGCACTTTTCAATGTAAAAGGGGGGAGCTGAGGCTACAAGAAAGACAAGTGACTGATTTCCCCCCCCTTGCTCTGCCTTAGAACCATATATTTGGTTTGCTTCTTAGATTTTCCTCAACACCTCTTGCATGTGGTGAACAGAAGAAAAGCTGATTTGTACATTTTGCTTTTTTTTTTGTGTCTCCTCTTCCTTGTTGACGTGACTTTCACAGCGATCTATAATTGGCCCAGTAAATAAACTTGGTACTGAACCCTGACAAACAGCCAGAAAAGCAAATTGCCTTTTTGTTTGTTTGTTTGTTACTGGAAGGTTAGAGTTTAATACATGATGGCAAAGTGATGAGATTTCAGCATCTGAAGAATTAATTCCTAACAGATCTACACATGGCTATATTTATGTATATTTCTAATATATACAAGAGTATTTTATATATTATATAAATATAATGTGCGTGTGTGTATAAAGAAAAAGCAGTGATCCAACTGAATGATTTAGATATCTGCATTCTGAGTTTGTTTTAATTTAACTTGCTGGTATAGTTCTCATTTTAATCTATGCTGGATATTGAGTTTGTTTTCACCCAAAGTGACATCGCTGCATTCCACAATGTGCAGATTTTCTTACAAAATGAATGTATTGCCATATGACATAGAGCAGGTTTTGCTATGTGTTTTTTTTAATACTTGCAGAAGTGTTGGGAGCTGAATGTATGTTGAATCATGTGAAGAACCAGTATTTTGAAGAATTTTGGAAATATTTGGAGCCAAGTGTTTTCTTTTTAACAAGGAAACTATTTTCAGTTGAAGTGCTCATCCTCTCAGCTGATACTCTCATTGCAGTGATCCAACGTCAGAATCGTTTTAGCTATTTTTTTAAAAATTATTATGAATTTGAAGGACCACAGTGTTTTGCCTTTTGTAGTTAATATCAATGGTTAATAAGAAATGTTGACATCACAATTGTATTACCAAACTTGGTCAGTGGATCAGTGAGACTGCTCAACAACAGGGGAAATAAATCCTGCATTTGCTATAACAAACCAAGAATGACAGGTAGCTTGCTCGAGGTTGCAACAAACTAGGAATGTGAATGACATTTATAAACTGCTGAAGAATTGTTCATGTGGTTTATAATCTTTCCTGAAATCTGTGTTGCAATGTTTTCAAACAATCTTTAAGTCCCTGTATTATACCTTTTTGGCTGGAATGCTGGACGTGAGTGATGAACATTCAGGTGTGAGAACTTGCATTGTAGTACACTCACTAACATCTAAGAACCAGCTCAGAATCTGCAGCAAGACTGAAACCATTTTCCTTTTTTTTCAAACAATTGGTTTTGCTCCAAGACACTACCTTGATGAAGGGTGCTATATAAATGCAGGTTGTTGTTGCTCAGCTATGATGAAAATCTTGATCGCAATTGGTAGACTTATCCAATTAGCTTTTGGTCTCTGAATTGCACAAGGAACCCCTGGTGCATAATAAATATCTTCCTTCAATCTGCCATTGCAGCCATTCAATGATCAGTAGTTACTATAATAATAATAATTCTTGCATTGATGGAGTGCCTATCAAGACGTCTCAAATCACTTCCCAGGATATACTGTAAAGTGAATTGACTATATTTTGTGGGTGAAATATGGCAGACAATTCCACACAGCAGTATCAGTTGTGGATTGAGTGATCATATTTTCTTTTGAGGGATATTACCCCCAGAAAGCGATCCTCCAATCAACCAACAACCGAGTATAAACTGCCAGTATAATCCCTTCAAAAATAAACTGGGCATTCAATCCACAATGTTTTTGGGACACTGCTGTGTGCAGTTGGCTGCTGCGTTTCACCCACAAATATACAGTCAATTCACTTTACAATATATACTGTAAAGTACTTTGAGACAATTTGAAGACATGATAAGGTGCGATAGCAAATGCAAGGATTATTATTACATTTTGCTATTGAAGTTGCCTATAATGAGTATGGCTGATTTTTGTTACCTCAACCACAGTGGATCCTCCTAGCTGTCATTTATTGTAGCATCTTATTAGTTTGTTTTCTGTCCATCTTTTCTTAAATACATTGCATTGATTTTGTAATTGGACATTGTCACTTTTATTTATCATCAAAGGGCTTGCACGTGCATATACTGAGTTAGTGCGGTCTCTAGGTTAGATTTAAGTGGGAGCAAAAAAAGGGGCAATCTTTCTATTTCTCACAAAATCAATCTTGATGCAAATCATACAGATTATTTCAGTGAGCATCACTTTCATTGGAGGTCAAGGCAGATGGCAGCAACTGACAATCGGGAAACAAGGTTTGAGAAAATGATTCATAATAATCTTTGCATTTGAAATAGCGCCTTATCAGGTTGTTGAGACATCTTAAAGCGCCTCACAAAATATACTGCAAAGTTAATTTGACTTTGTGGGTGAAACACGGCATCCATTTGCACACAGCAGAGTCCCACAAACAGTCATGGATTGAGTGACCAAATTGGTTCCTAAAGCAGGGTTTTGTTTTGGCCTATTCACCAGGAGAGAGTATGTGCTGCGGTGGGGGGGGGTTCGGGTGGGTCAAGCATAAACGAAAGCTAAATGTTTCACCGCCCAAAAAGAATTACCAGTCGTGTTACCCAGACTACAATCAGTAAATTTTGGAAGAAGCTTGATTTTTGTGGTGAGAAGAGACAAATCAAAGTCCTGAATCCAAACAAAAAAAGAAACTGCTCTGATTTGGAGAATGGAAAACATTGTGTACAATATTCTTAACTATAATCATTACAAATGATTCATGTTACTTCATAATGCCAATTTTTTTGTAATTTATCCTTAAACCGATGTTCAACCTAATGAACATGATCAGCGGATATCTTTCAGTCACAACCGCTTTCTGAACACTGAGCTTTTGGTTTTAGTCCTTGACTAAAATGAATTTATCTTCATTGGAGAGCTTAACTGGTGTATGAATGTAAAATTGTAACTGGTAATCACTGAATTACAGCACATTCACATTGTGCAAGCTGATTAATGGCTGTAAGGACGCTTTACTGATTCTGAGAAAATCCCTCTTTATGAAGCCTATCCGATCAGCACATCTGCACAGAACAGGTTTTAATCAGCTTTGGCATTGTAATCCAACCAGCCTTTGCATTTTACCATGATTATCTTCCAATATATTCAAATCGCTGGTTTTGCACTGCCTGGCGTTTTTTTTTTAAAATGTCCATCAGTCTTCAGTTACTAGGAGTCACTGTAAGAAAAAAGTTCTGCTTTGTTTGAAGTTTAGCCTACTATTCTCTTTCGTTATGCCATAAATATTGATTGACATTTTATCACTAAAATATAGAAGATACATATCTTGAAATGTGTTGAATAATATTCTTGCATTTGATGTGCCGCTTACCGCATCAAAACTATTCAAAGCCCTTCAACAAGCAATTGATATTAAGTGTGACGACAGGAGTATAAGCAGACATTTTTCCAGAGACGAGGTCCTCTTGCTTAGTTAGTTGATCTTGACCTGGGCAGGAGTTGGATTCCCGGAATTGGATTTGTAATGCGTGCTACACTAGTGCTGTCAGCCTGAGCTGGTTGTGTCTGAGTTGCTGTTCAAAGTGTGCTGCAAAAATTCATATTTCACAAGACATTATAACATTCAAGAAGTCTTACGTTGAGATTTTCTCAGTCAATTATTTACTTCATTTATAAACTCGGCGTCAGTTTGCTGGTCAACGCTGGAACTTTCTATTGTGCATCTGTTTTGATATGAACATCACATTTGTTAATGCATCAACAATATTTTAACCTTCTGTCGCTGTTGGTGCCTTATATCGATTTAGCTCTGAAGCAGTTTATAAGTAGGTTAATGACCAACACCAGAGAGGGCTGAGTTCCAGAGAACTTCAATACAACTTTGTGTTGAATAATGATTAATGGTTACATCTGCGTGTTCCACATCTCAACTTTATTCCTTTGAGTGTAGGAATGGCGTTAAGCTTGGAGGAAGCAGAAATTTATACTTCTGAAACTTCTGAATTCGTGGCAAATCATTCACCTGGAAGGTCCCATGACATTTGCAACACAGGAATTTTCACCAACAAAGGTTGAAGCTAAGTAGGTCAGAGTAGATTTTCCCTCCATGATGTAGACATTGATTATCTCAAGTGTGGTATTGGAAGAGTGCTGCATTGTTGGAAATTATATATTTTTTTCAAATGAGACATTATCCCATCTGCTTGTTCAGTTGCATGTCGATCCCCTGGCACAAAAAGATTTCTCGTGTCCTATGTGGCAAGAATTACTTCATTATTTTCCATGACTTCTTCCTAATTTTCCATATCATGATTAACCCAAACACATGTACATTGGAACAACTTTACCTAGTGGAACTATAGTACTGTTTACTATAGTGGGTTTATATACAGAATTTCTAGTGGCAGTCCCAGACTTTTATTTAATGTTATGTACAATTGTTCTTTTTTTTTAAAAAAAAGTTTAGTCAACGTGCAAGATATTAAACACATTTAGAAGCCCAATAATGGACATATAGAGAAGGGGCAGCTTAGCTCAGTTCTTTCAGACTTAACAAAAATGCATAAAGAAAGTATTAGTGATCATTAAACCCAAAGGAAATCCCATGGGAGTTGGCCTTCAACAACTCATTGAATGCTGAGAATAGCGAGCCTGCATTCACACTGCTTTGTCCAAATGCCATTGCCTTTTTTCTGTCGTTGGAAACTTTGAGGTATTGGGAATGGGGGATAGTAATTTTGTGCATTAGTTACGCACATCACTGATTTTGCCATCTCATTCATTTTAAATCCCTTGTCATTTCTTCTTTGGTTAAACTAGCTCTGAGAAGACATGCATCAGATACACGTTGACCAGAGTAATCCAAGGCACTGTTGCCGGTTGACTAGCCTGTCTGGCTCATCAATAAGATTTGGAGCGTACAACAACAATGTGCACTCATAGCATCGTTTACATTGGTTGTCTAAAAGTGCTTTAAAAAGAGTAAGTGAAGCACTGACCAAGGTGGGAGCATGTGAGATCAAAGAAGGATTATTAGGAGAGTTTTGAAGGCAGAGAGGGTACCTAAAGTGGGGGGAGAGAAGAGAGACAGTGGGAAGGAGAGGAAGGAACCGGTACAGGCCTTAAACCTTAATAGGATGGCTTGAGCTGGGCAAGTACCATTAATAATAATATTAATAATAATGCTTACATTTGATATAGTGCGTTATCACTTCAAGACGTCTCAAAGCGCTTAATGTGTGGTGTCTACTCTTTTCACCGACTGTAAAATTAATTAATCTGAGTGAGACCAAATCACAATGTTACATTTGTACCGAGAAACTGTAAACACTCTTGATAGTGAGAATTGTATAGAATAAAATGTGTTGACTTCTAGAATTATAATTCTGGAAAGTATTTCACTAATAAGTTATGGAGTGGAATTTTCCTGCCTTTGGGGCTTAACATGTCAAGCTACCGCTCCTTGACACAGTATACACCACGGATGCAACAATGAGCAACAATCAATTTGCCGAGTTAAACTTGCTTATTTTCTGCACTCTGAATATGTTGTTCCAGCATTTGCTCCTGCACTTTATTTTTCACACACTCAATCACTTTCTACTTTGTTATGGTGATTTTAAATGTTGTGAATATTTAAGATCTTTCAAAAGCATTTTTGGCAGCACTGGTTGATTGGAAACTCTCCGCGTTTGCCATGCTGGAACGGCTCGGCTTGTTAGCACTCACGGGGTTAAAAGATGACTGTTTCTCCATTAAATACTGGGCCTTAATGCAGTAAACATCTATTCTAACCCATCCAATCACTCATTCTAGCTGTGACTGTGTACAGATTGTCTGACAATGTATTAGCATGTACTGGTGAGAAAAAAACATGACAGACAAGGGCATTACCAATGTGCAGATGGGCTGGATAGCTTTCCCATGCAAAGACTTTCAAAAATCAGCTTAAACTAGCTTCTTTCATTTTTAATCCCCCCGCTGCCAGAAACTAAAGTCTAAACAACATTTACTCTGATAAATAACCTTTACACAGATTTATCGACAAAAAAAAGAGTCTTTATGTCTCCTTTTGGCATTTCCTCAGTGTTTTCATGAACTTCAACCTTGTCCATGGAAACTGTAGCAGAAATGTCAACACTGATGGGAAGGATGAAGAGAGGCTGTGTTTTAATGCGCATATGAGACAGGTTGGAAACAAAGCTGTTGGGTATTATTGAATTCATAAGATATCAGTCTGATAAAAGAGCACACAGGCTTTTTATTGAAGTGATTAGAGCCGGAAAAAAATAGAACAGTGGTTCAGCTTTATTCAGCTTGACAAAAAAAAGGAGCAAAATCTACAGACTAGGACCCTGGGAATGACATGCGGTTAAAGGCACGTTTGCTCTTCTTTCCTGGCCTTGTTTGCATATATCGACTGTGGGATTTCATTAATCTGTTCAAATACTGCATTTTCACAGGTCAGTGCATTTTTATAAGGCGTTTGTTGAGATTTGACGAATTAAACCAAAGGAATCAGATATCTCATTTATCCAGCTTTAGGGGCAGACACATCAGCCTATTAGCTTATTAACTGTCTGAGATCTACAACAAGTTTTGCATTGCAGCTTTGCCTGTTTTTTTTTTGTTACACACATCGCAGTTTCAAAAATATTACAGACCTTCCTCCATATTGGGTTTTAGTTATTGTGATGCTGGGGAACAAGGTGACCACACTTTCCAGTAGCAAATTTAATGTTGCACATTTCTCTGTTTTTCTGTCCAAGAGGTGGCTTGAAGAGCAATCCCTGAACGGGGCAGGAAACGGGGGCAGACACTGCAGAGTGATGCATATCATTGCTGTTTATTATCCTCTCTCAAACTGACGAGCGGTTTTATCATGAGCTGTTGAGTGACTATAGAGAAGATTTCAGTCAGGAGGCTGGGAAGAGGGTAGCAATAGGATAATGGGTGAGGAGTTGCTTGTGTCTTCGCCATAGAAACTGCTTCCGGATGATCATCTTCCACACCAAACTTAAGATTGTTCAGTAACATCAAAAAGGCAGTTCGGGATGCTGTTGATTCTCTGATTTTTCTACGAATAAACTAGTTCAGTCAGCTTGGTGGCCTTTTGCGTATCCCTCAACCCACCTTCTCTACCATCGGCAGCCATGCTTTCAGCCACCTCGCCCCGACCATCTGGAAATCCCTGCATCAACTCCTCTGCCTTGCCCCCTCTTTGCCATCTTCAGATCGCACCTGAAGCCTTTCCTTTTCGACCTATGATCACCTCCGCTGTCTCCCGGGCTCGGTATCAAACAGAAATGACTGTATAGTCCAATAGCAGGCATCCTCTGTCTAGACTGACATGAAAAACAGTCACTTTGGGTGAATTGCTGGTGGAGGCAAGTGCCAGTGAACTGTACCCCACTGTGAGTCCACACCTTCAGGAGGAGAGAGTGCAAACCAAAAACATCTGGTCATAACAACAAAATTACGTTTGTATAGCGCCTTACACATCGGGTATTGATAGTAGCACCACATCAGTGTGGGTTTGGCTCAGTTGGCAGCACTCTTGGCTCTGGGTTAGAAGGTTTAAGTCCCCACATCGGGACTCCTAGTCGAGACAGACACTCCAGTGCGATGCTGGAGAGCTTTATTGTCAGGGTGCCATCTTTCAAATAACGTTAAGCCAAAACCCCATCCAGCTATTCAGGTGGACATTAAAGTTCCCAAATAATGTAAGAGTTTCTCCTGGTGTCCTGACTGTTTGTGGCAGGTGGTGTTTGTGGCACCACAATAGTGATTGCCAGAATACGCAGTCACTACCCTTTACAGCAATTACTTGTAAAGTCTTATGAGACCTTTCAACATTTTTGGCACTGTATCAAATGCTTGTTTGATGGTTATTATATTAATATATTCAGTAATGTTAAATAAAAATTACTTCTAACATGACACTATAAATACTAGACCATTGTTGCCAGTCTAGGGACCAGACTCCTTTCCCTGATGGTTTTTACATGTTTTGTGAGGAAGTACTTTAAACTAATTATGATCATACAGTGCTGCAGTTCTCTTGGGCTTTCCACTTAGATTTGTTTCTCCTGTTTATTCATAGCTATTTAACATAAAACTGATTAAACTTACAATTTTTATTGCATTTAAGTAAACACTGGATTTAGTGTACCAACCGTGAATATGGAGAACATTTTATGCTTAAAATCAGCCCTCACTTTTATTGTCCTTCAGGCTTCTTTCTTGCTCTCCACATAATCTTACAGCACAGAAGAAGGCCATTCAATCAATAAACCACTGAAACTAGTGACCGGTCCAACAGGTTAGTTCCATGGGCAATCGGACAAATGCTCTTCAATCAGTCAGCCAAGCAAGCATTCTTAATGAGTATTGACAAACTATTTGGCCATGTATTACGTAATAGATGTAATGTAAGCCCTCCATGGCCTTACCCCTCCCTAACTCTGTGACCTCCTAACTCCATATAGACCTGAAAGCTCTCTCCGCTCAGCAGGCTCCAGCTTGCTCCATATCTCCCCCCCGGCCCGCCGCACTATTGGTGGTTGGGCTTTGAGCTTTCTGCCCTCACTCTTTGGAGCTCCATCCCACAGTCCCTTCGCCTCACCCCCTCCCATGGCTCCTTCAAGGCTCGTCTCAAGATCCTCCACTTCGACCGTGTTTTGACCACAAAATACACATTCATTCCACTTAAGAATAATAATGATATAGCGCTTTTCACGTCTTTGAGATATCTCAAAGTGCTTCACAGAATATACTGTAAAGTGAATTGACTGTATATTTGTGAGTGAAACGCAGCAGCCAATTGCGCACAGCAGTGTCCCCCAAACAGTCGTGGATTGAGTGACCAAATTATTATTTTATTTTTTTCTTGAGGGATTATTATCAGGCTTGTGGAGTAAGGAAACTTGCCCAAGGTTTTGCCCTGCCTATGAATTGTTACTCATTATTTTATCTTATTTCTGGTCCATTTTCGAAAATCTTCAGCAGATAGATCACACTGGGCAGGTGAAATAGGCTGAAAGTTGTCACTTTGACACAATTCTGTTTACTATAAACCTCTCCATTGTAGTAAGTAATTTCCTGTGTCTACCCTCCCAAACTGCCCTGATCACTGGGTGAGTGTGAAGCTGAGAATGTCTGATTAACTACGATACACTATACAGCTTTGTGAAGACGACCAAACAAAACATGCTTTTTTAAAAAAAAATGGTCACTTTCTAATGTTTAAAAGCTGAAAAAAAATCTGATGCAAGAGAGATGTTCCCCACGGCATCTCATACAATCGTGTGATCCTCCAGCCCCACCCACACTCACGCCCAGGTCTGCTCGCAGGTCAGTCATTCAGTTTAAGAGCACATCAGGTTTGCCTCAATGTACACCAAGAAAATGAACAAATCACTGGGAATGGGGGGGTGGGAGTGAGTCACTGCAGAGTTTATACAGAGACGTGGAGCAATATATTCTGTGAAGCACTTTGAAACCGTCTGAAAACCATGATAAGGTTCTATACCAAATGTTAGTATTATTATTATCTAGCACAATCATGATTGTCATAATCATGAATACGTTTGCAATCTTCGTAGCTGAGAAAGAATACTTTAGAGTATTGCTTGTCCTCCCACCTCAACCTTCAAGACCCTGTCCTTGAGTGGTTTAGGTCGTACCTCTCCCACCGTCTTCATTTTGTTTCCACAAACGGCTTTTCCTCCACCCCCCGCACTATCTCGTGCGGTGTCCCTCAGGGCTCTGTCCTCGGTCCCCTCCTCTTCACCCTCTATACGCTCCCCCTGTGGTGACATCATCCGCAGACATGGGGTTAACTTCCACATGTATGCGGATGACACCCAACTCTACCGTTCCTCCTCTACCCTCAACTCCACGACCCCCGATGTCCTGACAGCTGCCTGTCCGACATCGAGTCCTGGATGAGAGACAACTTTCTTCAGCTCAATGTGCGCAAAACTGAGGCCCTCCTGATTGGCTCACGTCAGCGCCTCCGCACCTCAGGCACTGACAGCATCAGCATCCAAGGCCGCACTCTCCACCTCTCAAAGCCATCAGGAACCTCGGGGTTCTGTTCGACTCTTCCTCATATCCGCGCCACAACCGGCACCGCCTTCCATCACCTCCGGAACATTGCCAGACTACGGCACTACCTCACCCCTCACCTCAAGGCTGGACTATGGGAACTCTCTCCTCGCCGGCCTTCCCGGCACCTCCCTCCACAAGCTGCAGGTCATTCAGAACTCTGCAGCTCGTGTACTGTCCCGCACGAGGCTTCGCGACCACATCACTCCCACCCTCGCTCGCCTCCACTGGCTCCCCATCCCCCAGAGGATCAAATTCAAGATCGTCATCCTCACCTACAAGGCCATTCACGGCCTCGCTCCCTCCTACCTCTCTGACCTACTATCCCCCTACCTACCTACCCGTACCCTCCATTCCTCTGGCTCCGGTCTGCTCCACACCCCCCACCCCAACCACCCTACCATCAGTGGCCGGGCCTTCAGCCTCTCAGCCCCTAGGCTCTGGAACTCTATCCCCCAGTGCCTTCGCCGCCTCCTCCCTTTCCTCCTTCAAGGCCGGTCTCAAGACCTTTCTCTTTGACCGTACCTTCAGCTCCCCTCTCGACTCTCTCCCCCCTCCTCGCTCCCTCCCTTCCCTCACCCTGACCATTTTCTCCCTCCTCGCTCCCTCCCTTCCCTCCCCTCACCCTGACCATTTCCCCCCTGCTCGGGTCCTGACCCAACTGTCCAGCGTCTTGGGACGTCCTCCCTACGTGAAAGACGCTCTATAAATGGAATCTTGTTGTTGTTGTAGAGGAGTGCCCAAAGAGTTAATTATAGGGATGGGAGGAATTCAATTATTTTGGTCTCTCTGGGGCTGAGCTGGATCCAAGGTGACGTGCTTGTTAATGGTATGTTGGAACTAAATTGCCCGGCTGTGGTGGTCTCGGTGGTCTAGTTCCAGGTTAGGCTGGTCCACACTAACTCAAGACTGCTGATAACCGACCAACCAACCTGGCCTTTAGGCAAGACTAGGACGGCTGCAGATTCTTCCCACTTATCTCCTACTTATCTCCTGTTGACCTTGCAGGCCAGAGCCCTAATGGTTGGGGTGATCCATGCTGGACATGTAGTGGGGGAATCAATTCATCTTATAACCAAGATCTAGCACAATTGCCAAGTTGCAATGTTTTGCTTAAAATGTTTTTACAATAATTCAATACTCCTAAATAAACCAGGAAACTGTGACTTATGTAATTATTTTCCAATTTGACTTAACCCGAAAATAAAACCTCAAAACATCAAAAATAACACTCTGGAAAATGACACACTAATAGCTGCAATTCATCATAGTCTAGACATGACATCATTAATATTTGAAACCAGCGAAACACAAATCTGCCCCGATCACTTTGAGGAGTTCTCCAGGCTTTGCATTAGTGTCACTTCATTACTGAAATTAGTGCAATTGTTAAAAACACTTAAATAAACTGTGCAATATTTTTCTTGTATCCTTACAGGTAGACTGGGGTTTTAACCCCATATGAGCAAATTTCCCAATTTTCTGTTGGGGAAACTAAAAGCTGATCATACCATGGCTGGTTTCTTGTGCTGTCCCCCATCTATCCGCAGAGCCCACCTATTTTTTTTCAAAGCACTGTTCTTTTTATACTTTTGCAACGTACAGAATTCAACGAAACCAACAAATCGTGAGAGGAAGCGACAGAGAGTCAAATACATGTTGTAGCTTTTATCATCTAATGTGGTTAGCAGTCTACTCTCTGTGAGGGAATGTGAGGCAGTAAGTAAAGGCTCCACCTTATGGCTAAATGCGCATCTAATATCTGAGATACAAAGAGCAGGTAGGTAAGCAGCATCAATTACAGGGAGAGCATGATCTCCTTGGATTGTGCTACTTTTCACACTCTGTTGACCTAGACAGACAGGGGCAGACATCCCTGTTTATTTGTAATAAAATAATAATCCTTGCACTTGACATAGTGCCTTTCACATCAGAAGGACATCTCAAAGCAGGATTCAGTGTAAAGTGTATGTTTCAGGCGAAATGGTATTTCCCACCATGTTGTTTGTGTTTCAAAAATGAAAGGCATCCCTGAAATTATGTGGGGAAGTGAAGGCCAGAGGCTAGAGAATACTTCAGGGAGATAAGAGGGAGGAAACTTCTCCACAGGCTACTTACTGTCTCACAACTTCAGCTGGTCAGTTTCAGTGAAGCATTGGAGAAAATATGGGAGCAGGTCCTTGACCTTTCAGCAAGGAATGGTGTGTGTTGGGACTGGACTTCTTTTCAAAATAAAAGGATCATAATAATATTAATCCTTGCATTTGACAATAGTGCCTTATCACATCACTGAGATGTCTCAAAGTGCCTCACAGAATATATTGTGAAGTGGATTGACTATGTATTTTGTGGGCAAAACGCGGCAGCCAATTGTGCACAGCAGTGTCCCACAAACAGCTGTGGATTGAATGACCAAATTTTTTATTTAATTAATTTTTTTGGAAGGGATTATTACTCCCGGAAAGCGATCCCCCAATCGATGAACAACCAGGTTCCTCACTTACTACTAGGTAAACAGAGGCATGCGGAGTAAGGAAACAAGGTTTCTCCCTGTCAGAGAATCGAACTCAGGTCCTCTCGCTTGCGAGGTGAGCTCACTAACCATTACACTACAGGACTCTGTAAGATTGACTGATGCCCATGGAATTGTATCCCAGTTGAAGGAAAAGGGAAGTCAAACCAATTCAGGAGAGAAAATTAACTGCAAATAAAGGCCAAGCGACAGATGTTTTAAAGATGATTTTGTCGATTATTAAAGTAGCACATAATTTAGACAGATTAAACACATGCATATCTATCATGTTTTGGAGAACAGAGGAGTCAGAAGATTATAGCAAATGTGATTATTTAAGAATCATCATGATGCATGGCATTTAAAACGCCACAGCAGCTGTTACAGTTGTAGTACAAACACTGAACTATTTAAATAAAATCTCAGATAAATGGTCGCGAACTCCACCAGTGTGAACATGTAATATTACAGTAATAATACAGTAATATTCAATACAATTTTTACATGGTGCCTTTGATGTCTGGAAGATATCTTAAAAGTGCCTTATACTTCTGGCTGGGTGGTCAATATGGAGCCCAGCTTGAGGACATTCTTCACTGATATTTGTACTCCCAAATATATTGTGAAACGATGACAGTAGAGTCTATCTTCTCATCACCTCTTTATCCTGGAACATCCCATAATAGGAATGTACCCACACTCTAAATACATTTTTTATTATAACGTGTCTGAATGTGGCGAGGGAAAAAAAATAAGTTTCTATGTTTCATCAGTGACTTCAACTTAGAAAGCACTTGATTTGTTAACGCCAGAATTGTCCTGTGTTCCTATGCAACATTTTCCCTGCATCTTCCCTTGTGGGTTCAAGTACCCCCCCCAATTGGTAATGAGTTCTGCGGCTAGATTGGGACTCTCATGCAGGGTTGAGGACAGCATTGTCGGAGATGCTGTCCTTTGGAGTAAACTTTAAATCAAGGTCCCGGCTGCCTGTTCTTCAGGTCTCCTTAGATCGGATTGTGGCTGATTGTCTTGTTGTAAAATTGGGCCTCTCCTTCACTTGAATTGTTGATAGAAAACCAGTCTGGAAGATTCCCTGTTCTTTTGTGTAATTCAGACCCTCCTGTGAATAATAAAAATAATAATCCCTACATCTAATATAGTGCATTTCACATCAGGAGAATGTCTCAAAGCTCTGCACAGGATGTACTAAAGAAATGCACAAGCTGTGTATTTTGTAGGCGAACATAAATATTTAAATAGAGACAACAATGAAACCAGCACTGTGAGAAAAAAATAAGTGTTTTTGTCGATCATTAATGCAGACCTTCTGTACATTTATTATCCTATAGAATGATATAGCACAGAAACAAGCCATTGGGCCCAACCAATCGATACCATTACTCTACATTTGCAAAACTATTTGAAAGTAGCAACTCCATTTAGAAGATGTTTGACCATACTTCCGTTTGCAAGCTTGCAACATAAATAGCATTGAAATGTGTTATTGCCTGATTGGTGAAGAAAATAGCGTACACTTCTACCGAATAAAAAAAACAAAGTTTAGCAATATGTTTTGACGAAGGCAGGCTTATTTTAGAGGGACAATAGCAATGAAATTAGCAGCAAATTCAGGATTAATGGAGTCGTGCAAAAGAAATAAACAGTCCCATGGAATTTTGGGAAAACATTATTATAATATTTGCATTTGGCATAGCCCCTTTCGCGTCAAGAGGATGTCCCAAAGTACTTCACAGGATATACTGTAAAGCGTAGTGACTATTTTGGCATGGCAATGTCCCATAAACAGTCAAGAAGTGACCAATTTTATTTGGGGAATTGTTGGCCAGGATATCAGGATAAAGTCCCTTCTCTTTTCCAAGGGTGTCATAAGATCTTTAATGTCCACCTGAACAAGCAAACTGAACCTCGGTTTAACGTCTCATTCGAAGAATGCCATCTCTGACAATGCAATGCTCCACAGTACTGTATTGGAAGGCAGCCTAGACTTATTTTGCAAGAAAAATAAAACGTAGAAATCCTCACTAAAAAACATAAATGCTGGAAATATAGATTAATGTATCAGCTGTGAGCCTGGGTCTGTATATTATTTTACAAACCGTGTTTGGGATGCTGTTTTAGTGGCTGAAATGAGGTCACATTTAATAGTTTTACCTTCATTAAAGCTGTCAGAACAAGGGATTAAAAGACATCTATTTGTAAGGATTATGGAAATTGACAAGACAGATGGATTGCTGGTGATTCAGTTTATTCAGATCACTAACAAAAATGACACCACAAAAGTCACAAGCATCGTCAGATCCTGTCTGTAGCAGCAAGTCTCCTCTGGAACTGAATGCAGTTAAGACCATGCTGGAGGGAATATCGCCACAGAGCGAATGCTGGCAACTCCCCTGGAGCGGACTTCATGTTGGTGAATTTGCGGTGTATGTCGAATCCTGGGCTGATGCTACACTAAATCCTTAATCTCCTTCACTGAGCCTCCAGGAGCAGCAGATACCAATGTGATGACTTATGTCATTCACCGGAATGGGGTGACATGAAGCAGCACAACAAAGGAAAAGGTGGCACAACTTGCAAAACCAGTACAGACTTGCATTTATACAGCGCTCTCTCTACACGCAGAATAGCATCTTGGAGCCTGGCACAGGGGCGGAGTTGGACGCCGAGCAAGGGAGAAGTGGGAGGGAGAGGTGACCATAGGCTCGGTAGAAGAGGCAGGTCTTCAGGTGGGATTTAAAAATAGATAAAGCGAGGCAAGGTGGAGGAATTGAGGCAGGGAGTTTCAGAGCACTGCCATGAATCCAGAAAGAACTGACTCAAGGAGCTGGAGGAACATGAGGTTTCCGCAACTAATGTTAATTCTTGCATTTGATAGAGCGCCTTGTCACATCAAAAGCCTTCCCTACCTTCCTATAGATGGATGCCAGACAGTGATATCAATTGCAAGCTTCGTGGTTGAAGCTGGTTAGTCTCTAGCACTTACCCCAACCTTTGGCTCTTACCAACCGGCACCTAATACTTTCTGAAATTAGGTAAGCAGGATGCTTCCCTCCAGGAGAGAGTGTGCACTCCATTCCAACAATCTATCTCTGGAATTTCCATGTGTAGGTGGGATGCATGGAATTCTCAGTTTGATTTGGATACCTCAAGCATGGTGTTGGGTTTCTGCATGTGTCAGATGCGCAACTGACCAAAAAAAAGATGCTCCTCCAGAGTTTTCTTTCCCGTCTATGAAGTGGTGCCTTGGTCTCCACTCGACAGCACACACCGAGACCCGGGAGCACATCCTGCAGGGAATCATAGGACCCAATCCATGGCCTTCCTGCCAGTCACTCTGGGATGCAGCACAATATTAACAATGTTGCTGCTGTTTGCTGCATTTTCAATCGCTCTAACATTCAGTCATAACTCTAAAAATTACTTTTAAAGTGGTGTTACGAATAAGAAATTATTGATGAGAATGGCCCTTTAAAAAGGGTTACATACACTAGGATTCAAGGTCTTTGAATGTGAGCCCAGTTCTCAGCTTCATTCCTGAAAGCAAGACTTTGGCATTGTGCACTGCACAGCTTTGGGACCATGGAACTGCAAGAAAACTTCTATAAACATTGGCAAGTAATTATGCCAATGTTTCCCTGCAGCTCGTTAAGCACAAAACAGTCTAATGTTCCAGTAGTACTGCATTTCCTGTTCTGTTTGACTCCAGATTAACAAACCAAAGATGTTTTTCTCAGTGCTTGTGTGATAATACCAGTGAACTCTATCTGCACATGTCTCACTTGCTATTTTGTATGTGTGAATGACGTGGGGTTTTTGAAGGTAAAAGATCCTTACGCTAGGATATTTAATTCTGTTTGATAAATGAAATAAATTGACTTGATAAGGCATTAAAGTAACAGTCTTTTAGAGCACAAAATAAATTGCCCCTCTATACACAGCAGCGTCACTGTTAATTTTTCTGAATCTCCTTGAAACATTCTGCAACCTTTTGCTGTAATTCTGTCACTAGTGGAACTTGTGCGTTGATATAGGAACTTGAGTGGATCATTCATGGCTTCAAGCCTTTTTCTAGCATGGGTCAAGCCTTTTTCTAGCATGGGTGTGTCTCAACCTTTCCATCTTTGCTAGTCTTCAGATCGCTCTTGAAGAGTTTCCTCTTGGACCATGCTCTTGGACCTTTCTCCCTCGCTGTGCCATTGTGTTTCAGTGAGGCTGTGTTTCGATGCAGGCCAAAAGCACGATTTAGTGTTTTTCTATCACAACTGTAGATACCATCCTGGCAATCTAGCCGAGCTCAGCTAACTGAACAGGGAATGAACTTGGGAGCTTTCTGAGTACTGCATTGACAGTGTCTTTGCTGACTGAGCCATTAGGGTGAATACTATGCAATAATTTCTTTTTGGTGCCTGGTAAAGGATCTTTTAACGTCCACCTGTATAGTGAGACAGCACCTTGGTTTAACATCTCATCCAAAGGACAGCACCTCCAACAATGCAGCTCTCACCCAGCACTGCATTGGAGGACAATATGAGTTCCAAGTCCTGACATGCGACTTGAATCCATAACCTTCTGACTCACAGGCAAAATTGCCCACTGTGCCAGGCTGAAACATTTTTTGGGTCATGTAAAATATCAATTATACAATACTTATAGTGAGGGGGTGGGGGGGGCGCTTCAAGAATCTCTTCTCTTGGTGGTGTTCCTTTATTCTGGGTATGCATCTGACAAAAGGAGTGAGTTCTGTTTGTCATCACATGGTACATTCAGTGGTTGTAGTGCGACATGAGACATGGACTGTGATGTGTATATTTACTATTTTTAGTTTGAAATGCTGTGAAATGCAACTGACAGGAACTGCGAAAGTAACACAGACAGCTGTAAGATGGAAAGCAATGATAAAAAAGATTGCTTTCCACTACTTCAGATACTCCTGCTCACATTCAGTCCAGCACTGTGGGACAACATGAAATGTTGTCAAATGTAACTTACAAATGTAAGTTGCATAGCGCCTTTCCAAACATCTCAAAGGCCGGAATACATGTGGCCACTGGGTTGGACAGTGCTGCTCTGGTACACATTTCCCAGCAGGGATCGTTGTATAGATTCAGGAACAGGAGCCCTGGCTGATTTCCCACCTCTCTAGCTCAGGGATACGCTGTTCAATTGCAGCATCCTGGTTTAGAAGTTCCGAAGACCTTCCTCTTCGAACGTGTCTAGGGTGACCTCCCCCTCCTCCTGGCTCTCGTCTTGCTTCGCCCGTTAAGCAATCTGGGACTCTATCCTGCGTGACGGGCGCCATATAAATGCAAGTTGTTATTGTTAGATTCACTAACACAGTAAGAACTCAGGGATCAAACCTAGAAAATTCCTGGCTGAGTGATTCAAACACTGCCTTTATCCACTTAAGCATCAGAGAGTAGCTACAGCATATCTTATCTGAGCAAAACAAACAGCACTTCCCTACAGTACTTGTTTTCTGTGTGTACTGCAACATCACTGTTCTGAGACTGAACATTCGTGTTTCAAAACAGTAACATGCTAATCGTATTTTTTTACCCTGGTTCTGAAACAGCTCTTGGGGAGGAGAGGCTTGGTGGATGGTTTTGAGAGGTTTATGAGAGGCTTTATGCATACAAGTGTATTTGCGAGATGAAACGATTACAGTAGATTGTATTTGAAATGTTGAGAGAAAAGCAATGTCCTCAGTTGGACAAGATCCTGCTGAGCCATGTACACAACTGTGTCATGCTCTGACACTGTTAAGGACTCTAAGACCCTACCCCGTGCAAAAGGCGTTATATAAATGCAAGCTGTTGTTGTCGTTGCAGACAAACCTACAATAATTGTGGTGAAATTTGAATGTTTCATAACTATCACAAGATATGTATTATGAAACACTGCAAATTTCACCTTATTATCGTATGTACAATTAAGGTCTCTAATCTTATTTTTATTAACAATAATAATAATCCTTGCATTTGATATAGCGCCTCTCACTTCAGGAAAACATCTCAATTTTATCTGGGGGAATGTTGGCCAAGTCATCAGGAGAAACTGCCTTCCGTTTTTATGAACAGTGCAACAACATCTTTAACAGGCAGACAAGACCTTGTCAGCTATACTTTGTTAGTTAAAGTCTCCGGATATAGGTCTCAAACCCACAACTTCTAACTCAGTGGTGAGAGTACTTCTACTTGAGGCAACAGAAAAGGTTAGCAACTGAGCCTCACTGCTAAACTGAGTAACACCTTTGGGAACAAGGATCAGTGAGAAATGTTGAACCTTCATATTTGCCCTTGTAGATTTTACTGAATAAAATATAAGGGAAGAGGGAAGTCATATTGATGACTTCCCTCCTCCCTTAATGTACAATTAAGGTCTCTAATCTTATTTTTATTAATGCTCAATGTACTGTCTCAAAAATCTCTAGTTTTTGACCTTGCATGCCATAGGTTTCCCACTGCTATGGAGGCTATCATTTTATTTTTTAAAGGAGCAATCATACAGAAGGAACTATTTTACATCTGAAATACTTGTCCATAGCTCAGAACATCTGATTGAAGGAGACGAGATAATTAATGATTGGTACATGTGATCACCACCCAATTGTTCCATGTACTCTCGCACACACACACACAGCAGCCATAATTTCTCTTTTTAACAAAACTTTTATCTAGCGTACTTCATGCGGGGTAGTATCTCAGAGCACTTTTTAAATCTGCATCATGCATAGCTTTGCTATGTTCCTGTTCCAGAAACACAAAGGAAGAGGCACGTAGAAAAAGCAATTTGTTCAATCTGCTGCTCTATAATGCACATCTCCATCTCTGTCAGACCTTGCTGCCCAATCATAGTTTCATATCCTCCTTTCCCATTCCTGATCTTTTTATGTCCTTGTCGACTTCAATCAGCTTGGTCAATATTTGATGATCCAGATACGAGTCTGACATGTACTGCCAACAACCTCGAGGACTGTCATAAAGGGGAGTCAGGTTTATGTGCGTATGATACGCTGGCTTCTGAGGCGTTCTCTGTTCATAAATTTCCTGCTGATGTGTGTCTGATAATAGGAAGTTAACACTTTTAAAACTACAGCGTAACAGTACAGTACAGCTTTGTTTTGGCCAGAAAATATACAGTCAATTCACTTTACAATATACTCGGTGAAGCGCTTTTAGACGTCTCAAAGATGCGATAAGGCGCTGTATCAAAGGCAAGGATTATTATTTGTAGCAGGAGTAAGCAAGTCTGTCAGAAATAAATTCATGACAGCAGATTCTTTATCAGATACTCACTCTGTCAATTCTGATTTTCTGATATTTGACACCAAAACACAGTTACTACAATTGATAGCAATTATCCGTCAAATGCTTTGAGGGGTTTCAACGTTATAGACGCTGTATCAAACGTAAGGATCTTCACTACTTGTATATGCACATTTGGTTTTGCAGTGAACCTTTTTTTTCCGGATAGCCTCGATGTATTGCGTTCAACACACAATTTTGATGTATTTTCTCCTCATGAAAGTAACTTGTACATTTGGTGGGAAACCTTTGGCTGGAAACATGTCAACATTTCGTCTGTTGTTGGCACAGAGATATTCTGGCAAAAGGATGGGAAGTGAACATCTATAATCATTAAACTCATAGTCATTCAAAGGATCCTGTTAAATGTACCATTTAATAAATTTAGTCTTGCTTTCTTGGTAGTTCCTCCTGCAATTAAGTATCATATTCCAGATGTTCCTGAGAGGTAAAGAAAACAGCAAATATAGGAAAGCCAAAATAAAATGCTGGAAATGCAACACAAACTGGTCTGAAAGAGAAAACGGTGGGTGTTGGTGGGACGTTGCTCTGTGTAAATTAGCTGCCATGTTAACCTACAAAATACAGCCACTACACTTTACACTAAATCCTGTGAAGCATTTTGAGAAGTCCTTCCGACATTAAATGCATTGTATCAAATGCAAGGAATTTTTTTTAAATGACAAAGTTTCTCAAGCAACGTGAAAGCCTTTGGAATAGTAGCCTCTTTTAGTATTGCTGAACTCTTGAATTTGATTACTGCATTTTTAGCTTAATATTATCAGCATCAGACCACTGAAAACAATACAATTATTCTTAGAAAATAGAAAAACAATTAATTATACTAGTAACCCACCAGATGAACAGAACTCTTGTGTTTTGTTTTTTAAGCTACAATGTACAAGGAGGTCTCTCATCCCCTCTTTCTCCTCCCTGCAATCACCTCAAAGTTGTACTTGTTTTATATGACAGAAAACAAGTAAGACTTTGAGGTGATTGTGGTTTGCTCAACGTGTCAAAATTGATATAACCAGCGACACAAGCCTAATTCCATAGGACCTTAGCAGTAAACAAATGTAAGTATAAAAAGATCCCACACTAATGGATCAGAAAATGAATTTGGTCACATTCCTCCCTATTTACAGCGTAAAATTTTACTCTGGATAAAAAGATAAGTTTCTAATTGTACAATTGTCGATTGAGCCCAGCTCTGAGTCAGAAGATTGTGGGTTCAAGCCGCATATCAGGACTCTGAGCTCATGGTCGAGGGCCAGCCTGATACTTCAGCGTATTGTCAGTGGTCCTGTCCTTCAGAAACTGAGGTCCTGTCTTACTGTTCCGGTGGTCATTAATGATCCGATGGCTATTTGAAAATAGACATTTCTCCCAGTGTCCTGTTCAACAATCCCCCAAACTAAAAATCGTCATTCATTTTACGGCTGTTTGTGGGACGTTGCTGTGTGCAAATTTGCTGTCAGGTTTGCCTACAAGTACCATCACCACACTTGATAGAAACTTTGTGAAGAGCTTTGAGATGTAAATATCAAATGCAAGGATTATTATTTAAATACGCTCCGGTTGAACTGTTGTGCATTTCCAATTTATATTAATCATTGCTTTTATATTAATTATTACTTTTTTTCATTATTTCTACGACAATTAACTGCAGCTATTACAAACTTGATGAGGTGCTATATCAAATGCAAAGATTATTATTATCAGCAGTAGTACTAGTCCCGGGCCGGGCAAAGTCTTAGGTAAGTTTCCTTACTCCACACGCCTCTGTTTACCGAGCAGCAAGTAGGAACCCGGTTGTTAGTCGAGTGGCGGATCGCTTTCTGAGAGTAATAATAATAATCCCTCCAAAAAATATTAACAATAGTAATAATCCTTCGGGACCCGTCACAAGACCCTCCTGTTTGACCCTACCTTCGGCCACCCTCTTACACCTCCCCTCCCCTTCACCCCCCCCCCCCCCCGATCCCAACCACTCCTCTGCCTCCTCCCCGTCCCCCGAGTCCTCCGCTCCACCATCGGCGGCCGTGCCCTCAGCCTCTAACGCCCCAAGGCTCTGGAACTCCCTTCCTCACTCCCTTCGTCTCGTGACCCCCCCACTCCCTCCCAGTCTTCCTATTATCAGGTCTCGGCTGAAGACCTTTCTTTTCGGCCGCGCTTTGGTCACCTTCCTCCCCCCCCTCGCCCTGGCTCGGCCCCGGTATCCGTTACCGCGAAGCCCTCTGAGACGCCATCCGGCGTGGGGGGGAGGGGGGGAGGGGGCGGTCTATAAATCCAAGTTGTCGCTGCTGCTGCTGCTGTTGTCGGCGGCGTGGTCGGCGTTGTCGTCGTCGGCGGTCACTTCGATCCACGACCGTTGGCGGGACTCCGTGCGGCCGCCTCGCTTTTCTTCCCCCACCCCCCCCCCCACCCCGAAGGCGCGCGATCCGACTCGCTTCGCGGGGAGGGGGGGGGGCGGCCATCCCCCGGATGAAGCGCGAGGGCTTTCCGGACGTCCCTCGGGCTCGACGTGCGGGGTGGGGGGCGCGGTGGGGCGGCGGTGGGGGGGGGGTTGTGACGAAAAGGACCAATCGTGCGACTTTTTGGGGCTACTTTTTTTTTGGTGGGGGGGGGGGGGGGGTCTAGTCTGAGGTGGACTTTGGGGGGGGGGAGCTACGAACCGTACTTTATAAACTCTGGCAACCAACACCCCCCCCAACACCGCCCCCCCCCCCACACACTCTGTGACTGGCTCCCATGATGATGGCGGTTGGTGGTGGGGGGGGGAGGTGGGGGTGAACTTATGATCTGAGTCTGCGCACTGGCCGCGGCCGCCAGTTTGAAGCGGGCGGGCGGGCGGCGCGCGCTCCCTCCGACCGTTAGTCAGTCACTCCGGTTCACTCGAGGGACGGAGGGGGTCAATGGCCCGCCACGGCCACGGCAGCGACAGCGCTCACCGAGGAGACCCTGGTGGACTTTCTTGTGCAGAGAGGCGGCCGCGTGAGGAACAAGGAGCTGGTGGAGAGGTTTAAACGCTTCATTAACGCCCCCGAGCCGGAGCGCAGGGGTAAGAGCCGCTCCCCGGGGGGGGGGGGGGGGAGGAGGAGGGGGAGAGCAGCAGCAGCAGCAGAGGGTAGGGGTTAGAGTCATGGGACTGTGGGGTGGGGGTGAGAGAGAGAGAGAGAGGGTAAGAGCCCCCACCCACAGCGAGCGAGTGGCTCTGGCTGTCAGTCACGTGAGTTCGGTGACGATTGGTTGAGTGGTTGGGGAGGGGGTCACTTGTCAACAACCGCCTTCCCCGACTGGGGCTGCACGTGGCGGTTAATGGCGGTTGGGCTGGACAGTGGGGGAGAGTGAAGGGGGCTGGACAGTGGGGGGAGTGAAGGGGCTGGACAGTGGGGGGAGGGCTGGACAGTGGGGGGAGTGGGGGGCTGGACAGTGGGGGGGGGCTGGACAGTGGGGGAGGGCTGGATAGTCGGTGTGGGGGGGCTGGCCAGTGGGGGACAGTGGGGGGACTGGCCAGGTGGGGGGGGGGGGCAGACATTGGGGGATCTGGGCAGTGGGGGGCTGGACAGTGGGAGGGTGAGGTGGGGGGGCTGGACAGTGGGAGGGTGAGGTGGTGGGGGGCTGGACAGTGGGAGGGTGAGGTGGGGGGGGGGGGCTGGACAGTGGGAGGGTGAGGTGGGGGGGGGGGAGGGGGGGGGGCTGGACAGTGGGAGGGTGAGGTGGTGGGGGGGCTGGACAGTGGGAGGGTGAGGTGGGGGGGGGCTGGACAGTGGGAGGGTGAGGTGGGGGGGCTGGCCAGTGGGGGGGGGGGGGCTGGACAGTGGGACGGTGAGGTGGGGGGGCTGGCCAGTGTGGGGGGGGCAGACGATGGGGGACGGTGGGGGGGGCAGACAGACATTGGGGGATCCGGGCAGTGGGGGGCTGGACAGTGGGAGGGTAAGGTGGGGGGCTGGACGGGGTGGGGGGGTGAGGGTGGGATGGACAGTGGGGCTGGGGGCTAGAATAGTGGCTGGACTGTGGGGAGGGGGGGGGAAATAGGTGAGGCTGGACTTCGGGGGTGGTGGGGTGTGCTGGAATAGTGGCTGGACTGTGGTGAGTAGGTGGTCTGTCATTGGGCCTTGCAGTGCTGCGGACTCACCAACGTGGCCCCAAATAAATTCCACTTAACCCCCTGTCTTCTTGGAACCTGTTCAATTTTGCTTACGTTTTGTAAATTTCTACACCGTTTCAAAACTAGATGACACATGATGGATACATCAGCCCCTTGGGATGTCCTCCCGACGTGAAGGGCGCTCCATAAATGCAATCTTGTTGTTGTTGTTGATACTCAACTGATTCATTGGACTTGTTTTTTTTTAAAAAGGGTCAGTAAAGGTAACGGAAATTGGAGAGGCGTTTAAGCGTGACGTCTGTTTTGGCTGGAAATAAATAGGTCTTATACTATATTTTTTTAAAAAACAAGTGATGCTTGGCCCACCAACCCTTCCTGTTTTAGCTTCTCTGACAAGCGTTGGATTCTTGTGTTAGTTTGTAGATAAAGCTGTTGTTAGAGATAAAGAGAGATTGCGTGAGGGAGGGATGGTTTACTAAAAAAGATGTCAGGTTAATATTCTTCGAGCCCGCAAATGATTCACACTGAACTTTCCATGACCAGAGCTATAAAATGTAAAATAATACTTACATTACACATTCAGTTGAATATGGTTGGGCAGCTGGAGGGATGAATTACTAAAGTTCTGAAGTATTCAGCATCAAAGTATATGTGAATTGGGTGAGTTCCTGGAGAATTTCATATTGGAAAGGGAAAAAAGTTGTGTTGTTTACCTGAGGATTGTAAACAGACATATTCCAGCATGGTGTGGAGACCCACTGAGGCTGATTGAAGGGCTGGGATTGTATTGGTAAGCAGATGAGAAATAAAGGAGAAGGTTATGGGTACTAACACTTTGGTGTTCCAGTGGGGTGAAGCAATGGAAGTATAACTGGTTGAATTAGCTCAGTGTTATTTGAGGCAGAATTTATGTGGTACAAAAGGTCATTACATCACTTCTAATTCCTGAAGGTTCAGTTTATATTGTACAAGGTTACATTATGGACCCTTCCACCTCATATTTCATGTTGCATTACATATACTGCAGTGTATGCTCCAGCCAACCCTTTATGACCTATGTTCTTTATTACATATTACGATCCCTTGATGTCTTGGTAGAGTCTGAACTGTGTCGAATATAATCTTCATTGATAACAGAATCCTAGTCCCAAATTAATGGTTACTTAAATGTAAGCAACATTTGTAGATTCTTATTCCTTTTGTAATGGTGCCATCTTGTTTTGCACAATACAATTATTATTCCCTCACAGCATTGTAATGTATGACATTCATACAATGTTGCTGTCAGAATAAAAGTTCAGTAATAGTCTTTGATCAAGGTTAATTATTTGGATGTAATCACCATCCTTGTAATGCTTGGTTTAGAAATTCTAAGAACATAATTAAAGCGCACAGCCTCTCTTATTCGCCTCAAAAAATTCTTCGAATATATATCTTCATCATTCATCAGAAAGTTTATTTTCAGACTTCAATAGCTTGATTTTTGAGCACAAAATTGTGGATCCAATTTTCTCCCCTCCAATAGTTAAGGTGCTGACTGATCCTGGGTTCTCCAGGTATTGTCAAGCCTCCAGTACTTCACTCATTCAGCCATTCTTTATTTGTGAATCCTGAGTATCGGCAGGTTTTGTACGTTTGCACTATTGTGCAACAGCGTGCACAGAGAAGTATAATAGGTAAAAAGAGGTGAGTTAAAGAGAGATGGTTAATCTAAATAAAAGTTTGGGTGGTTAGCTTTCTGATGTGTCACAAACCTGGGAACTTATCAAATAATAATAATAATCCTTGCATTTGACATAGCACTTTTCACGACTTCTCAACATCTCAAAGCTCTTCACAGAATATACTGTAAAGTGAATTGACTATATTTTGTGGATGAAACGTGGCAGCCAATTGCGCACAGCAGTGTCCCACAAACAGTCGTTGATTGAGTGCCGAAATTATTTTTTTTCTTGAGGGATTATTATCAGGCGTGCGATGTCACGCGATTGCAAACCAGTTCTGTGGCAATGTGCTCCATCCTGCATCCTGCTCCACCAGTTTTTTTTATTGCACTGATAATGGATACACAGTAGAAAAAGGTACATTGGTTAGTGCCTACTTCACTGCCTGGGGACAGCATTAGTTTGGGGTAGCAATATCTTTCAAGCTTGGAAAGAATGTATAACTAAAATAATGTAAGGTAAAAGCTAAAATGTCTGTTCTTGCTTAGGGGAGTAAGAAATAACCAGTAGAGTATTTCACTATCATTCAGTAGATATCAACATCATCTATACTAATAAAGATGAGTGGTTTGTGTCTCTGTGTTTCCGCCAACACAATAACTGATTGACATAGAGAAATGATTTATTCTCCATCGGAAAGGTCTTGCACGCAGGAGCGTCATGGTTTTTTTTTCGGGGCTCTTCTATCGTTGATGAGCTATATTTAAAAAATGCTTCAATTAAACCCCAAAATATGAGGTTTGTATGGTATTGTGCAACAAAGTAGCAACAGAGGAAAGCACACACCCTTCTAAAGAGATACATCTATACTAATATATTCTCCAACAAATGTATGGTAGCTTTTTTGGGTTGTCATGGGAGCTACAGTCCTCCCACAGGAGTCCTCCCAATTGCAACAACAGCAAGAACTTGGATTTATATAGTGCCCTCCACGCCGGACGACGTCTCAGAGCGCTTCACAGTAACAGATCCCGGGACCAAGCCAGGGGAAGGGGGAGGAAGGTGACCAAAGGCGCGGTCGAAAAGAAAGTTCTTCAGCAGAGACCTGAAAATAGGAAGAGAGGGAGCGAGGCGAAGGGAGTGAGGAAGGCAGTTCCAGAGCCTCGGGGCGCAGTGGCTGAAGGCACTATTAAAAAAAGCACCTTTTAATTAAGATTAAAAATTAAGACTTTTTTAAGGACAAATAAAAATGCAAGACAAAAGTGAGAAGGCCGATTAAATGAAACTAAATAACTTTTAAATGAAACTAAAGGCTGGACTTCAATGCTGAAAGAATTGCAAGAGCGAGGCAAAATGAATTGCCCGCTCAAACAATAGCTCGGCTGGACTTCGACGTGGAAAGGCATGTAAGGTGTACACACGGTGTTTATGGCATGTTAAATGATTTGTGCGTGGCATCACTGAAATCTACATTACATTTCGATCCTTTGGTTGCAAGCGTAGCTGCAGCGGGTACAGCTAGTATTTAATAATTATCTTGTTTAGAAATTACAGAAATTAATTATCCTTTTCCTCTTGTGTTACGATTTCTATTTTTGTTCTTGTGAAAGGTGAGATATGGTACACGAGCCATGTTTGTGTTTTAGATGTCTCGCCTATTTACCTGTGAATTATACCGCAGGTACAGTGGCAGATTTTCTATGGCAACAATATACTGCATTAGACTGGTTGCCAAGGGAATTGTAGGTAACCACACAATCTGATGGAAAATACATACTCAAAATGACTTGCACCATTTCCCTCCTACATACAGATGGGTGCAAAATCATCATGTGAAATGTGCAGTATTTTTAATATAGCTAAGTATTATTTTTACTTTTCACAGCTAAATATCATGCTGACTTCAAAGATATTGTAAGCAGGATTGCAGTGTATAAGCAGGAGAATGTAAGTACAAGTTATGAAGTACATTAGATATTTTTCAATGGAAACCAAACTTGTGCTTCATTAAGGTCTGAAACGCAGTAATTTCCAATGACATTTTTAATCATTCTGACTTGCAAATGGTAACTCATTCTAGTAGCTGGAAGTATATTTTGCTAATCCATGTGGACTCCATTCTTATATGACCTATCTCTAGAGTGGAGTGACAGCAGGTCTGGTTATGCACTTCCAGTTATTGGAAGGAGTTGTTATTTACCCATTTGTTATTAAGGAATTCACAGAATCACGAGATTGGTTTAGATGGAGAGAGCTCTTCATCCCTTTTAAAAACTGAATACAATCTTGAATTACTGTTTCAAAATGTGGTAAATTGTGCATTATTCAGTCTCTTTTACAATAATATTCATGTAATGCGCAAAGTGAGGAAGTAGAAAGCTGATTCTCCTCGGAGCAGGCGAGTCTAGGTATATTCTTGAAGAAAACAGCTCACTTATGGCTCCCATTCTTGTGACTGATGTGATTTCCTTCAATTGTTAAACAGTTAAAATCATATTCCTTGAATTCCATTTCATCGGTATAGAATTTTCCCATTATATTATAATATATATTATATTATTATTTAAGGCTATAGCCTTAACCAAGTTTTTCATTTTAGTTTGGTGCTTTATGTGAAATATATGGAAAACCTCAGTAATGCATTTGATTTTCGTCTAATTTATATATGAATTTATCGCTTGACACAGGGTGAAAAATATGTTTCACTCAATAAGAAATATCAGTACCGGCTACAGCAAAGAGGTGGACCTCGCAAGGAGAGAGAAACTACCTCCACTTCTGAAGCCTGCCCTGGGAAGGGAAAGTCTCAGAAAGACACTGCACGTAATATAATCAACATTGAGGCCCCAATTAGTAAACCGCGTGTGGAAGTCCCTGCAATAGAAAGAACGAGAATGTGTGAGTGGATTACACAAACGCCAGAACCACCTACACAAGCGCCTACAGACCTCAATAAGCTCACATTGTCTTCAGAACTACCCAATGACAGCCAGGTACAGTATAAAAATAACTTCAAACCTTTCTTTCTCAGCTCCTCCAGATTTTGTAGAAGTAAGGGGCGTGTGGTAGGAGAACACTTGAAATATACAGAGGAGATCGATCAAGTAACCATATTCAGTGTAACCTTAAAATTCAGCCAAGGCAGGGGAGATATTTGAAGAAAGGACAAGAATCTTAGTTGATCATTTGGGGGATAAGGAGACAGTAGTGCTGGACGAGAATGTGGGTGTTTGGTTCGTAGAACCTAGTGCACGAGAGGATATAGGCTTCAAAGTTGTGAATGGTCTGGAGCTTGGGAAGGCTGGTTAGCAGGGCATTGGATATGTTCAATCTGGAGAAAGGAGTGGATGAGGGATTTGGCTTCTTTGGAATAGTGATGGAAGCAGGCAATGATGCACAGATGGAGGATAGCCTACAATTCCAGCATGATGCCATGGTAAGCACTATGTATGATAATAATACTTACATTTGACATAGTGCCTCATTCCCTAGGACTCTGTCATTGGCCCTCTCCTCTTTAATATCTACATGCTCCCTCTTGGTGACATCATCCGCAGAAACGGGGTCAACTTCCATATGTATGCGGAAGACACCCAACTCTATCTTTCTGCCTCCATCCTCAACTCCAGGACCACTGCTGTCCTAACAGACAGAGAGGCAGTCGGTCAGGACGCCAGTAGTCCTGGAGTTCAGGGTGGAGGCAGAGAGGTCACCCCTCAGGCTGCTGAAACTCTTATTCATGCCTTCATCACCTCCAGACTCGACTATGAAAATTCCCTTCTTGTCGGCCTTCCCAACTCCTACCTCCCTCCACAGGCTGCAGATAATCCAGAACTCTGCAGCCCATGACCTCTCCCACACCAAACTCTGTGACCCCATCTCCCCCATTCTCACCCGACTCCATTGGCTCCCTATCCTTAAGAGGAAACAGTTCAGGATCCTGGTCCTCACCTACAAAGTCCTCCATGGCCTCGCCCCACCTTACCTCTGCGACCTCCTAACCCCCTCCCAACCTGCCCGCTCCCTCCGCTCAGCTGGCTCTGGCCTGCTCCACGTCCCCCGACCCACCCGCCCCATTATTGGCGGGAGACCCTTCAGCCACTCTTCCCCCAACCTCTGGAATTCCATCCCCCAATCACTCCGCCTCACCACCTCCTTCAACTCCCGTCTCAAAACCCTCCTCTTTGACCATGCCATCGGTCACCACCCTCCCCTTCCCTCTTCCCTTCCTTCTCTCCCCCTCTAAGAAACCCCAAGTATAAGCCTGTGGAGAGCAGCAGATTCTCCCCATAACCACCCAACAAGACCCAGAGTCTGAAATGCTGTACACTGTCCAGCGCGTTGGGTCATCCTCCCGATGTGAAGGGCGCTATACAAATGTAATGTTGTTGCCTTATCACGTCTTCGATATCTCTCAAAAGTGTTTCATAGAATATACTATAAAGTGAATTGACTGCAGATTTTGTGGGCGAATTGCAGCAGCAAATTGAACACAGTAGTGTCTCACAGACAGTCGTGGATTGAATGACCAAATTATTATTATTGAATAATAATGGCATTGCTTCAACTATCTATGACAGAGTGGCTGCTGAGGGCTGAATTTGAGAAACTTCCATGGACCGCATTAGCAATATTTTTGTGTTTCCCTTCCAGAAACGTAACATTTACACAGTACCTTTTTCATGTCAGAAGGCCGTAGTCTCTCAGTGGGGAAAGAGGCAGATTTGTTGTGAGGAACCTTCTGGGTCTTGTTGGGTGGGTAGGGAGAGAATCTGCTGCTCTCCACAGGCTTATACTTGGGGTTTCTCAGAGTATACCATGGAGGTGACCAATCATATGCCTCTTTCTGAGCTGGAAGAGCAGGAGTCGGCACGATCACCCACAGGCAAACTCGCGAGAGAGAGGGCCCGAAAATCCTGTTATGGTTCCCACTATTTGACAGGTGGATAATCTCGCGAAATCAGAGGAGCTGGCGGACCCCATTTGAAATTGAAATGACTGTTAACTCACTATCTGGCAAGCAGCCAATTGGGATGCGGGAGAGTGCACTAGCCGGCAGTGGTAACGGCCACTCTTCCAACAGCGCGAATGAGGTAGTTCACTATCTGGCAGCGGAGAGGGAGGGAACGGGTGGCCCGAAATTGGAAATGGTTTGCGAGCCAAATGCGGCATGTCGGCCGCCAGTTGGACCGCCCTGATCTATGATGACCTCCTTTATCATCACATGCATGTGCTCCAATCTTGAATCTGTAAGAGAAATCGTAACCCATTACAAATGAAAAATAAGCAGAACTGTGTTCATTATTGGAAGCTTAATTAATTTAATAATGTTGCTTCCACCTCACCACGATGCCTTCATTCACTTGTTTATTTTGCAATTTGTTGGTATTTTACTGCAGTATGACTTATTTTTACTTGGGAGGTAATGCGCAATGCAGTATATTTCGGCAAGACTACAGACACATGCATTGCACTAAAGTATGCCTTTTGGTAGATAACCTAATAACTGATTGTTTTCACAACCAAACTGTTCCCCCTAATGAGGATATTGGGTTGTTGGTACAGTGGTTCTTTTATTTATTATTTGGAAAAAGAAACATTTAATTGAAACATACTAAGTTATTCTAAAATATTTAAGCAGAAACTATTGTTCTTTCCGTGGGATTGTGGAGAGAAATGTGAGAAGGTGAAGCAGAGGATGACGTTTAAAGGCGGGCCAGAAGGTCACTTGTTGTCCACTAGTAAATTTGTTTTTCTTCTCTCATCGTGTTATATTTTCCTTCTTAGAATAATAAGCATACATCTTAGAATAATGATACTGCTATTTTATAAGCAAACACTGAACATGTATAAATGATCATTGGAAGGAAAGCAAGATAAAATTTGTCAAAAGTCCCAATTTTGAAATTAAGTTAAGGAGATTATATAACAAAAACTCTGGTGCTTCGAAAGGCTGCTTATTATAAATTCATGATTGTTTCAGTCTGTCTGGCAATCCAGTTTTGCTATTGCTCTTAATGTAGTTGGGACATTGTACTGTAAATTCTGTCATGAATTTGAAATTGACATCATTGGAAGGGCAAATGACTGCAAATGCCAAGAATTCCCAGGCCTGCTTATGCTACATTTGCTTGTGCAATTTATAGTGATAATAATATAATCATAATCCTTGCATTTGCTACAGCACCCTTTACATGAGGAGGACATCTCAAAGCACTTTTCGGTATCCACTGCAAAGTAAAGTGACTGCACACTTTGTAGGTGAACACTGCAGCAACAACAAGAAGATTACATTTATAGAGCGCCTTTCCCGTCGAGGGGACGTCCCAGTGCGTGAACAATGTGCAGACAATTTGCACACATTAAGTCCCACAAACAGCAAAGTAACATACATCTGAATAAGTAGCCGGGACTTCAGTTTAACAACTCATCCAAAGGATAGTACCTCCGACAATGCAGCACAACATTGCATTGAAGTTCTGGTTTAGATCAGTGGTGGCCAACTTTTGGGGTGTCAAGAAGTGGCCCACCGAATCCCCGCACCAGTCCAGGCAAGTCCACTCCGAATCAGTACCTTCTTTCCGGTCACTTCCGAGCCGTGATACCCATGACTTGGCTATTAATGAAGAAAAATTCAATAAAGAAAAATTTATTTGGTTGGCCAACCAAAAAATTTGGCTACCACTGGTCTAGATCATATAAATTCAAAATCTCTTGAGCCTTTAGTCCACAACGTTCTGACTCCAAGGTGGAAGTGTCAACTTTTGATGACTGAAGTTCATTTTACCACCACTTTTTTAGGAGTTCAGTGTTTGCTCTTGAATAAGCCCCAGTTTCTACATTGTTGGTTTATTTAAATTGCAGGAAATTTCTATTACCGGCTTGACTGAAGCATGTGAAAGAAATCAGGATAAAGGACCTATTACACCTGAGAGTGGTACAATAATCCCAGTCCATATTGAAGTGAAGGTAGAAGAACCTGAAGAAACTGAAGCAGAGAGTGTGCTAAAGGTCAGTTGGAAGAATGTTCTCTTTAATAATCTGATAAGATTACTTTTATATAATGTCTTTCGTGTAAAATAAATATCTATAAATGTTTTACAAATTAAACTGATTAGAAACAATGTTAATGAAGCAAATACAATACAAATATATGTCAGCAACGTCTCGTGCGCAACAAAAGTAGCTAATTTATTTGAATTTCGGGGTCAATTTTGAAGAGGGAAATATGAGCCAGGGTATCAGGAAGAATGATTCCACGTTTGTTTGAAATAACACATCCACCTGAATCATAAGGGAGATGTAACTTAAATTAATACTATCAAAAAGTACAGTGGTCCTCTATTCAGCCCTGTAAATCTGCCCTCTGAACAAGACAGTTGAAATGTTTTTCTATGAAGAGTATAATTTATTTAATTAGGAGCCATCTGAAAGTAAATACTTTTGTGAGCTTTGTCCTATTTGAATGGACATGCGGGAATTACTGGAGACAGAATTGGAAGGAAGGCAGCTTAATCTGCTCAAACCTGGCAAGTATCTCACTCAGCAATGTTGCAATGTTATTGAATATCAAAGCTATTTTGATACTGTAAATGAACTCTTGGTTTATATTGATTACAAAAAGAATTCAAGACTGCAGAAGGTTCTTTCCAAGGACTTCCTCAAACTCTGCTAGTTTTATGCTCAGTGTTAAAACACCATATAAGTTGTATTGCGCTGCAGCTGTAATTGGATTCAGTTTATAATGGAATTTACTTTAGTACTTTACATGAAGAACCTTGAAGAGTGTGAAGAAATGCAAAATTTGCTACAGTGGGTGAACACACTAGAACTCTTTGTGTGGTAGATATGTGCAACAATGCCTATTTCAAAGTAATTTAAAATATATAACTGATAAGTGTTTTTATATTTTGGTTTATGTAATTGTTACCTTTACTTTTGTAATGGAACAAAAACTTACATTTATATAGTGCCCTTCACGCTGGATAGAGTCTCTGATCACTTCTAATGTCGCCAGATTAATGGTACATTGTTATTGTTTTCATGATAATACTTGTAAAAAAACATTATTTTACAAACTACTTGCCACCCCTCACGTTTTAATGCTTTTAAAAATCTATGTGTTATGTAAAATTTACTGCCCTTCAAATACCCCATTCGGTGGCACATAAATATCTTGGGAAAAGTAAACAGAAAAATAGGCAAATTTGAGCAATTTACAGAAAAGATGGGAGTACTTTAAGCACAAAGCAGCACTTTAAGTGGTCTCGTACCCACCTCACAAGAACCATTGGGAAGGATGCACTGAATTTGAATTGTAGGCCAAAGTTGATTTGTTTGAGGTTGAAGTTGACTTTGAGGTAGGCATCTACAAAAATGTGAGCTGTAAGAAAGGAACCTGTCCTCAATCTAACTCAATACTCCCTAGATGTCCAACATGTATGGGATCATAGAAGCTGGGTGGTCCTGACTGACCCGCATCCAGCATTTTGCATGCAGTTGAGATTTGCAATCTCAACCCAGGGCTTGTTTTATCATCTGTTTTGTGCCTGATGCAATCAATCTGGTCAAGAAGTTCTTTGTTAAGATAACTAACACTTCTACACTCTTATGCAGTTGATCAGCAACTTTTAGCAGCTGGCTCATCAGAGATATTCCTATATTGGGAGTACGTGCAAGCAGAGTCCCTCCAAATCTTCTGTTCTGTTTTTGTACATTATAAAGGTTTTTTAAACTATTGTTTCAGGGCATAGTTGCTGGTATTTTTAGGAACTGAAATTCTAATATTGCATAAAAAGATTATGTCAACTGCAAGGAATTATTATGGTTTAAAAAATTGAGGCACGCTAAATTATAACCGTTTATAATCATAAAGATAGGACTTAAGCTATGCTTGCAAGTTTAAATCTTTACCTTACACTCTGTTCTCATACAATCTATTATGAAGTTGGGGGGTCTAGAGGGGAGGGACATTGCAGGATTGTGAACAAATAAATAGCTTGAATGTATGCATTTTTAAAATATTGCTAAGAGTATTTTTCCAGTATATTTAATACTGGGATAGGGAAAGTAGAAAAATGCACAGAAATGTTTTTGCAGCTGTCGTAAGATAGAAAGCAGGTGCCTGTGGGAAGCTACAAAAAGCTACAAATGATAGCACTTAAAGAGTTAAACCCCAGTTGATGTGCAAGCCTAATTTCTAAAATGACCAGTAATCTCTGACCTGTTTATGATGATGCTTACTAGAATACAAATAGTTTTGAACTGACAAGTCAATTAGTTTTGGTTCTTTTAAATTTGATTTGGGTAAATTTGACTTTGTGCCTGCTGAAAAGGAGGGAAAAAATTGAGACTGAATGGACCAATGTTATAGTAATGTAATTTTAGCTTTCAGAAAGTGTCGAGTCCAGATCAGTGCATCCAGATTTCAAATGCTGCATCATGGAAAAGTACTTCAATTTAGAATAGAATCAGTAATAGTCAAACATTAAATGAAATTGTGTAAAATTGCAGCAAATTAGGAGGAATGATAATTGCTTCAGGGTTTAGCATTTTGGCAGAGGTTTGTTTGTGTAGCCCAGAATAATTTCAGATCTGCCCGCCATTTCTATCGAAGCCAAGTTCTGCTTGACTGCAGGTCAGAATTATAACACTGAGGCAAAGTAAATTCTAACTGATAAAACTGACGTGGAAATTGCCGTTTATTACAACATAGTTTCAAAGCTAATTGCTATCAGATTGTTTTTCCTTTGTTACACTGTCACAGATACTACTGTATGGAACAGCTTAGCTGTCTCCCCAGTCAGCAAAACTAATAGGCCACCTAATTTTATTTATTAATGTTAATTGTTCTTTCTTCACAATAACATTCTTACAATCTTTACCACCTGGGAATTTGGTAATGTTTGAAATTAAGAGCTATGTTCCCTGTGCAACTGAATTAATGGAGAAATTTTTAGGGGAAGCAAATCTGCATTTCCTATTTTAAATTGTAATTGTATTTTGTGCTTGTACAGCTTCATAATATCTGAGGAAAGTTTGTTAACTGAAATGAATGGTAATGGTATTGATACTGCTTGTTGCAGTTCAGGTTCATGACTGTCACTGTCTCCTAATACGGTATATACTTTGAGTTCTGAACATCCTTACTGCTTCCTCTTCTGAAGTTCCTGTACTGGAATATAGCTCTATCAGCAACTTCTATAAACTCACTATTATGGCAATTCTTCATTTGTAAGCCTGTCACCGAGTATTGAATGCTGGGAGTATTATAGCTGAGTCTATTCCTGTTCTTCAGGACAGGATTGCGTGATCAAGAGCAGGAATCCTGGTGGCACGTCTTTTCCCCTTCCTAGCCCAGGCAATATCAGGCCAATTGTATTTCCCTAGCTCAACTCTAGCTGAGATTAAATAACATGGGATACCATGAACAAACCTAGAACCTTTGAGTCTGGTTGTTTCAGTTCAACATAGTTAATGCAATTACCAATTGAGCTCTTTGAGGTGCTGCACACTAAACTTTTAATGTAATTTGTCAAATGCAAAACTCACTTTTAATTACATCTAACTTCCATATACAAATTCAGTTTATCTTTATAATCTAATAGCCCAACGATGCAGATTTCATAATGATAGGACTTGTGCTTTGATATCAGTTATTGATCTTTTTAAAAAAAGAGTATTTGCTTTCTCCCTTTTCAAAAATGAAGGTTACGAGGTTACTAAAGCCACAAAAAGGGTTGCGTTTTTGTTGCCTCATGCCTAACAAGCACCAGGTTCCATACTGAAGATCAATTCCCAAATTAACAGTGGAGGTATTTCAAAAAAAAGGTGCAAAGTTCATGGATGCAGTACGTGCAAGGTTGTCTTTTATTGCAGTAGTAATTTTCCCGGTGGATTTTATACAATAACTGCTGATTATTGCAGTATGTGTACCTTGGCTGTGAAGATAGTGAATAAATGAATGAACCTAATACAATACTATCAATCATGTGATATTTTTCCTGGAGTGTAAGTGCTATAAGTACTTTTATTAAATTTCACATTTTGGTCAGTTTAAAAAAAGCTTAAGATAAAGGAATGCTTTGGTTTACATTTAAAGCTTAAAATGTTGCACATATCTGTAGTGACAGCTCTTGCACTTTACTTTTACTTGTGAGAAACATTAACATAACTGTAGTAGAAGTGAATTCAAAGCGCACATTGAAAGGATCGCACACATTGATGGGTGAGCTATAATTTATCTGTATGGATAATATTCTAATTCATCAATCCATGTCCTGAGTGAGTTAAATTTTCCACATGATTGGCAAACTTTGGGTCATCCATCAGTATTTTGGCTTTAGTTATGTAGTGTTTCTACTAAAATATGAATGTATTCGCAAGACAGATGGGAAATCAAAAGGCTAACGTTATACAGCGGTCATTATCCCATGGCACTTGTTTTTTTCTTTTTAAGGGTGCAACTTACTGTCAGTGCTTTTTGCCACCACAGGGTATTGTTTAAAGATTTGTTAGAACAGAAGTTCCCATCATGGCTCAGGGAGTTAATGTATCACCTGCTGTGTTACTCAGTCAACACAGACCAGAATTTCTAGCTTCAATTCAACAGTCTGCTGAGTTAGCTGATCTCAGCCAGAGTAGTGCTGAGCACAATTGGCCCCAAGATGCATCAATTTGGAAGAAGAAAAATCAGCCAGTATTTCTAATTCAGTTTGTTGTCCAAGATCCCCACTGGAAAGTACACGTTGATGGTGACAAGATGTGGCTTGGCTGTGAAGCTTCCCACAGTCATAACCTGCCGATATTCATTTATTTGGCTGATATGTGAAGAATTGGCAGTTGGTTGTGGAAAACTTCCAGCACCCATCCTACCCACTCCATGCATGCATTGCTGACTTTAAGAGAGAGAAAAGGTCAGGCAAAGAGTGGTTGAAATTTCTTGTCTCGCTCCACAGCCTCTTTTAAGTAAGCAGTGCTATGTCCAATTGAAATCAGCTATAAAACTTTCATTCGTTGTTTTTTTTAAATTGGAGATGTCATTTAATGTAAATGCTTCATCCTGTTGTGTTCTTTATCACGTGACTCTATGCAATTGTAATTAATAAAGTCTAACTAAACTGGGGTATAATTCAAAATTGAGAGAGAGATTTTGAATGCGATTTCTATTACAATCATCCGTATAATAGATTGGAAATAATTTGATTTTTTTAAACTTGTATGAATATAAGGAGGGACATCTTTATTTTCAATATTTGCATTTATAGCCCACATTTATTATCACACAAATGATAGCAGAGCACTTTATATTTAGTAAAAGGACAAAACAACAACACTTAGTGTGATATTTCAGAATAGGTCAATCATTTTGGTTAATGCTCCTTGATGACAATTATAATTGAAGTAAGAAGTATGGTTCTATCATACAGCACGATGCATTTACCCATCAAGTCATCATCTATTTCTACACCAAGGATTTTAGTGTGGATATCTGCCTCACTGTGGACTGAAGTCCATTTAACTCTCCTGCAAATTCAAGTCCTGAGTTTCGAACTATAGATAACCTAAAATATCATGTGATGCAGCTTGCATCTGGGTTGCCATAATCCTGTATACCTGCAGTATCAAAAAATTGAAAGTTACCAAGTTACTTATTCAAACTACTATTGCCCCAGCCTGAGTATTCTAATACTGCCCACTCTCAAAACTCTTGGAGGCCCCTGTGGCTAGCATTTGTAAGGGGAAAACAGCCAAGTTAAGAGATTTAGGTTAAATTATTTCAACCCATAGATCTGCAACTGATTACCAGTACAATCAGTGTTTGCAAAAGGAGGTTAATGGGAAAATCTTGGTCAGTTTCCTTTTAAAAATGACCATATACGTTTACATTTTTGTGTTTACACATTTTTGAACATTAGTGTCATCAATTTTTTCATGGACACTGATTTTAACATACACATTTAATATTAATGTCCCATATTTAATCCCATCTGATAGTTGTAATGCAGGTTCCGCAGTTAGCCTTAGTATCTCCAAATAGGGTTCTTGTTTCTGAATGCTTTTGGGGGACCTTTGCTGGAAGCGTGATTGAATTGATGTTGGAAAAGAACATGATCAGAATTGCTGGTTGTGTGAAAATTAACCCACTAATATTTGCATCCCAGCATCTTTGGAGTCATGCACTAGAATAGTTTGCTTCAAGAGATGGTTTGAGTAGGAAATTGGAGAGAAATTAAGGATGATTTGAGTAATTCTGGAATACTGTTTTTACCTCCTTGGGATAGGTAGAAATCTGGCCACCAGCTCTTGGTCGGAGAATAATGTGCGTCACAGGAAAACTAAAATATAGAGTTATAATTAAAAGAGGAATATCCTTTAGCATACCGCGACCTCACAGAAAAGCTACAATTTTTTTTAGTGTTTCTAAATGAGTGTTGCGTTTGTTATATTGATGGATTTGAAACTTGCAATGTATTAAATGTCCTGTATATTTTTTGCAAATCTACTTTATATATATTAGACATAGCTGTTGCTGGCATTTGGCAAAAACGAAGGTAATAAAAGTTCAACCGTAAAATAAGTGATGTACTTAAGTGAAAATCTTTATAGCTGTATTTTTTGTTTCATTTAGGACGATTCAGACCAGAATCAATTTGAAGATGGAAGTATCGAGTCGGCATCTGTTGCTGTAAGTATTTATTGAAGTTCCAGTTCTCATCATAGAAATTACATCATGCCACTCGACCCTTCAAACTAAATTGATGGTACCTCATGTAAAAATTCTTACTACTGTAATCCCAATTCCTTGCTGTCCCCATACCCTCTTATATTCTCCCTATGATAACTAACTTGATCAAAGTTGTTTACAACAAAATGGAGTTGGATATTTTGATTGTTATAGCTGAAAATTATGCTGTGAACACACAAAATATTTCATTCTTACTGTTATCTAGACATGACTCATTATATGCACCTTCTACGAATTGGAAATGAAAACAGTCATTTTCTCATTCAGATTTTGTAATTAAGAAATCCCTTTACCTAAATTGCTTGAGCTTCACTCTTGCTTTTATGATCTCATCCAAACTTTTGAGTGATGACAGCTATGTTAGCACATTTCTAATCAGCATTTACTTTCAATATAATGCTCTTACTATGTCCATTGAGCTCCCTATTATGTAATACTGTTCAATTCATGTAACTCATCTTTAACATGTGGTGATCTGAAGAAAAGACTAACCCAGTAAAGCAAACATCTGAGAATACTTAGCAGAGAATGGTAGAGAATATTTGAAAGTACCTTTGTAGACATCTGATGGTAGACATCTGAAGGTGCTTACATGGAAAGCAAATGTCAAGTCAGTCAGTCACTTGCTCAATGGGCTGTTTGAAGTAAGCATGCACAGACACATAAATTGGAGTATGAGTGTCGCACTGAGTTTTGGCACCACTGTAAACACTCTTTATACTTACACAGGGAAAAGGTAAACATTGTTTTGTGAGCAAGTCCTGAATTTGTTATTGATTTATTAACTTATTGATTTTGAAATATATTTAGAACAGTAAGTGTAAAATCAGCTTTGCACGGGTACAGATTTTGAAAGATCATTCATCATAAAGGCATGAGCCAAGCTTGTTAATAGTCCGCCAGGATCTGTTTTCATTAGCATTGGGTCAATCGTCGCTGAATGGGATGCAGTGAATAAGTCTCGGTGTAATCCCTTGATACTGAATAAATTTTATTCTGGGAATGTGTAAAGCGGCCTTATGGATGTGCAGTATATTATTCCAACAAGCAATTACACTAAAGTGGTGACATTAAAGCAACTATGATTGCAAAAAATGATCAGCAAATTAGATCTTATTACTGGGCACATCAAAAACTGCCCCTAATACTTTAACTCTGTCAATAATAATGTTATGCAAGAATCCATCAGACAGGGACAAAAGCTAAACCTGACTGGGATACTGCCAACAACCTACTTTATATCTGATTTTATGTTCTTTTCAGTCATGCCGTGATTTTTTGTTCATTTGTAATTTATGTAAAACTTCCAATTATGAAAAATCAGTTGTAATTAAAACAGTCAAGGGAATTACAAAAAACTATCTTGAAGTTGGCTAATTAAGAGACCAATAAAGTGATTATTTTTTTTTCCCTAAAATACAACAACAACTTGCACTTATATAGCGCCCACCATGCAGGCTAACGTCTCAGAGCACTTAACAGTGGCGGAGCCTGATTCCGAACCGGGAGGTGGGGGGAAGTGGCTGTAAGCATGCTCAAAGAGGAAAGTTTTCAGGCAGGACTTTGCTGATGTATATCTTGCAAAGTTTACATGATTTTAAAAATGGGGAACAACTGCTTTGAAACTGGTTTGTCGGCCAGTCTTTGCCTACAAGCCGAGCGTGAAACTACAATATTTTGCACATTTTTTCTGTGATATAGGTTTTAGTGAATACACCCTGTTTTAAATCCAAGGAAATTGCCATTTCCCATCAGTTTCTAATTCATTTCAAACATTGTGTTAAAGGTATTGAAGAGGTATGCCAGCCTAGCTCATTTGGTAGCATTCTCATCTCTAAGTCAGAAGGTTGTGGTTTCAAGCCTCATAGTGTGGCTTGGAATCCATGTTGCTGATGCTGCAATGCAGCAATATTGGAGGTGCTGTTCTTCTATGACATTAACTGAGGTTCCATCTACCTGTTCAGGTGAATGTGAATGATTCCATGCCACTATATTGAAAAGAGAAGGAGATTTCTCCCTGTGTTCTGGACAACAATCCCCCAATAAAACTGGTCACTCACATCATCGATGTTTGTCGTGGAGTCCTGTAGCTCAGTGGTTAGAGCACTCGCCTCGCAAGCGAGAGACCTGGGTTTGATTCCCAGCAGGGCGAAACCTTGGGCAAGTTTCCTTACTCCACACGCCTGATAATAGTTCCTCAAAAAAACCCAATAATAAATTGGTCACTTCAATCTACGACTGTTTGTGGGACGCTGCTGTGTGCAATTGGCTGCCGCATTTCGCCCACAAATATACAGTCAATTCACTTTACAGTCTACTCTGTGAAATGCTTTGAGACATCTGGAAGACGTGAAAAGTGCTATATCAAATGCAAGGTTTATTATTGTAAGACTTTGCTGTGCGCAAAATTGGCTATTATGTTTGCCTCAGTCACTACACTTTACAGTATATTCTCTGAAGTTATTCAAGACATCTTTCCAAACATGAAAGACCAAATTTAAGGTATAATTGTTTGACCTTAAAGTTATTTATAGATTGAATATTTTTGTCATTCCTTTTATCATATTGCATTCATTTCTGTTTTATTCTGTTCTCTTTCTGCTCTTCACTTCTATTCTGCAACATCTTTAATTCTTTTATTGTTGACTCATTTCGTATTTGTTTGTATTTCCTTTTCCACTGAAATGACACATTGCAACCAGTGGCACCTAAATAAGCTTTGCCTTTCGCATAAAACCTGCACTTGGCCTATAGTGGTGAATGTTTTCATACCACTGACCAAAGACTTTCCAGTCATTGCGATAATCATTGCAAGTGCAGTACTATGTGTAAGGTGAGGTTTATTCATTCAGTGGAGCCGAGCCGTGAATATTGAAGGATTGAAGTTCTGCTATCCAGTTTAAACAGATTGGTAAAACTGTGGAGAGAAAAAAGATGGCTTTGGATTTCTTCACCATACTTGATGGTAAACATTCTCTTCAAATAATTTATTACAGAGTTGTTGTTGGTAACTGTAGGGTTACTATTGTGTTGTTAATCCGAGCAATGTATGTCTAGTGAAATCTGAAGATTGTGCAGGTATAGTTAAATGAGATGTTTCAGACTGATGGCTTAGCAAATTTATTCAGTGAGCATTGCTGTCTGGAAATGTCTTGGGTTTGATCCCCAGTCTTTTCTGTGTGATCCGAAATGGGTTAACTGGAATTGCAACATTGATCTTAGCCCAGTGGTTAGAGAGGACACTGAATCCACCACGGTTTCAGCCCCGGATTGCTGTACAGCGATACCAATAGAAGTTTACATGTGTAGATATTTTTGGATGACAACCAATCCAGACTTGATTGCAATGCTCCTCCCCTCCGCTACAAACTAGTCAAATAGTTTTACCAACACTGAATGTCAAGGTTCACACTACATCAGAGGTGGGAATATTCCCCAGCTTTAGGTTTCTAATGACTACCCTAGTTGATCCACCTTGGCCTCCTATCAGCATTTGAGTAGGGGGCAATCCTGTCATTTGTGGGATAATTATGCTGTCAGTGTTGGATATGGGTGGAGAAATTAAATTTCAAGGCAACATTTAAACATACTCAGTTGTGATCGACAACATTTAAATTTCCTCAGTTGTGATTGTTTTGTTAATACATCCACAAAGCTTGGGCAATGCTCTGATTAGATTTAATGGGAGAGTGGTCAAGGAGATGTCCTTTCACCTTCTTGCCCCACTGGTCGGTCTACTCTTAAACGCTTGCTTATATGCTAGTAAAATGTGTTGTATCGAAATATGAACACCACCAAATCTGACATTAATTTACAGATACAAGTTGTAAAGGAGGGGAAAGGAAGAAAAGTTCAAGATGTGAAAACAAAGCAGTTTCTGATTGTGCCAGAATATTTGGTAAACATGAAGTAGATGTAGGATATCAGTCAAATGCCTGCAGAGGAGGAAAGAGATTATTTTAACAGAATTTGTACATTTTGCAACCATCCTAATATTTTCTGTAGTTCAGCAGCCACTGAGGTGGTTACCTTTTTCAATTTTTGTTAAGCTTCTGGAACAGGTGGTTGTAGGGAGATTTTAGTTTGGGCTTCAATCCAACTGAAATGGGTTCTACGGAGCACCAATATCAGCGGGTCCATGAGATTCCAATTCACAGGCAATCTGCTTTATGTTGTCAGTTGTAAATTGGAGCATGCTTGCAAACTGGAAGTGTTCCAGTTTCCAAGGAACAGTAAAAACAGGGCAGTGATTTGGGATTACAAAACTTTATCACCAGTTCCAGGCTGAAGAAAAATGCTATATACGATTTTGTATTTTGCTGGAAAGTCAATGAATGGTACAGTAAATCACACCTGTCACTGTGCCTTAATTGGTGCTCAGTAATTGAAACCTGACATATTGTGGCATGATTGGGTCGGGTGTCTGCTAATTTAGAAAAGAAACTGAATAATTCTTCAAAGGAATTCCTGCCTTCCAGAGAACAACCGGCTTTATATTTTGTTTATATTTTGTTAGGACCAACAGTACCATATTTCATACAGTCTTTTTAATTGTTTTTAATCCTCAGCATTGATCTTGTTTGCATGACTGACTAATCCTATTCACAGTGGGGCATTTCTCTCTTAGCCAAGCTTTCAGATGTTCTCTCTGTAATTTCACCTCTATTTTGTATTTATCCAAATAGACTTCTGGAATTGCTCCAGAAGAGCTTTCCAGATTTTAAAAAAACTTTATGATGTAAGATTATTTCAGAAAACTGCAATTTGCCCTATTGTAATTTTGTAAGTACCTCTAATATTGCCATCAAAGGTGGAAGCTGCAATTTGTTCATCAGATTTGTCATCCATTTCAACTAAATTTACTAAATACAATAATAATCCTTGTGTTTGATATAGCGCCTTATCATGTCTTTGAAAAGTCTCAAAGCGCATCACAGAATATACTGTAAAGTGAATTAACTGTATATTTTGTGGGCGAAACATGGCAGCCAATTGCACACAGCAGTGTCCCACAAACAGTCGTGGATTGAGTGACCATTTTATATTATATTCCAATTAATATTTTTGAAGGAATTATTACCCCCCGCAAAAGTGATCCGTCAATCGACTAATAACCAGGTTCCTACTTACTGCTAGGTAAACAGAGGCGTGTGGAGTAAGGAAACGTGTCCAACATTTCGCCCTGCCAGGATACAAGAAATATAATTCTTGTATTTTGTTCAGTCCAATGTCTGAGTCAGGACAGTCTAGGACAAATCATACCCTGTTTTTGGTAATAAATTGTGGCTGAGAAAATGGGTCACTAACTTTTTGCCATAAAATAGTACGTGCTAGATGGACAGAATGGCCTATTTCTCTGCGGTAACACTCTGATTCAAGTAGTGTTACATTACACAGTCCAGCATTTCAAAAAGCTGACATTTCTAAAATTTATGATTTTAGTTTCTAATAATTTGAGGCATTGCCCTGGCATTGAAGTGCTTCAGGTTAGACTGAAGTTTCCCCTTCTGATTGTGGACTAGCTTGTGCTATTGATGTGGTTCTGTATAAGGATGGGCACAACCTTGAATGTTCAGAACTACTTTTGAGAGCATATTATTCAGACATTGCCAGAGTTCAGAAAGCTTAGTACTCCAAACGGATACCAGAGTTGGCATAATTAGCATGCTAGTGCAATGTCTGTTTTGAATACTGAATGAGGTGGATTGTCTCCATTCACATTGCTCTTTCTCAGCGGGAGTCGAAAAGTAAGGATTGTGTGTTTTGACTGCCATTCACGTACACGTGCATTCAAAGTGATCAAGTAAGAAACTGATGAGATGGAACAGGGAAGAGGTAGACATGCCAGGGAAGTAAACATAAAGTGAAATCATTCTATAAAATGGGAAGAGGATTAGTTTCATATTAATGGTACGTATATGTAATTTTGAACAATTAACATTTATGATTTGTTACATAATGTAAACCCTCCTGGCAGGTCAGGTCTTTAGAACTTGCATGTCCATAAGCGGAGTCATCTCTGAAAACAAAATCCACGCAGACAGAAGGCTCACTGTTTAAAACAGTCGACAAAACAAGCTTGGGATCTTGCCAAGTTTACATTGCAGTGCTTCCAAACTCATACCAGTATGAAACATACCCCAAAGAATAAGTTTTCATGTTGATGAGATTGAAGTGCATAATTCAGCTGGATTTCTACTACAACAACCACAAGATTACATTTGTATAGCGCCTTTCACGTCGGGAGGACGTCCCAAGGCGCTGGACAGAGTACAGCATTTCAGACCCGAACTGGGGTTTGGGGGGGTAAGGGAGGGCAAGGGTGGTGGCCGATGGGATAGTCGAAGAGGGGGGTCTTGAGGTGGGGACTTTAAGGAGGGGGTGAGGCGGAGTGACTTGGGGATGGAATTCCAGAGGTTGGGCGCAGAGTGGCTGAAGGCTCTCCCGCCAATGGTGGGGTGGGTGGGTCTCTACTTCACCATTCATGCGAGACAGCAATCTATCCTGGACATATTGCGGCATAGACTTGGTAATATAAACACGCTATTTGATCCTTGGAGCACTGCAACTGGAAAAAGAATGACTCTGCTTGCTCTTAAAGCAATACTCCATAATCATTATTATTAGTGTGTTGTGGAATTTGAGGTTATGGTACAGCAAAAAGTCACATTTGTCTTAGACTCTTCTATTTGCAGATTGTGGCTGATAGTGGCTGAAGTATAAATTAGGCTTCCTGTTATGTATTATTTCTAAATTAGTTTTCTTCCTATTCCTATCAATTGTTCCTGTGTTATGCCCTATCCTGGCCAAACCTGATCTCATTACTATCCCAATGCGGAGTTTCCTGCCAGGAGGTACACTGAAGTAGCCTGGGCTGATGAGGCTCAGATTTTCCATCTTTGCTGTGGGAAAGTGCCTGGCAACTGCTTGCCACATCTTCATGTTGTGGTTGAGATCAGGAGCTCAGTAGGTGGGAGTTATGAACACTATTCAGCATTATGACAGTATGTGGTACAGTGTGCTGAAGTTCCAACACCTTGGGCTGTTCAGTCATCCTCAAAATTTGGGTATGTTAGTCTGGAGCATTTTCTTGTGAATTGTACTCCATTGGGTTGCATTAAAACTGATCTGTGTGTAGGATAACATTCTCATTGATTTTAAGAATTGTGCTTTAAATGGGCTGTACTTCTGCTTGGTTCATTTTTACAGTTGGATCCTTTGGAAAAGGAATGGCTGAAGTGTGCAGCAAGTGGACAGTTAGCAGCTTTGACTGATCTTCTCAGTCAGGATCCATCTCTGGCGGTGAAAAAGGTAGACGATGAGGCAAATTTACCTCTTTATAAATTGGACAGATGAATTAAAAATTGACACCTTTTCCCAAAATACAAAATCATTGATTAACCAATAAAATGTGTTTTTACATGTTTGAACTTACATTCCACAAACTTGTTTTAAATGCATATAACTCTTAATTAAATATCTATTAAAATTGACATTTGTCATATTAAGAATTGTTGGGAACTTTCCCAGTGGCTCAGTGAATAAATAAATCACAATCTATAGCTTTAAATATAAGGTGATCAGTGATGGGAGGTGTATTCTCTCAATTGACCGAGAAAAGGGGAAGAATTTCACAACTGAAGCGTGACCATGTGCATTGTACTTTTTTAATGCAAATAAGTTACTGTGTTCTGGACAGGTGTCTGATTTACAGGAATTAATGTGCAAATTCAACATCTGTTTGCCACATTAAATGGGATATTAAATATAGCATGTTTATGCTAATGTGCAGGTAACTGCAGGTAATATGCTTTGTATGCGACCTCGATAATATATAAAGGTATTGTTTTTTTATTTTTATTTTGCATATATTCTTGATTGAAAACCCTTAGGACTTCACCTCTGTAAGTGACATCATTCATACTCTACCGCTTGCTTGGAATGCTGAATCCATTATCTTGAATTTACTTTACACGTTCACTTAGTTTATATCCCAATCAGCTTGTTATTTCATCATAAGTTAGACGTTAAAGCACTTGAGTGTGTTTTACTGCATTTTACAATTTGTGACTTTGAACAAGATTCTGTTTAATGTACTGAAGTGTGTATGTTAGAAGAACAAGAATGTAAATTATTTATCTTGCTATTTAGAGGTTGGTAGCCAATTGAATTTTTGTTTCATTTCTCAGATTTTCCCATGTACCTGTAAAATGTGCGTGTATAAACATTGTTGTACATTGTAAATAGAAGAAATCTGTATTCAATATGTACTTAAACTTGTTCTTAATGTGAAACTTTTGTGTGTAATGCATTCTGAGTATTACAATAATGATGGCCTTTAATGTATTTTTGCATGTTTTGTCTCAATCTCTGATGGTTCAGGAATATTTATTCTTCTGTTCCTTTACATATATTGTATATAGCTTCCTCACTGAAAAGTATTTTGCTCTTTTTTTTTCCTGTCCTGCTGGGAATGGAATGGATGTGATGTATTTGGCATCCAATGTTGGAACAATGTGACCAATATCAGGGGGTAAGTGCCTGCCGATTAACATTTTTTTTTCAGGTTTGTTTGTGTTCAGGGAATCCTGACGCATGTATTTTAACCACTTTGGAAAATCATATGACATGTAATTCAACTCGTCTTGTAACCTACTTTAAACATGAGTAAATATATTCATCCTTGGTAAATACAGTGGAAGCCGCTTAAGCCTGACACGCCTGTGGCAGTTTTGTCCGGTTTAAGCGCCGTCCTAAGTTAACCAAAGTTCTCTACCTGCCCAGGTGATTGACAGCCTGAACGTGCTTGTGAATGGATGGGCACCCATTACTCCAGCTGTCAATCAGTCACGATTCCCTCCTTTGTTTCTTCCCTGTTCCTCCGCCCCTTACTGATTGACAGTCCGAAACCGCTTGTGAATGACTGGAGTTCGCTGTCAAATCAATCGCAATTTGACTCTTCCCGTCTCCATCCATTTTTATTCATATATTGATAGTAAGAAATAAAAATTCAAACTGTTTTAGATTGTTTTATATTGTTGGTGTTGCCTAGCTTTTCAATACAAATATCCTCAAACTTTATTTCTACCAACTTTTTCAATGTTTGGCACTTGCTGGCAAAGCCAGGGCTGTTTTTGAGAACATCAGCAGCTGCACACAAAGCTGAAACCAATCATGCCCTCTTCTGTCCCATAAAAGGGCTTCTCCAGCCAATGATTCTGTTTTGATGCAGGGTCTTCCCCGAAGTCCTTATTATTTTTAGATTTAAGAGAAACATGGTTTACATTGTTTTGCCCTTTCTGTTGTGACTCGACAGAATTTAGTTATTTAAAATAAACCTTAACACTTTTTACTCGAATTTAAGTAAAAAGGGTGTTAGCTGTAAAAAAATAACTTTTTTTAAAAATCACCTTCTGCGTGATGGCACAGCAAACCAGCTCCACCTCAGTAGCTGACGAAATACATAGTTGTGACTGATGTGCGAAAGATTATTGGTTCCTATAGCTTCTGCAAGGATAATCCTGGTCTTTCAATTAATCTGCAAATAATAGATAAAAGAGAATCTACATTAAGAGTAGGAGAACCTCATGTTGAGAGGAATTAAGTTCAGCAAGTGTCTGTCTTGGTCTTTGATGTATTCTTTCAGTGATCAGCTTTGGAGTCGTGTCACGCAATGCGAATGACCATTCTAATGCTATTTTTACTGTATAGATGAACTGTGATATTGAAGATGCTTAAATTCTTGTGTATACCAGTGATTTCAGTCATTAAGTTCTGCTTCAGAGAATGCACTTTCCTAATTATTTCAGAATAATGTCACAATTTGATGAGAAACAAAATGACTTGTGCTCTCGTGCTTGTTTCTTGATTGACAAAGTGATGGTACTGGCACTCTGACCCCATATAAGAGTCAGAGTATGCAATCTTTTTCTTAATACTTAAGATGCTATCGACAGACGCACCCAACTAGTTATGATTTTTTTTCTGTTTATCTTTTTTTTAAAAAAAATCTTTTTTCTTTTCATCCTGTGATCTCGCCTAGTGCCAATCAATGATTGACCTGGTTGTGCAGAATATATGATGTGACAATGTCTTTCTTCAATATCTTGACTTGGTCATTAGGTGTAAGGCTGTTTTTTCCCCAAACTACGTGATGGAAGCTGAAAAAAAGATAAATGTTTTTTGAAGTTTAGGTTTAGGAGAAAGAATTAGAATGTTCTTTTTTAAAAAGTCTAAATAAAATTAAGATATTGAAAAGGACTTTTGTAGTGAAGACACAAATTTATTTTGTAGTGCAACACAAATTTCTATACCCTGGAAGGTCATAGTCCAATACCCAGTCTTGTCTTGTCTAAGTTAGCAATCTCATTTGAGACAGTAGTTGAGACACTAGTTTGCCTTCACAGGTTACAGAAGAAAAAATCAACAAAGGTTCCCATTCCTTCTCAGTCTCCAATGATCATTGCTAAAAGGCAAACATGAAAAACAAATTGGGTTTAGAATGATGTCTGTCGTCCAAGCACTGCGTTTTTCAGAAGTTTAAATTTTTTATATGCACTGTACTGAAAACAAAGTGTGTTCTGACTAATAACTTGTTTTTCCTTTTATTTCCTGAATGCACATCTTCTGGAAACTTGTGAATTATGGCCAATTTCTCCAATGTTCAAAAAATACCTTTTTTTGATACTGCTTGACAAAAGTTTGTAAGTATAATCCACATTTGCTAATTAGAAAAATATTCATGAAGTGAGTTTATTTGAACTTTTTGCTTTAAGAAACAAATGGTTTGTTGAATCTTTTTACATAAAATGTTGCTGTATACTGAACGTCCTCAGATTATTATCTAAAATAGCATTGTGCTAATGAAAACTGGGTTTGTTTTCTGTCAGAGAACATAAGAAATGCTAGACGCAAAAAAACCAAGGTCCATCTAGTTCGCCTTCCACCTTCCTGGCGGTCTGGCTTGCACAGAATGCGATCTGTGAACCGAGTAGTCGAATCCCCTAATATCAACTTGTCTGCTACTCTTTCTCTTCCCTCCTTCCTTGGCAGGCTGCTGGATTGCCTCAGTGCACCACACTCTCTTGCCTGTCTCAGCCATCACTTGGGTTTCCATATCATCTCTCTCCAGAGGAGAAAAACTGTTGGAGAGCACCAGGGATGTCCGTTCCTGCTCCATTAGCCGACCACGACTTCTGGCCCCTTTCCTAACAGAGACCCAATCCTTTCCTCTAGGTACCGGGGACTCCTCTACTGTGCCCCCAGCAAGGTCTTCTCTAATACATCATTCATAAACTCTTCTCCCTCCCTAATACTTTGGTGCATAGCCAGTCGCTTGCTAAGGCTGATCACTTCAGCCTTGAGTGAGTCTACTAGCTTTCAGTTAATGCAGATGAATCCATTCAAAATTTGGCCTGGAAGGCAAACATCTCACAATTTCTGCAACACCTGCACCGCCTTCCCCCTCACCAAATTCCTTAACAGAATTCTCACTCTGTTCCACCTCACTCAGTTCCTTCCTCACTCTGCTGGGCTCTGCTCAAGTGAGGCTTTTGTAATTCTCCCCTTTATGTAGAAGATAATGGTTTTCACACTTGGAGATCCCAAAGCTTTAATCATTGATTCTGTAACTCATTCTACCAGACAAGGCAGACCTTCTGCCCTGGGAAGTCTGCAAAAACTGGTACCCAGTTAGCCTAAATCTGAAGACTTGGCTGTTAAGAAACTAAACAGAAGATGTGGTTTGCTACCCTTAGATCATTCGTACTGAATCAGCCTCTTTTGCAAAGACATACAATCCACATGGAGTTGGGCAAAACTCATTGATGAACTCAGTTTAAGATATACTTGTTCATAAATTATAATATAATGGAAAGGTTTGATATGATTAGATGATAGTGCTTCCCTCCAATTGAAGAATACATACTCTAGATTTCCCTCCTGAATATTGAACTGTGGATACTTTGACCTCTAATGCCATTTTCGGAGTCCTGTAGCTCAGTGGTTAGAGCACTCGCTTTGCAAGCGAGAGACCTGAGTTCAATTCCAGGCAGATCAGGGCGAAACCTTGGGCAAGTTTCCTTACTCCACACGCCTAATAATAATCCCTCCAAAAACCAAAAACAATAATAAATTGGTCATTTTCAATCTACGACTGTTTGTGGGACATTGCTGTGCGCAATTGGCTGCCGCGTTCGCCAACAAATATACAGTCAATTCACTTTACAGTGTCTTCTGTGAGGCGCTTTGGGACGTCCTCCCGACGTGAAAAGTGCTATATCAAAATGCAAGGATTATTATTATTATTTTCGGACTAGCCAATAGGGGGCATGTGAATGGCTCAGGGGGCTCTTGTGGTTTTCTCTTTCCTCTGGGGGAAGTTCCAAAAACATTCAAGTGTGCAAGAGAAAGTGTTTATGGCTATGATGGTCAGATACATGTATAATATGTATTCATATATAAGTGTGCAAATGAATCCTAAAACTATCTTATACTCTTTCAGTAATGTCTTTGCCACATGCATCAACAACCAAACTCAACACCTTAGGGTAAAACTGTATAAATCGCTGTCCAAAACACAGCTCGTATTGTATATTTAGATTAGCGGGAGACAATTAGAAAATATGTTCAATTATGATGTGATGGTAATAATAATGTCTCGTGAAAATAAATCGCCTGGTAGTGGATGTTTCTTCTCATGGGTGTCTAACGAGTCCCTCGCAATTACCTTGATTTTCTTTCATTCACTAAAATCATTTTTTTNACATAAATATTACGCTGTAGTTGTGACATTCACACTGGCTGGGAGTATAACTGGGGCCCTGTTCCTAGCAGCCGATGGGTCGCAGTAAACATAATCAATCATCAGCCCTGACAGGCACTTACACCTTGGCTTCATTTGAGGCACGCTTGGTTTGTTGTTTTGTAATTAGCTTGGCCGAATGTGCAGGAAATGTCGTATGTACACTCCCTATGCAGCTGGCAAATTCAGGGAAATATCCAGAATGAAACAGACGGCGCACTACAAACACATGGGCTCCAGGGAAAAGATAACCTGATCAGCTGGTAATAGGCAGGCACGTTTCATAGGGTTATCAGCAACAGTGCGCTTTGGTAAATGTTAGCCTTTATTTTAAAATAATGATTATATATTATTGTACAATAGCAAAAAGTTTTCAGAATGCTGCTTTTAAAAAGTTTATAAATTCCTTTGTTACAGTAGAAGTTTTAATTCCTGCTTTTATTCAGTCTTGTGCATTAGTAGTTTTTTTTAACAAAAAACTCGGCCTTTAATTTGTTTGAATTTGAATAATTTGTACTTTGGTGCAGTTTTTGACGTATTTTCTATTGCGTTTTGCAACTGTATTACAGCAAAATACAGTTATTAGTGAATGCTTATGACGCAAATAAGGTGTAAATTATGTGACTGGAATATCATCTCTAAATTGGTGCAAATTGATATTTGAATCTCCATTAATGTTAATTCAAGGGAAAAAAATCTATAAATCTCATTCAGATATAAAAAGTGCAAAGAAAGTGAATACTGCGGTAATTTTAAGCTGGTGCTATGTGAATCATAGAATTATACAGCACAGAAGGAGGTCATTCAGCCCATCGTGTCTGTACTGGCTCTTTGAAAAGAGCTTCCCAAATCAATCCCATTCTCCCCGCATTCTCCCCATAGCCCTGCACACCCGCCAGTGGAAACAGAAAATAAAATGTAAGAAAAGGCCACAATCATCCACACAACATTGCAGAGTACGAGGGAGGCTGTTTTCTGTTTGATTTGCTGCCACAATCTGGACTAGTTTTCAGAAAAACACGTTTAGTGTAAATACCACAAGTGTAAAATATAGTACAAATTGGATCAAAAATGCAGAAAAACTAAAACTTGTGTGAAAAAGTGGTTACTGTTTTGGTGAAGCAGAGGAATACACAGTGTCCATCCACAACGTGTTTCTGTGTGGCACAGAAATACTTGTGTTTATTTATTAAATTATTTAGGCATGAATGATCTGTCGCAGGAGTGTAGATGAAATGCAAAATTAATGAAAGAGAAAAGTTAGTTCTGCATCTCCGTTATTGCCTCACAGTATTGGAAGGATATATCGGTGTTGGAATCAGAGATTTGAAATTAAGTTGGCTGGTTTAGCAATACACTATACTGTAAAAATAGTCTTGAATTTGTGGATCTCCATGGGAGAGGAAATGATTTGCTAAATTGAACATGCTCAAAGTACCAGGGTAGCGAGCTACAAAGTTACTAGTAATGGAAGTTTTCCCCGCGGCTTTCCATCTTTTATAACTGTTAGAGTCCTGGTAGGTTTATTCAAATACTCGTTTGGGTCTCTGCATGTTTTTAGTTCATGCACTCTGATGCTATAATTAATTTAATGTAATATTAGCACCGAGTCACTAAAATAAATGCTATTTAAATAAACATTCTAAGAACGATGCCTCTATTTGCTTTTTTTGTCCCTGTTCCCTTTTTTTTCTTTTAACCTCATTCTAACATTTTGAAAACGTTTCTCACATGCGAGAGAGAATGTTTGCAAGGCCGTTAATTCAAGTGAACTTGAGTAAGAGTGGGTGGTGGTCTTTGATTTCTTTCTACAATACATGTGGAGAATACTGTAGTAATGGAAGTACTCACTGTAGGCTTCACTTCTCTTTATTAGGTAGTGTTTTTCACACCATTACCAAGAAATACAAACACTGCAATTCTTATTCTATCAACCAATGGTAATAGCGTAGTGCCTCAAAAGTTGAACTGTTCCAGCTATTTTCAAATTTCACTTTCATCTCTGATGCTAAGAACAACACAAATAAGCATGCAGTAACACTTGTTGAACGCTTGTGTTGTGTAGACTATACTGTAATTATATTATTAGTTACAAGTTTGTTGGTATTCTAACATGAAGTTATTTGTTTTTATAGACTGCATTACATTGGGCAGCTAAACATGGCAAAGAGGACATGGCGCTCCTGTTAATAATGGCTGGTGTCGATATCAACAGCAGAGCAGTGAGTTGCCTCTTTCTCTGTTCAATCTTTTAAAATACAGTATAACTAAAATACCTTTAGGTAATTCTTCCGCCTTCCAAATAATATGCTACTCAGCCAAATGTGTTAGCAAGAATCTTTTGTCCGATATTTTTCTTTCTAAGCTTTCTTGTTTTCTAAGATTTACATCCATCTTTAGTAGCTATTCAACAGACAGTCTTGTGTCCTTTGGTATGCTGTGGCTCCCATGACTTTCAGATTATAGTGTGAAACCCATTTACAGTATTATATGAATTCATTTTTACACGTTTATTAGAAAACTTTGCACTTTAGTTCTCTCCTATACGACTGTTTGTAGGACACTGCTGTGAGTAATTGGCTGCTGCGTTTCACCCACAAAATATACAGTCAATTCACTTTTCAGTATATTCTGTGAAGCACTTTAAGAGGTCCCGAAGATGTGATAAGGCGCTATATCCAATGCAAGGATTATTATTATGTGCTCAACCACATTAGCCTTCCATATGCTGCCTTCCTCTGCTGTGCAAACTCTAGTTAATCTGTGAAAACTCAAAACATTAGTTTACTTTCTTTTAAACCTGCAAAGCATCCGTTTTTATTGTTAGTCTTGCCAAAAAGTGAGTGTCATCATAAAGTGTCATTTGCAAATGTTGCAGTATTTTTAATGGTGAATGTTTTTAAATTCATCACTACTTTTTTAAAAAAGGGTAATTAAGAATAGGATGTGAAGTATATTTTCTATGTTATTAGATGTGTGACCAGTTTGTTCTCTTGCCCAAGATGTGATGCAATATTGACAACCTGGTCAAGTGTACAGCTATGTTCAAACAAAACCACATTAGCCTTTTGTTTCTAATTTACCAGTTGCATTCAGTTGTCAGAATCCATGGAAGCACAATACTCAATCTATAGATTTATGTACAGAAAGCCACAATTTACAGATGTTTTATGAGCCAGAACAGTGGAATTATGCGAGATCGAAACAAAGCTGTTATGTTTTTCATTCCGTTTCAAGTAGTTTGAAAGTTTAACCAACTAATTCTTTCTATTCCTGATTTGTAAGACTCAAATAAAGAAATGATTTACAAGCTTTCCTGTTGCAAGCCTTGACTGTTACACAAAAAAATAAAATCTGATCGTGGAGATTGGCATGAAGTTGTTCCTATCTAAATTGTTTTTATTCAAAAATTAGTTGAATTATATTAAATCATATCCAATTCTGCAATTTTACATTTAATATTTGGCTGTGAATCAGCTCACCAGTACATTTTGTTTTTACAACCACTGTTTCTGGCAAGGTAAAAATGGTAAATAATAGTTAGGCATTTATTAATACAAATGAGGATTGATGCTAATCATTAATCACTATTCTTTATTAGAATATTGTTTGATCATTCCCAGTTCAACCCCTACAGTAACTAATTCTTACTGGTTCTTAATCTTACAATCTGCTATTAAAGCTAGATGTTTGTGACCAGGACACCAGAGAGCCAAGAGCACATCTCAATTGGGAAATATAAACACAGCAACATCCCACATCTGAAGTCTTCATTTCTTGCTTCTCTTTCCCCTATGGGAAAAAGCAGTGTACTTTGACCTTTAAAGGTTTCACTCTGAAGCACTCTACGTATTTTTCATTAGAATCGCACACCTACTTTGTTTTAGTACAATTACATAATTTTTACTTAAACTGTACATAATGGAAATGAATTACATATGTGCAGAATTGCAGAAGGCAAATTAAGGAAATGAATATTGCTTTGGCCACATACAATCAACCATGAGCATCAAGAGCCAAGTACCGATCAGGCTTGTATGGAGTATGGAGATCATTGAGATGGAGCAGAGACAGCTGAACAGAACTCATCATACACTTAAGATGTTTATTCCATTCTTTTAGTTTGTGGTATTGCATAATGTTGCAATGAATTAAAAAAACTGATTTTTTTTCCCTCTTTCTTTGCTCCCTGCTAATCGATGGATAAATGCAGCATGTAAGTCAAATCAAACAAACTTCTTATTTATTTGCATGAATCACAGATTTTGTTGTTAAATTTAGATTGTGATTATGATTTTATTTCTTATATTTCGCAGAGCACACTATCATTGACAACTGTGGGTCCTCAAAGTGCTTTTTTAATTGGTAGAAATAATAGCCGGTACTAAGTTCCTTATGTTTCAATCTAGTAATAGGAACGTAAATGTTTGAAAGTGGGAACCAAGAACTAATGAATGACAAATTAAACAACAAATCTTACAATTGGCTACATATTCAGTAAATGACATTTAAAACCAACAATAGTACGGGGTCAATCTCTGACCTATATTAACGTTTGAGTTGGCTAATGTTCACTCTCAACCTTTGCTGAGTGGCTGAGCCTCTCAGTCTTGACTTGGTCTCTGAGAGAAGGGAAGTTTTGACTTGGAAGATCCTCTTCCATAGTTCTTAGAAGTAACTTATGGTGTGTCACAGAGCTGTTTTCCAGCTGCACTTGTTGCCTTTCTTCTCTCCACCGCCAAAGTACAAAGAGAAGAGATTACTCCCAAATTGTTAAAACGTACCATGATTTCAATCAAATTTAAATACGATGGTGTCAATCTAGTTTTAATTGAAGCCACAATTATTGATTTCGATCTGCAGTTGGCCAGTGGGATTGAGTGAGAATAATAGTGGTCAAGCCTACTTTAACACTGCTGCCTGGGTAGAAGTGGACATTTTCTGCACCCCCTTTAACTACACTTCTCCCTGTTGGGTGATGTTGTATAGGCATTAGGATGTTACGGGCATTAGAGCAAGTTGCACAAAATATTTCTAATGATGATCCTGAAAATCTTAAAATGTGGTGGGGTGGGGGGGAAGCAGGAATGAGGCTCAAAATGGAACAATGTTTTTCAAAAGTGTTAAATGAAATTGTTTAAAGAGCAATTGTTTGATTCAACTTTTTTTATTTCCCTCCCCACTTGTGATGATCGTTTTGTCTTTCGCTTCTGTTGTAGGGAGTGAGTATCGCATGACTTTTTGTCATTTTTTTTGCTTCTTTATTTGATAATTGACTTTATTTTGCTTTTCATCGCATATCACTGCAATATTAAGGGTGTAAAGTATGTTAAGAAAATATTTGCTTTTTGTTTATAAAATGTATTGTGCTTTGTACTATAGTGTAGTGTTGTCCAATAGAAATCGCTGAATAACCACAAGTGTGATTGCTGCGACACCGTTTTACCCACACACACTAATTTTAGTAGAACGCACCTTTTGACACTCGCACGATACAGGTATTTCACATGTATGTTTCAATGTATATTCACTTAACAAACATCTACCACCATTCAGTGCAAAATTTTCCATTCTTTTTCACCAAAGTTTGGAATTCTGGCATGGATTTATCAGACTCCGTGCATCTTACTACAGCTTCTAGCTTTGTGTCTCAGTCATGGTGTCATGGCAAAGGGCAAGCAGCTTCCCCCAGTGTTATGGATGCAGAGTAGGGGCGTGTCTTCTCTTTATTTTTCTTTCACAAGGTTTTCACCCGTGTTTCACACCAATCAGCAGTAACCAAGGAAGTAAAGCAATCACAATGATCAAAAAAAACACACACACTGCTTTTCGTCTTACCATTTTACCAACAACCATACAAAAAGATCAAAGTATGCACCATCGTGCGAGAAGGAGAATTGAGATCACATGCCCAATGGCGGGGTCTATTTCTCATTTTTTATTTACTAATCAAAAATGCAATTTAGCCACATCTGGATTCCCAATTTTCCACATGTGGCTCGTAGCTAACCTATTGGACAACTCCGCTATAGTGTGGAGGATAAATTATTGTTTGAATGTTCTAATTTTGCATCTAATGTTACAACTGGGATTAATTGCAAGTTTTCTATAAACCTGAAAGGGACTCAATGGGGGGAAAAAGGTTTTTGTTCAAACGCTAGTTTTCAGAATGGAGCATAAACTGTTTTTTCCCAAGCAAACGTTCCAATGCAATTAATGTTGAAACGTGGTGTGGCTGGCAAACCTTTTCTTGTTTATTTACAAGCACTTTCAAACACAGGATGTTTTCTGTAGCAGCAAAATTAAAACTTGCCTCATTTGTATTGAAGATCTTTGAGAAACCAGTTCTATGTGACTTGATATTTTGATTACAGTGCTAAATTAAGAATTAAATCATACAATAAATTACCTTTTATTCATCTGATTTCAAGGGCAATATTCCCCCCTTTCATGATTTGATATCTAGTGAAAGTGCTTGTCATCTAGTAGTCAGCTAAATAAAAGGTATCCTATTTGTCTTTAAAAAAAAAGTCATTTGGTACATTACTGTCATGGCATTAGCAAATAGAAGTAAAAATAATTATTTATTTTCTCAGGGTTACACACCACTACATATAGCAGCCCTTCATTCCCATACACACATCATGGACATTTTAATCAATAACTATGGTAAGTTTCTGATTTGCACATTTAGTATCACATCTTGTTGATGTGAATGTTTCACAATGTACTGAAAATGTTACCTTTTGTCCCCATGATATGAGATTAAGATTGTATTATTATAATTCTTGTAATAAGGCTGAAATTAATATTCAGAAGATATTAACAAACTTAATTAAGAATTTTGAATTGAAATTTTGCATTATCACTGTTTGTTTCCCACTACAGGTGCTGAGCTTTGCTGCGCAGCCTGGCATGTGTGATGTGATAGGAATTTTATTGCAATTATGTAGCACTGCTGATGTCTACATAAACCCTATTTTCTAAACGTACAGTACTTTATAAATAAATTGTTGAAGATTCCTCCATAATTAGAAGGTAAATTGTTGGCACTTTTGCAGTTTGATGCCACCTGAACTTTTTCATTATGATGGTGATTCCTAGCAGTGATTCTGTATGTAATTCCAGGTGCTGTCAAAGGATCACATTCAGCTGAGTGCAAACTTGCTCTAATTCCAATCTTTAAGTCCGTGTACATTGTGTTAGCATCAGGACACTGCTTACTGTCACTTTATCTTCATTGTTTCTAAAAAAAAGTTTGTATCTTATTTGCATCGCTACCAATTTATCTGCTAATGCCAGCGATGGGTGATGGAGCAGTGGTTTGATCTCCCTCCTCCATCAGGACGTAATGATCTGAGGACAAGACTCATTGCTGCAACAGGTGCACACAACAGTAGCTCCCCCATTTAACCTATTGAACTGTACGTAGACTCAATAGTGAATGATTTGATTTACCAAGTAGTACTCATAGTATATGTGATGGATTGTCTTTTAGCTACTTAGATTTTAGCCTACTTTAAGTACTTTGTTTGGAATCTGAATGTTACTTTCATGATTTGCACCATCTAAATTCTTCTATTTTAATTCAGTGAGAGGTATTCATTGCCTTCCATGTATTATCTGTTGTATTATGCCCATATTAGTAAAACATAACTATGTACATCAATATCTTTGCCAAGGAGCCAAATTATTTGTATGGACAATATCTTGGTGGGGAGGAATCCCCTTTATTTGCCTTTCCCTGTTTTAACCTCTTTTCTGGATCCCTCTCACTTTTTACATTTTCTTCTTGCCCATCTGTCCTCAAGTTGAGGGATGATCCTACTGGTCCATTTTCAGCTTTGAACTCAGACCTCCTCCAGTACTCCTGGGTTAGGTATGGATTAGGCCTAGTTTAAGGCAGAGCTCAACTTAGTTGCCTTGTTGTTGTACTGGATCAGAAGCCTATACTGAACCAGTGTGACTAGCACATTTAACATACTGCCTTTGTCTTTCTGTTTCTAAATTTAAAACCATTTTCGTGGCCTTGATTTTGTAAGAGACAGCAGGGAGGAGGGACGGTGGGGAGAAAATACTGTAGAAGGATGCACATAGTGCTAGTTGAACCAGTTCAGGAAATATAAAGAGGTGAAAAAAGTATTGAAGAGAAAGCTATTCACTCAACTGCACTTCCTATATACTGTGGTACTGTACTTTTATTAATGGTTTAAAATTATTTCCAGCAAAGTAATTAAATAAGTTTTCTTTTGTAGTTTTATTACATATTAAGTACTAGGTTCCAGCCAGCTGTTGCTTAACATGAAATTTTTTCCTTCATCCATTAACACTAAATTGTGTCAGTGAAACTAATGAATACTTCATCGCTGTAGCTTTTGCGAATTGTTTTGTAAATGCATTGTCTAATATTGCCTTTTCCTGAACAGGTGCCAAAACAAATGTGAGAGACTATAGTGGACGATTTGCAGCTCACTATCTGAAAGACCAGGATGGGTCTAGTGGTTCCTCAAACATCTCTTCCCGTAAGTTCTTTACCACTAATAATGGCTGAATCTTATTGCAGGTATTCAAATTAGTGGATATTTTATTCAAGTTTAATTTTCTTCTAAAGTGCGTTGTCACTGATGTGATCAATTAAGGTGACGGGGCTTTGCGGTATGGCACCTGATTCAAACTATTTTGATCACATTCAGTTTAGTCATTCACTAATTCCACTGGTAGGTCGGTTGGTAATCTGAGGACACAGATTTAAAATAGTTGTTAAAAGAAACGGGAGGTGAGGAGAAATTTTTTCACACAGCGAGTTGTTCGGATCTGCATTGCCTGAAAGGGTGGTAGAAGCCGACTCGATAACAGCTTTTAAGAGAGAAATAGACAATTATTTGGGGCAGACAAGTTTGCAGGGCTATGGGGAGAGAGCGGGATTGATTTGGATAGCTCTTTTCAAGAGTGTGTGAGGAATTCAGCCCCTGAATGTTCTGGCAGGTTGGTGGTTATGCCTTGGTATGTTCTCCCGATATAATAGGTGCTATATAAATGCATTTTTTTGGTGTTATCCAGCAATTTTTCTTTTTACCGCATTCAGCACTAGCAATAATAGGATTGCTTTCTGAAACATATGGGTATGATATTTACAAAGCATTCAATAACATTTTATTCTTGAACCCACAACCTTCTGACTCCTAGGCTTGAGTGCTACCACTCCGCCAGGCTGACATACACTATATTAGCAAGTATAATACAAAGCTGACACCTGCTAATTCGAGGTAATGTTGCATAGAATTGCTAATCACATTTACACAGCTTGTTTACACGTTCTATGTTATATGCACTATATGTTACAATAGCATAATTGGTAGTTTGTAAAATGTTGTGACATTTAATGAAAGTTTTTTATTGTTGCTCATTAGTTATATACTATAATTGAAAGGTTCATTGGCATCTGTTTAAGAAGCAATGTTTTGCAACACACATGGGATATCTAAGCTGATCTGCTGTGCCAATCAATACTCACAAAATTACCATTCTGTGCATTTTAATTCTGCTGGTCCCTTTTCAGTTTTGCTGTCATTAATGTTGTCTGCTGTTCAGGTATTAAAGCAAGCTAATAATAATAGTAATAATTATTGATCACCAGTATAACCCAACATGGTGGTGTGCTCACTCGTGAATTCCATTAGAACGAGTCCATGCTTTGCTGCCAGTAAAGAATGTGATGACAGATGGAGGTGCATGTTACCTTTAAAAGTTTACATTTTAAATTATGCTAACTGAAATTCTTGAATTTGCTTTTCTAATCAGGTACTGAACTTTTGCTGCTAGGTAACGCCTCTTTTCTCATTTGTATTCATTGCTTTCATTGTGGAGCATGATGTTTTCGATAAATCTTAAGTCTAAAATGCTCAATTGCAGGTAATGGCAGCGTTTAGTGTAGAAAGTCACAGGTCCTGACTGGGATGAAATACTGAAGAGTGAACAACACCCATATAGACTCCAGCAAAGAATCAGGAGGGAATAAATTTGGCCACAAAAATTGGATGTCTACTTTTTGGAGATAAATATTAACACTGTAGTAGTTAACCAATTGATTTTGCCAATTATGCAAAAACAATTGTTTGATTCTACCATTTAGACCTTTAATATTTGATGTTAAAAGGCCTTTGAACAACAATCATCTGCACACAACAAGCATTTATTTATCCTCTGGTTACCACTCACAAAACTTATATAAATAGTTTTCATACCTTTTCTTGTGTTGGGGGTAAAAACTACATCACCTTATTTTTAGTGTATTTGTTGTGTGTGTACATTACAAAACTTAGATTTAATTAAAATTAGCGTTCTACCTTTGTTCTCTGTTTCATTGTTTAAATGATGTAACATCCCAGTCTCACTTTTCAGAATTCCAGCAGTCTCGGGGAGAACGACGAAATCGAAAACTGACTGGCCTCTTTATGACAAAGAGTTGTGGAAGCAGTAAGAAGTGGGGTTCAGCAGAGAACTTGGCAACCGCTGAAATGGAAACCTCCCAATATTTGATCGTGCCAAGTACATACAAAGCTACGCGCAAGTTCTCCCGATAAACTAGCCCTGCTGGCTTCGTTCTGTGTGATATCGTGACCAATCCCATTTACAAGATGTCAGTTTGGGATCTTGAATATTAGTAATGAGAACTTAACCAGTAAGACAACATGTCATAGCAACTGAATTATTTAGAGCCCAGTTTTGCCATTGTGTACAGCGATTTCCTAAAGTGCAGAATTCCTTTACGTGCATTTTGTCTTCTTCCCCCTCCATCCATCAAAAGTCAGGTGCAAGAAGTGGGTTGAGTTGAGGTGAGCATTTGTACAGTCCATTTTTGCCCTTTTCTTATCCAGCCAAACCCACAGTGTACAGCTGCTTAAGATATGCTGACTGAAAGCACCTTCTATTTAAAACTGTTCCAACAAAGAGGCGAGGTTCTTTAAAATTTCAAGCTGATTGGTCTCTTGGTTTTAGATTTTAAACATTTCTTGTGAGGACGACCAAGTATTTGAAAAGCAGAGGGCTAAGGGAAGACGATTGGAAAGGGAAAATAAAATACAGGTGAGCATCTTAGTAAAGATACAGTGAAATTGGCTTCATTCCCCATCATGGATCGTTGTCTGGCCTGAATGATACCTGAAGACAGGAACTTCAAAAGTGCAACATGTCTTCTATCCAATTCTGGTACTATGGATAGGTTAGTTTGTAATTTTCTTAGTCTGATTGTTTTTTGCCAAATAGTTTAATGAATGAACATTAGCAATTGACCTCAAAGCCTCTCTCACAAGATGGTAAACTTAGGGATAGCAGGATACCCTTGCGTTTTAAATTAAACGATCAGGCTAGGTGAAAACAAACTTGTTTGATCAGGTACTCGGGTGTCAAATTCCCCATGTTCTGCTTCTCAACAGACACCAAATGCTGACTGAAGTGGCTTTGTCCACAATAAGAAGAGACAGCACAGCAGCTATGTTTCAGGGCTGCTCAGCTTGATAATATTAGAAGTTTTTTTTTAAATTCTGGTTAATGTTCAAGAGTCCAGAAACCCTGCAGTGACTAACAGGTAGTGATGACAAGTCACACTTGAAATGTTCTGCCTAATAAAAGTACATTTTAAAAAATGCAAATTAACATATCAGCTTGCCCTCTGTAGTCTATACTGAACAATATGAGAATGTGGGAAGTGATTCAAACCTGCTATGGCATTGGAAAGAAAACTCAACTGCCATTAAACTTGGTTAGCAAACTTAAAATCGTACCTGCGAGACAGTTGATGACTCAGTGGAACTTGGAGATTGCTCTGCTTCAGCAGCAAACTTCCCTTGGCAGGGGACAAGTTGGCAATCCAGGATTTACATTTCTTCCAATTTCTATTCCCTGTGTGAAAATGGTATTGAAAAGAGAAATATAAACTCTAGGCAGCTCTTACACACCTTCCAGTGACCAGATTGGAATATTGAGAAAAAGGTTTTAATCCGCTACATGCGGAGTCCTGCAGCTCAGTAGTTAAAGCATTTACCTCGCAAGCGAGAGACTGGGTTCGATTCCCAGCAGGGCGAAATGTTGGGCAAGTTCCCGTACTCCACACTCCGGTTTACCTAGCAGAAAGTAGGAACCCGGTTGTTAGGCGATTGGCAGATCGCTTTTCTGGGGGTAAACCTTTAAAAAAATTGGTCACTCAATCCATGACTGTTTGGGGGACCCTGATGTGCGCAAGTGGCTGCCACATTCTCGCCTACGAAATAGTCAATTCACTTTCAAGTATATTCTGTGAAGTGCTTTAAGATGTCTCGAAGACTTGATAAGGTGTTATATCAAATGCAAGCATTATTTATTATTACTTTCGGAATTACATTGACTACTCTGAAGAGTAGCATCTACATGAGCAACAAACAGGAAAAGCAGAGATGACCAAAAGCAAATGTGTTGTATTTTTAAAAGGGTTTTGAAAGTGGGAAGTGAAAAACCACAGACTGCTTATTTCAAGTATAAATGTCAAAATACATTTGCTGCACCATATCTACTGGCTCAGATTTGGCAGAACAAAAGCTTCATAATTCCACATTTTCCCAGAGGTTTTCATTTACAGAAAATACAAGAAAGTGTCAATAGATAAAAGGGGTCCTTTGTATCATAGATTTAAACAGGTTTCAGAAATTAAGAACATCTGCCATGTTTGAAAATGCAACATTGTATGGCTTAATAGGGAAGTGGACAGGTACATGAAAAAAAAGGCTTGAAAGGTTATGGAGTCCTATAGCTTAATAGTTAGAGCATTCACCTCGCAGACAAGAGGACTTGGGTTTTATTCCCAGGCAGGATGAAACGTTAGACAAGTTTCCTTACTCCACAAGCCTCTGTTCACCTAGCAGTAAATAGGAACCCAGTTGTTAGTTGATTGGTGAATTCCAGGGTTAATAATCCCTTAAAAAAAAGTGGTCACTCAATCCATGACAGTTTGTGGGACACTGCTGTGTGCAATTGGCTGCTGAGTTTCACCCACAAAATATACAGTCAATTCACTTTACAGTATATTTTGTGAATGCCTTTGAGGAGTCTCGAAGAAGTGATGAGGGCTATATATTTTTGGTGGGGTCAGCTGGCTGTCTTAACACATGCGGAAACCCATCACTATGCTTAAGAGTATCCAAACCAAGTTGAGATTTCCATTTATCCTACCTACACATCCTACATATAGAAATCCCAGAGATATATTGTTGGAATGGAATGCATACTCTCTCTGGAGGGATGCTATATCAAATGCAAGGAGTATTATTATTATTATGAGGATGGGGTGGGGCAGTGGGATTCAATGGACAGTTTACTTAGAAAGGTGGTGCAGTCTGGGTTGAATGGCCTCTTCCTGTATTTTAATTTTCTATGATTCTAATCCTTGTGTAATATTTCTAAAAGTATGCTTACAGTGTAGTAGGAAGCAGTCCATCTAATCTATCCCTTTGGAGATCTTGAAGAAAACTGGGAATGCCAGAATTGAGAAGCACAGGGAATTTTAGTAATGCATAGCAGAATCTGAAAAGGGAAAATGACAAATCATACCAAGTTAATTACACAGAAAATGATACACTACTTAGTTAGAAAGCCTTATGAGCTGTCCTAAAGAAAGTTCTGCTGAGATCCTCCTGGACTCCAAGTGTAATCAAGAAAAACCTCTGGAAGATTTCATCTATTCCCCACATCTCCTATTTAACACCTGTTAAGTATTTTGCTCATCTCAGTCTGTGCCTGTCACAAATTTCCAAATACTTTAATTACTTATTTTCATGTTCTGCACATTTAGACGCATTGTAAACAAGATCCACAAGAATCTCATGGACCAGGCTGCGCATGTTGCTAAGCTTTTTTTTAAAAAAAGAAAAGAAATGCTGAGCACCTATGGTGTTTTTGAATTTGATGAATAGAGGGAGTGTGGGAAAGTCACAGTCCTCTGGATTTTTTTTAGATTATTTTGACTGACCCATTTCTTTATGTGAATGCTTGTAAAGGGGGAATGTGATTGATTGCAATAAATGTTGAGGTGCAGGCTCCACCGGTGGCATAGTGGGCACTGTGTCAACGTCCAGAAAATAAAAGTTTATGCTGATTTAAAGTTTGAGGCAGTGGGGTGATGCTTTTGGCTAAAGCACCCTTGCAGAGTTATTTTGCTAATAGCAATGAGTGAACCCCCTGCTGGAAAGTGTGGGTGTGGACACCTCAGCTGTGATACTCCACATAGACTCTCATCCCTGCTCTCATCGAGAATGTAAGCTCACACAAAGAATGGCTCATTGGGTCAGGTACAACTTACACCCGTCAATCATATTCAAGAGTCGGCACTTTCAGGAATAAAGAAAATTAATAAAACAGTTTACTATATGAATATTTTTGCACACAGACTATGCTGCCTTGATTCCCGATTCCCTCCCCACCCACCCCCCGGCACTGATTATGTTATGGTCCAGTGTGCTTTGTTAAAAGCTTTTAAGTTAAATGTTTTTGGCCTTGGGTTGCAATATTAGACATTTGTTTATCTACCACTAATATAAATTGGAGGTGAAAGAATTTGAAAGAACAGCAAGACTATTTTTGAGTTTGTCTGTAATTCTATATTTTATGGATGAAAAGGTCAAGTGTTTTTTCTATAAAATTGTAACCAATTTCTAAACTGTCTTATTATTATACCAATAAGTTATTCTGTGGTATTAAGCATAAAGTTTTATTTACACATTAAACTATGGTATGGCTTTTTTGTTCCAACAAAATGGTGGACATTATTCTCACTTTCAATGTTTTTGCCCTTTAAAACAACTTGGGATGCAGATCTTTAGCATTGTTTATATAGCGTTCATAGACTTCATTAGGTTTCGGTTTGGATGGAATCATGACCAGGAATGATAGTAGTAAGATGAAGCAAAATGCACATTATGACAACTGACATGTGTGAATAGGACATTAACTGAGAAACCATTAAGGGATATGGGGCAAGGGCTGGTAACTGGACTTGAGGTACAGATCAGCCATGATCTTATAAAATGGCAGAACAGGCTTGAGGGGCTGAATAGCCTAGTCCTGTTTCTATGTTTCACCTCAGTATTTATCGCATTGCTCCAAAACAAAGGAATTCAACACAAGTATGATCAGTTTGCAGGCTGTAAACCACATGCTTGGAATATGTGGACAGCAAAAAATAGTTTCTTACGTCGAAGAAGACAACATGAGCAGAAGTATAGCATGGTAATGTAAAGAGTTCCACAAGCCGATTATTACAGTAACCAGAGGTTTGCCCTTTATCGCCATATTATGAGGACAGTCCTGCAATGTGGGAGTGTGATGGAATTTGGATTGAATCCCAGATTGGTCACAGACAACAGCATCTCTTTCACTTCTGCTTCTCAAGGGAACTTTGTTCATTTCTGTTCACTGTTTAAACTTTTCTCAATTCATATCTTAGTAATAAGGGCTTTACTGAAAATCAACCTAGTATAGAATAGGAAGACCATTCAGTCTTATCTTTTGCATGCTATATTGAATAATAGTATGCTATATTGAATGAAGATCTTCAGTATATACAATCTTTTTGAGCCATTAACTAAGTTTAAAAACAATATGGAATTATTTCAAAGTATATTTTCCATTTAACACTAAACAAGGTACAATGAATTGCAATATACTGGTTTCATCCAACACTAAACTCAAGTTTCTTCCAATGCAGTTATGAGTGTTATCTAGTTGGGATTGATTGTGGTGCTTAGACTGAAATTTACTTGGATGCTCGGGTCAGATGAAATAGATAAACAATAAATCTCTCAAAACAGTCAAAGGGTAATGAAGCAAACAAAATAAGGTGTTTTCACACAAATAATTGCATGTTAGTACCATTCAGTACAATGAATACTTTTAAAAACAATGAATACCTTAATTCTCACCCTTTCCCTCATACCCTAAATACCAGCATTCTTTCTCCCATCTTGAAGCCATTTGACACCAGTAGAATCTCTGGTTGCTGATCGGAAAGCAGAAACAAGCAAACTTTGCCCTCTCTATACATGTCAAGGCCAACTGTAGTTAGTCAACTACCTCCTGGTTGAGATTAGCTAATCCAGCACAGATTGGAATTTGCAGCCTTCAATCTTGCTATATAAGATTATACACTCTTGGGTCCACTCGACCTTTGGAGAAAGCTATAGAAAGTAATGAAAGAACATCTATATCATAGTCACTCACCCAGTTAGCAGTATACAGATTGGAAAGAATTCTTGGAAAGAATTGTGGTTCTCTCAGGAAGATTAATGTTACTTTTTTTTACAATTGACAGACACAAGTTACCACGGTCGATCCTTCATTCATTCTTTTCAACCTACATTCCTCAACTCCCATTGGTATCAGCAACTCTCCACTACTCCGTATACTTTGACGTATTTACACTTAAGTTATAAAGTCTAAGCATCTAACCAGTTCACTTAACCCTTACTGCATTCATTTAAATAATGCTTAAAAATTATTAGAACAACTCTTGAAAGACACTCAATGGCTGTTACTCTTATGCTGTATAAAAACATGTGTAAGAGAGCACAACATTCTAACTCACTTCAGGAACACTGCAGTACGTGTTAACAGGATTGAAGATACCAAACAACTGGTTGAGGGTTAACTAATAAGAAACGTCTTTTACACACCCTGGCAGTATTAATGGGATCAGTGGATAGCTAGCACAGTGCTTCATCCCTTTACCCCAATAATCTGACTTTACAAAGTCCCTTTGATCTACAAAGCCCAAAGTAAGTCAGTTTGAGGTGCACAGATGGAGTAAATATGGAGATTAACTGTTCTCCGTAAGGCTTTAGCCACTAATGCCTGATTAGTGTAGAAAGACCCAGTTGTTTCAGTGTCAGGTATCAGAGCTGTGCGACTCAGAAGGGGGTGAGATGAAGGCAGTTTCTGTAACAGATACTTATTTCGACCCAGTTCTCTGAAGAGATTATAGGCCCAGGGGTGGCACATTAGCCATAATCCCAAACTTCTGTGTTGTCCCTTCAATGCATTCAGGAACCACTGTTGTGGGCTGCAGAACAAATGGGCTACTCAGGCTCACGGCGAAGGAGTCCTGAGGTGTCATGCTGTGGCAAAGAGAATACTGGCTCATTGCGTAAGGCTTGAAGAGCACAAACCGCAGTGTAAGTGCCTGATCCTTTAGCTCAGAAGATTAGGCCCTCATTGTCTTACAGTGGCTGCTCATTCTATTGAACAACTGACCATGGTGCGGAGCGCAGCTCAGTCTGAGATTACTGATCCCTTTGTTGTAAAGAACTCTCCGCTGGTCTTGTTCAGGTTCTGTTTCTACTAAAATGTTTATGAAAGTCACTAATTAGTTTTCTGGGCAACATGTGTTAAAAGTTTGCAGACATTTTGAAATCTACAAAAAAAACATTGAAAGCAGAGTTGGGGGCATTAAGTAATCTTTACGTGTGCTTTTTATAGTCCCTTTTCTGTTAAAATCTTAAATCAGCCTCCATGACTCACAGCCTTCCCCTGTTTCAAGTCTGACAGCTGCCTGAATCCAATAGCAGATAGACTGCAAAATAACACAGAGATTAACACTGAGAAGGGATGCATTTTTCTTTTATTCACTAAAAGTGTGAAGACCAATTCAACTGAGTTATGACATTAACCTAACCTACGGAATGAGTGAATAGTTTCTCTCTAATTTATGTTTAGGAGCCTTTTGAATCATGGGTATACACTATACATGATTCAAAAGGTGCAAAGTGAATTGGAGACCTGTAGCTCAGTGGTTAGAGCACTCGCCTTGCAAGCGAGAACCTAGGTTCGATTCTCGGCAGGGCGAAACCTTGGGCAAGTTTCCTTACTCCACATGCCTGATAATAATCCCTCAAGAAAAAATAAATAAATTGGTCACTTCAATCCACGACTGTTTGTGGGACACTGTTGTGCGCAATTGGCTGCTGTGTTTCACCAATTATACAGTCAAATATACAGTCAGTTCACTTTACAGTATATTCTGTAAAGCGCTTTGACACAGATGTGAAAGCACTATATCAAATGCAAGGATTATAATATATATTTTTAATTATTTCGTGTCCTGACTTTTGCTGGAATTTGGTTCACAGGTGCCATTAGATTGTTGATACCTCATCCAAGTCTTTATATGAACCTAGACAGTGCGTGTCCAAGGGGTAGTTAACTACAGGATGGAGAGATGATCACAACCATGTCCCAGTCTATCCTCAGCAGATATAGAAATAATCTACATATACTGTAAACTCCTGATAACTCAATCCTGGTTTAGCTAGTCACTATCACTTAAGTCGTCATGCTGTCAATTCATTTATGTATTTATACATATGCCTCTCACCACACCTGATAACTTCTCACTGAACCCGTTTTCCTCGGAGTGATGAGCTATCAGGAGTTTAATGTACACTATTTTCTAGCACGTGTGTTAGTCAAGAGAAGGACTAATCTGAGGTCAATTGCAGCATCCAGGCTGTGATCACCCAGCTCAGCAGAGATAAGAATCCATCCAATCTGTATGGATTAATGTCTTTACCCACTGGGCATTCTGGAAAACTGAATCATGATTCTCGGTTGACATCAGGTAAGTCCCAAGTTTAGTTTCTCATCTGTGCCGAGTGAGTTGACCTCAGCGAGGGCTACAAGAGAGAACCTTCAGGAGTGGGCAAAAACACTGATTGAAAATGATGTAGGTACAATTATTACAGATTATTTAGAATACAATAAGTACAAGGAACAATCAACAGCGAAAGCTTTTATAAGTGCATATGATGCGGAGGTGGTTCTGTGTTGATCTATCAATGGCTCTGTGTATACAGACCCACTAAGGGACTTCTTGACTTCAGCCCTGACCATCTGTCTGTTTTTTAATAAAAGTTTTCCTGCTTCTGTGAATTAAGTAACTGACACTTTACCAGACAGAGTAAATGGCTCTACAGAATAAAAGGTCATTGATAATTAAGTGATGATGGACATTCTGTATTGTACTGTGGGAGCTTAGGCTACATAGGTTAACCTGACAGATAATGCCACTTGTTAAATTCTTCATAATCACTCTACCAGCCTTGGTTTTCTGCTACACTTTAGGTGGAATCCATTAGTTCTATTTAATCATAACATCTGGCATTAGACCAGTGGGGGCCAACTTGTGAGCCGCAGTCAAGAAACATCCCCCGAACATTCACACAAGTCTAGGTAAGTCCATGTTCGATCAGTAGTGTATTTTCTGTTTTTTTCTTGATTGAATATTTCTCAATTTATGGCATAAATCAAGAAATATTAAATCGAGAAAATGTATTTTGTTGGCCGACCATAACTGTATTAGACAACAACAAATTACATTTATATAGCTCCCAAACAGATACCATGGTTTGCTGGTCCCTTTCTGTGTCCTAACTCAGACAGAAGTGTCAGCAGGTCACTGATATCTTAAAGAGGGTATTTAGTTGGCACTCTGTGACTTCAGAATGTCTTCAATGGGCATTTCCAAAAAAGTTAGACCTCAATTAATCAGAACACTTTTATTTCAAAGCAATGACCAAACTGAAATGCTCTGCTGTAAAAGGCTTCACTTCGTATTAAGCCGCTGATGATGATTGTTTGCGATGAAGAATCTAAAACAATAATTTGTATGTGATGACCAGCAAACCTGTATGAAAAGGCAGCTTTGTATAAGGACCAGAAAAGTCAAGTGCACTAAGGAAACAATTTGCATCTGCCATTGCCCTGCCAGCATCATGACCATATGATGGCAACTGTGATGTAATGTGAAAGGCATCAACTCTAATGTGATCAGCCCAGTGACCTGTCTGACTTACCTCTCTTTAGTTCGTAGGTGTAAAACCAAATTGAGATCAGCACACACCAGGAGTTGAGGCCCTGATCATTTGGCTTGTATGTCTCTGTACCTCACCAGTTTGCTCTGAAGGCCGTGGGTTCAGGCACCACACAAGGTCTTCAGTTCACAATCTGCACTGACGATTCAGGACAGTACTGAGGTAGTTCAGGCCAATATCTCTCCCTCATCCATATTCCGTTAAAAAAAAATCACATTAGTTGATTTATCTCATTATGCTTTGCGGAATAGTTCTGATGCAGATTGTTTGTCTATTCAATAGTCATTGCACTTAAATAAAATAACTTCTTGGGAGAAGTATTTTGAGATTGTCAATGTTATACATAGTTAAGTTCTATATCAGATATGTAAAGTATTTTAGACAGAATTACGTTCTATCTACTAACATATTGAGGTGGCACCCAAAAGCCTTGTTTAGTCAACATATATTTATATACAACACAAAAGTACATACTTACATTTATGTGGTGTCTTTCACGTCAGGAGGCCTTCCCAAATGCTTGATACTGGGCTGAGGTGGGGGAAGGGGGGTGGGAAAAGATGACCCAAAGTACAGTCAAAGAGGTAAGTCCTATATATTGTAGAGAGCAGTGTGGCTTTTTGGGATAACTACATGAAACTCAGGTAGTTAGAAAGTCAAATCACACCTTTACCACAAGCCAGCCCCAACGCCCATCGCTCCAGGCTCACAGCACCCTGCTGTGTTTGAAGTGTTTGAAGCTCATAATAACTCAACTGTCACAGTGTCTCTGTCTATTCAGCTGGGAGAAGTATTCCAACAGCTTCGCTTCACATAAGCCTTTCATCATGCTGGACTGTTGCTGTAGCACTTCAACTGAGCAGTGAATAGCAAGGGTGGGAGGGAGGGACTAAATTGACATCTCCCTTTATCATTAATAATAAAAGTACTGATTGCTTTCCACTAAAGTAATGTGTGCAAACAGTCGCCCTATCAGCTTCTCATCTGCACATAGCTTTAGTCTTGTTTGTGGAATATACCATTATCTATACTCAAGAAACTGCATTACATGGGAATCCCTTCAACGTATCGTATCTACAAAGTTCTGTGTACTTGACAGCTGATAGCAAATGTTTTTTTGGTCAATTTACACCCCTTTCAACCCTCTTGACACATGTTGTGGTGCAGTTCACAGATAGAGCAGCTCCTAATAGCTGAACCAGCTACCTAGTCTTCAAGTGCGAGTTTAGATAGTGAGCAGAGGCTGGCTCTGACTGCGGTTGTCTTTCTGACCAGTAACCTCCCACCGGCTCAGCATCAGGCTCCGCCACTGTTAAGCACTCCGGGACACTACCCCACGTAAAGGGCACTATATATATATGATACATATATATGCAAGTTGGGATTGTTCTGGTGGTGGTGGTGGCGAGGGATGGGAGAGATGGACATATGTGGTTAAGGTCAATTTCAATTCTGTCCACTCGCAACATCCATGTGACAAAACCTTTCATTCATTTATTTTGCCTCTGGGAGGGGGAAAGAGTCTCTGCTTGATTAATTTACAGGAGGGGGAGCTGCATAGTGAGCAGAGACACTGGCCACCAATTAACAGTTTGTAAGGGAAAGCTCAGAATGAGCAACGTGATAGTGTTAGAAAACAGACGGACTTGGACCCTATCGAAGCCAATTAAAAAANGCACACGCATTTGGAAAGGGAAGAACAGAGCACGAGACACACCTGATGGCAATGGGACCTCTTGGTGAGATGCAGAACTGTTTTGAAGTGACCACCTACCTGCAAATGCCTATTCAAGGGGTTGTTCGCCAACGTGGGAGCCACGAAACTGAGGCAAGTGGGCTATTCATAGGGTGGCTGATTTTGTTTTACCTATCTCAAATCCATGGCTACTGTTGCCGATTGTAATATCAATTGCTACCCGGCTGAGATTAACCAACTCAAATCAAGACAGGAAAATGAATCATCGCCAAACCACCATTACACTGATACAACCTTTCACGTCAGGAGGACATCTCAAAGCACTTCACAGAGCCAAATGGGGTGGGGGCTGGGGAGCTGGAAACTCAATTCAAGATTATTCTTGATCTGTACGGAATATTTACCCTCTGAGTAAAGGGTGGAAATGAAGTGTTTTAGGATATTATCAAGAGTGCGGCAGTAGAGGAGTGATCTTCATTACAGTTTAAATAGAAACACCTGAAGGATCACATTCCCTTGTATTTGAGCTGGAATCATTGCTCACTTCTTAATGCAATCAACTAACTTTTACATGTGTGCAGTGGTTGAGGGTCACAGAAGACCAGATGCTGTGCAACAAATGGTATAATTGCTTTATTTCAAATCTCCAGCGAAATAAACCAAAGGGAATGTCAGACAACACTTCACACAGCCACAGCTTATTGTCATATTCAGGATTTTTTTTTAGTAAAAACACAATGGGCCACTTTAGAAAGTATCTCAATGTCTTTATTGGGCTGGAGGGAGGCCAAGTGATGAGGAATGTGCTTGTTTCTCCAAACACTTGCACCCACACAGCCTTCGCTCTCTATACACAACAGGGTGTCCACAAGGTCCTGTTACCCCCATGTTTTTTTTTCTCTACATTGACCAACAACTCAAACTTGTGGCAGAATGATGATGGTAATTGTATTTAGAAGTACTTGTACTCAGTACAAGTGTTTAATGGTATTTAGACGTCGGTGTGCGTGAGCCCCATCATTTTCATGGCCGATAATGATACGTCACCATGTTCGGGTCGAAACTTCTGTAACATGACGGAGTGATGAGGCGAAATGCATCTCTGACAGCTTGTTTCAGCTCCTCCATAGTTTCATATCGCTGTTTTGTAACGGGGGGGGGGGGGGGTTTTAAAACCTTGCAAATAAATAATTATTCACTTCTTACTCTGAAGCACTTCAAAACAGTTCTGCGTCTCACCAAGAGGTCCCATTGCCAACCAGAGAGAAGGGAAGAAACAGTGGAGGGGAGGGAAACCGAAGAATATACCTGGAATTTCCATTTTAACCAGCTCATCGGTGTGTGGCCTTTCCCTCCTCCCACCCTCACCCTGGACAATTATATTCAAAGTGGTGGAAGTGAGACAACAGCAATCAGCACAATAACACCCTGATTCATGTAAACCTGTTATTAGTAACCTGATGAAATGAGGGCAGCACAATGATGTGACATAAAATGGGCCTCTGGGAGCATTGTAATGCACCAGGTGGAACAACAGGGGACTATAGGAATGCAGGGAGTGCACTGCGGAGGTACGACGCTCAATTAAAGCACATTCATTAATTATACAAGAATTAAATTTCTTGCGTTCGAAAGTCTCGTCAGAAAAGCTTGTCGATTTATTATGAATGGGAGTCAACAAGGCGATGGACATTGCCCAGCTCCCAGACCTGCATTAAACAGCTGATTCTGAGATGCTCCCCTGCTCAGATCAGCAATGCTTTTTATTATTATTAATTAGGTGGGATGGAGGCTTGTGTAGAGTATAAACACTGGCACTGAACAGTTGAGTCAATAATAATAATCCGTGCATCTGATAAAGCGCCTTGTCGCGTCATCGAGATGTTTCAAAGCGCTTCACAGGATATACTGTAAAGTGGATTGACTGTGCATTTGTGTGTGGTAGAAACCTAATATCTCACAAACAGCCATGGAGTGAGTAACCAATTTTATTTGGGGAATTGTTGGCCAAGACACCGGGAGAGAGAAACTCCCTTCTCTTTTCGAATAGTGCCGTGAGATCTTTAGCGTCCACCTCAACAGGAAAACAGGACCTTGGTTTAACGTCTTATCCAAAGGTCACATGTCTAAATCTTCGTCTTTGAGTTAGCAGGTCTTAATCAGAGTAGCAGTCGGCCCGGTTCCATACTGTAATTTTCTGTGCCATTTCTCCTTTAACCAATCTGTCCTTCCTCGGAGCTGATGGTCAGGGTAGGAGAAAACAGGGAAGAAAAGAAGTAGAACACTGTAGCCAACAGAAAGAAGGATGGTCCCTTTCAGAGCCGGCTGTCTGAGAAGCTTACTTTACAGGGTCACTTGCCATTATACTGAGATTTCCAATTTATACACCAGCAGGGAGTGGGGCTGGCACAGAGAAAATCCGTCAACAGGAAGCACAGCTTCTCCTCCAATGTTTGCTTTCTCGAGTTAAGGAAAACAGAGGGGTGCAGAGGAGGGAGTACAACCCGCACACACGCAGGAAATCTACAGATGGAGTATGGCAAAACAGGAGAGATTCACAACACTGCACCACGGCGTCCGAGAGAATCTGCAGGCAGCTCTTATCGATCACCGTGGATAACGGCAGAATGACTACACTAATTCCTGTCCTGCAACAGTGTAAGCCAACTCCCATTCCCAGTTAGTGAGTGAACAATCTAATCCTTGGAGGATTCTGATTCACAATGTTAAGAAGGGCTACCATTGAACTGCTCCCCCACCCAGCAATAATCCCTATATATATATATATATATAAATAAAAACAATAATAATATTTGATCACTGAATCCACAACCGTTTGTGGGAAACTGCTGTCGAGTTTCGCACACAAAATACACAGTCAATTCATTTTACAGTATATTCTGTGAAGCGCTTTGAGACGTCTCAAAGACATGATAAGGCGCTTTATGAAATGCAAGCCTTATTATATATATTATTGTTACATTATTATTTTTCCCTCTCACCACTTTTCTTCCCTCCTCTTCCCTAGCTGTTTCGACCCTTTTTTCTATTCGCAGGCATCGAACGCCATGGACGTTGGACACTGTATCAGTAATCCATCCATTTGACCATTACCCCCAAGCGTACAAGTGTAGCACCCTTCCTGGTTATTCATTAACTCAGCACAACTTGTGAATTTGGGACCTTCTTGGTCAGTAGGGCTCAGCTCCTCATTGAATAAAACCTGCCGAGCCATCAGGGGTCTAAACTCCGATCAGAGTTAGAGACAGGTATGATAATAGTACAGAGTTTCTACAAACAGGTTGAGAATATCTCACCACTGGTCATATTGGCAGATGAAGGCAGCACCTGGTGCACACAGTGTGATAATACACAACAGATGGAGAAACAGCACTCATCCTTCTGCAAACACAAAGCACCGAGGAGAGGAGAATGTGATAGTCACTGAACACAAGGAAACTTTTTCAGTGCAAAACATAAACCGTTAAAGCCTACACAATACCGGATATCAGACCTGAAGAACGCTGCCACTGGTAATCATAATAATAATCCTTGCATTTGATATAGCGCCTTATCATGTCTTCGAGACGTCTCAAAGTGCTTCACAGAATATACTGTAAAGTGAATTGACTGTATATTTTGTGGGTGAAACGCGGCAGCCGATTGCACACAGCAGGTACAGAGGTTAGGAGGAGGTGCAATCTCCTGAACTGCCCTGAACGCGAGACCTCAGTCAGGTGAGAATCCCCCACCCACCCCAGACCTGAAACACGCTTGAATTAATCATTCATAGCCACATGTATTACATTAAGAGCATGATTTATTAAATTGTTTTCTTTGACATCTTGCTACTGTAACTAAACATTATAACTGCAATCATTGTACTTGTAGCTGCCCAAGTACAAGCACAACGTGACTAAATAAAAGACATTCTCAGCCTAGGTATGCCATACATGCTCTTAGCTTGATATTCCCGTTGGCATGCCAGTCGGCTGCCCTTCCTGCTGGTTGATAAACCAAAGTTTTTAACGCCTTATTTTCAAGTCAAAATGTTTGCACAAATCCTCTGACCTCCTGAGCTTCACCTCACAACACATTGCTGTGGCGATGGTGGGATACAACTTGATTACTGATTCCAACCTCAACCACACTGCCTGGGGATGGGGAGAAAGAGGCTCATTGCCAGAACACAGCTGGTACCTGAACCATCAAGGATACCAGCTGCTCCACATATCCTGGTTATAATGTGAGACAGTGTGAATGGACCATTGGATTAACGCACAGGAATCTATCACTGGAATTGAAGGCTTGAAAGAGAGAACTATTAAAGAGGTGTAAAGGGCAACAACAAAAACCTGCACTTATACAGCGAGCTTCACATGGGGTAACGTCTCAGAGAGCTTAAGAGTGGCAGAGCCTGACCCCGAGCCAGGGAGGGAGGAGGTGACCGCGAGCACGGTCAAAGAGGAAGGTTTTCAGTCGTGATCTAAAAGAGGGGAAGGAGGGGTTAAGGCAGAGGGGTTGTGGAAAAGAGTTCCAAAGCTCTCTCTAGCAAGCAGGGGAGTGGGTGGGGTGAGACTGTACATGTGGAGAAAAGGCACAGAAGATAAAATGATGGTCGAAATCACAGTTCCTGTGCCTCTAATCTATGATTCAATACCAGTGGTCGGAGCTCCCATTGGTGACGAGACAGTATAAAACCAACAGTAAGGATGTAATTCTCCAGGCCAATCCAGTCCATTCCTTCCACAAAATATTTAATCCCACAGTGAAAACGTGAGCAAATCTGGCTTTTAGCAAAATTACTCCGCATGGTTAATCTGGGAGGATTGAAATGGGAAAGAGTTAAAGGTCAACTGCAGGACGGGTTCAGCTTTCAAAAACACGTCTCGGCTGCGTTAGACCTGAAACCATATTTTAGAAATGACTGCAGTCTCAGATTGTTTTCTCTGTGAGTGATATCTCGATCCCAGTTCAGATTGATATTCCTTTTAAATGCTATTTCAATCGGGAGGCTGGAGAGAACAATAATAACAACAATAACAATCCTTGCATTTGATATAGCGCTTTTCACGTCTTCTCGACGTCCCAAAGCGCTTCGCAGAATAGACTGTAAAGTGAATTGACCGCATATTTGTGGGCGAACGCGGCAGCCAATTGCGCACAGCAGCGTCCCACAAACAGTCGTGGATTGAAAATGACCAATTTATTATTGTTTTTGTTTTGGAGGGATTTTTATTAGGTGTGTGGAGTAAGGAAACTTGCCCAAGGTTTCGCCCTCTGCCTGGAATTGAACCCAGGTGTCTCGCTTGCAAGGCGAGTGCTCCAATCACTGAGCTACAGGACTCCACGAGAACCGCACTTGCTTGTAAGTGTACTTCGAACAAAATCCCTAATAATAATAATAATGATGATACATTCATTTGGCATCTTATCACATCATTCAAGTGTCTCAATGTGCTTCACAGGATAATAATAATAATAATAATAATCCTTACATTTGTTACAGCACCTTACCATGTCGTAGAGACATCTCACAGAACATACTGTAAAGTGAAGTGACTGTGTATTTTGTGGGCGAAAAGGGATCTAAAGTGAAAAGTAAGGACCCTATTTGCCGGAGAAAGAAGGCAATTTGGCACAGCGTCGCACAAACACGAGGACAAAGTGGCAAAATCACGGGCAATCATTGCATAACTTTTCACTCCCCCTCTCTCCCCCTCCCCCCGTCAACAACGTAATGTTGTTATATCACAGGAGAAGTGTGTAGACGATCAGACATCTCCATCTGCCAATTGGGAGTCCTGTAGCTCAGTGGTTAGAACACTCTCTTTGCGAGCGAGAGAGACCTGGGTTCGATTCCCTCGGGCAGGTTTCCTCACCCCACGCGCCCGGTAATAATCCCTCGAAAAGAAACGATAATAAATTGGTCACTTCGATCCACGGCTGTTTGTGGGGACGCTGCTGTGCACAATCGGCTGCCGCGTTTGGCCCACGAATATACAGTCAATTCACTTTACTGTATATTCTGTGAAGCGCTTTGGGACGTCCAGAAGACGTGAAAAGCGCTCTATCAAATGCAAGGATTATTGTTGTTATTATTGGGGTCAAATGCAAAGATTATATATGATTACCTTATTATGGGCAGCACAAGGAAAAGGGAATTGTGGGGGGGGGTGGGGCTGTGTGTGTGTGGGGGGCTGTGGGTGTGTGTGTGTGTGTGTGGGAGGGGCTGTGTTGGGGGTGTGTGTGTGTGTGTGGGAGGGGCTGTGTGTGTGGGAGGGGCTGTGTGTGTGGGAGGGGCTGTGGTGTGGGAGGGGCTGTGTTGGGGTGTGGGAGGGGCTGTGTGTGTGTGTGAGGGGCTGTGTTGGGGTGTGTGGGAGGGGCTGTGTTGGGGTGTGTGGGAGGGGCTGTGTTGGGGTGTGTGGGAGGGGCTGTGGTGTGGGAGGGGCTGTGTTGGGGTGTGTGGGAGGGGCTGTGTGTGTGGGGAGGGGCTGTGTGTGTGGGAGGGGCTGTGGTGGGTGTGGGAGGGGCTGTGTTGGGGTGTGGGAGGGGCTGTGTGTGTGGGAGGGGCTGTGTGTGTGGGAGGGGCTGTGTGTGTGGGAGGGGCTGTGTGTGTGCGTGTGGGAGGGGCTGTGTGTGTGGGAGGGGCTGTGTGTGTGTGGGAGGGGCTGTGTGTGTGTGGGAGGGGCTGTGTGTGTGTGGGAGGGGCTGTGTGTGTGTGGGAGGGGCTGTGTGTGTGTGGGAGGGGCTGTGTGTGTGTGGGAGGGGCTGTGTGTGTGTGGGAGGGGCTGTGTGTGTGTGGGAGGGGCTGTGTGTGTGTGGGAGGGGCTGTGTGTGTGTGGGAGGGGCTGTGTGTGTGTGTGGGAGGGGCTGTGTTGGGGTGTGGGAGGGGCTGTGTGTGTGGGGGAGGGGCTGTGTGTGTGGGAGGGGCTGTGGTGTGGGAGGGGCTGTGGTGTGTGTGGGAGGGGCTGTGTGTGTGTGTGGGAGGGGCTGTGTGTGTGGGAGGGGCTGTGTTGGGGTGTGTGGGAGGGGCTGTGGTGTGGGAGGGGCTGTGGTGTGGGAGGGGCTGTGTTGGGGTGTGTGGGAGGGACTGTGTGTGTGTGGGAGGGGCTGTGTGTGTGGGAGGGGCTGTGTGTGTGTGTGTGGGAGGGGCTGTGTGTGTGTGTGTGGGAGGGGCTGTGTGTGTGTGTGGGAGGGGCTGTGGTGTGTGGGAGGGGCTGTGTGTGTGGGAGGGGCTGTGTGTGTGTGTGGGAGGGGCTGTGTGTGTGGGAGGGGCTGTGTGTGTGTGGGAGGGGCTGTGTTGGGGTGTGTGGGAGGGGCTGTGTGTGTGGGAGGGGCTGTGTGTGTGTGGGAGGGGCTGTGTTGGGGTGTGTGGGAGGGGCTGTGGTGTGTGGTGGTGTGTGGGAGGGGCTGTGTGTGTGTGTGGGAGGGGCTGTGTGTGTGGGAGGGGCTGTGTGTGTGTGGGAGGGGCTGTGTGTGTGGGAGGGGCTGTGTGTGTGTGGGAGGGGCTGTGTTGGGGTGTGTGGGAGGGGCTGTGTGTGTGGGAGGGGCTGTGTGTGTGTGTGGGAGGGGCTGTGTGTGTGTGTGTGGGAGGGGCTGTGTGTGTGTGTGTGGGAGGGGCTGTGTGTGTGTGTGGGAGGGGCTGTGTGTGTGTGTGTGGGAGGGGCTGTGTGTGTGGGAGGGGCTGTGTGTGTGTGTGGGAGGGGCTGTGTGTGTGTGGGAGGGGCTGTGTGGTGTGTGGGAGGGGCTGTGTGGTGTGTGGGAGGGGCTGTGGTGTGTGTGTGTGGGAGGGGCTGTGTGTGTGGGAGGGGCTGTGTGTGTGGGAGGGGCTGTGTGTGTGGGAGGGGCTGTGTGTGTGTGGGAGGGGCTGTGTGTGTGTGGGAGGGGCTGTGTGTGTGTGTGGGAGGGGCTGTGTGTGTGTGGGAGGGGCTGTGGTGGGTGGTGTGGGAGGGGCTGTGTGTGTGTGTGGGAGGGGCTGTGGTGTGGGAGGGGCTGTGTGTGTGGGAGGGGCTGTGTTGGGGTGTGTGGGAGGGGCTGTGTGTGTGGGAGGGGCTGTGTTGGGGTGTGTGGGAGGGGCTGTGTGTGTGTGGGAGGGGCTGTGTTGGTGTGTGGGAGGGGCTGTGTTGGTGTGTGGGAGGGGCTGTGTGTGTGGGAGGGGCTGTGTTGGGGTGTGGGAGGGGCTGTGTGTGTGGGAGGGGCTGTGTGTGTGGGAGGGGCTGTGTGTGTGGGAGGGGCTGTGTGTGTGGGAGGGGCTGTGTGTGGGAGGGGCTGTGTTGGGTGTGTGGGAGGGGCTGTGTGTGTGGGAGGGGCTGTGTGTGTGGGAGGGGCTGTGTGTGTGGGAGGGGCTGTGTGTGTGGGAGGGGCTGTGTGTGTGGGAGGGGCTGTGTGTGTGGGAGGGGCTGTGTGTGTGGGAGGGGCTGTGTGGGGGTGTGGTGGGGGGGGCTATGTGTGTGGGAGGGGCTGTGTTGGGGTGTGTGGGAGGGGCTGTGTGTGTGGGAGGGGCTGTGGTGTGGGAGGGGCTGTGGTGTGGGAGGGGCTGTGTTGGGGTGTGTGGGAGGGGCTGTGTGTGTGGGAGGGGCTGTGTGTGTGGGAGGGGCTGTGGTGTGGTAGGGGCTGTGGTGTGGGAGGGGCTGTGGTGTGGGAGGGGCTGTGGTGTGGGAGGGGCTGTGGGGGTGTGTGGGAGGGGCTGTGGGGTGTGTGGGAGGGGCTGTGTTGGGGTGTGTGGGAGGGGCTGTGTGTGTGTGGGAGGGGCTGTGTGTGTGGGAGGGGCTGTGTGTGTGGGAGGGGCTGTGTGTGTGGGAGGGGCTGTGTGTGTGGGAGGGGCTGTGTGTGTGGGAGGGGCTGTGTGTGTGGGAGGGGCTGTGTGTGTGGGAGGGGCTGTGGTGTGTGGGAGGGGCTGTGTGTGTGGGAGGGGCTGTGGTGTGGGAGGGGCTGTGTGTGGTGGAGGGTATATATACCCACACACGGGCGGCGCAGCGCACAGCCGCGGCAGTGCTGGTGATGGCGGTGTGCGGGTCTGGCGGTGGTGCGGGGGGTGCGGGGGCGGTGGTGTATGTGGACCGGAGGGCGGTGCTGGCGGCCCCCGGCGCCCCCCTGGGGCTGGGGGTGGGGGTGGGGGTCCCCCCTCTGCACGGGCTCCTGGGTCGCTTCCCGGGGTCCTACCCCCTGTCTCAGGGCTACAGCCTCCATCCCTACCCCGACCTCAGGCACCTGGTGAGTACCGACCCCCGGACCCCCCCGGGACCCCCCCCGGGACCCCCCCCCCTGGGACCCCCCCCGGGACCCCCCCCGTGACCCCCCCCGGGACCCCCCCCGGACCCTGTGTGTGTGTGTGTGTGTGTGTGTGCGGATATGGGGTCACATCGTCCATATACGTCTGTATCAGCGCTGGACCGCACTTCACTTACTGTCAGTTATACCCATTGAACCGCATCGCTCAAACTATTCACTCTGTAGTGCACATACAACACATACAACACACACACAACACACATACAACACACACACAACACACAACACACACAACACACATACAACTGTACATACATATATAGTTTTATCTATAATAGTAATATATTCGGTGTATATTTACGAACATATACACTGGAGGGTATACATTGGGATCTACACAGTGAGTATATCTGTGCGCACACTCTGTGTGTACGTTGATGCTAATATGAGTGTCATTGTATTACAGCGCTGTGTGTGTGTGTGTGGGGGATAATTATTATTAATAATGATGATTATTATTATTATCGTTGTTATTGGGGAGTTTTCCCAAATGAACTTTGTTGTTCTTGTTGTTGTTGTTGTTGTTGTTGTTGTTGTTGCTCGGCCCCATTCCTCGGGAGGGAGCAGCGTTCGCCGGTTTCAACCTCCGAAGATGAATTAAAAGTCGTAATTAAAATTAAAATTAAAATCGACCGGTCGCCGCTGGTCCTGTTTGGCGGTGTGTTTCGGGGGTAGAGATGCTGTGCGCAGTTAGTTGGTTGGTTGGTTGGTTAGTTCGTTAGTTGGTTAGTTAGTTAAACAACCTGGAAATCCAATGAATTTGGCTTAAAATTCGCTCAGCTTCATGTCCTCCCATGGAAGAGAGAAATCATTGTCTATCTCCCATCACGTCGCTTAAACCGGTTCACCTGTCGTCTGCCTGGGAATAAGTGTGTTGTTTCCCGTTAAAAAAAAACCACACACACGCACACACCAGACCGTTCAGAGGTTAGATTTAACTAAATTAGATTTCTTGTATGGCGAGTAGGAAACCAAATAATAATCCTTGCGTTTGATTATGTACTGTACATAGTGTGTCGTGTAGCGTCGCCGCCAAAACGCTTAATAGAAAGGAAGATATCGTATCCGTTTTTATTCATCTCCGGGTAAAACAGCGACTTTGCTCTCAACTATCAACCGTGTACAAAAGTTAATTTATTTCATGTAACTCTTGAATGTGAGCATTAATTCTTACGAAAATAACTTTTTCCGGATATATAAAGCTATATATATTATATATAGTGTACGTGTATCTATGGAGATAGATATATAAACCATACATTGTGTAGTATATAACATTATATAGTGTGTATATAGATGTGTATATGGACACACTGTTTAGACTATACACGCATATTATATGTGTATATACAGTATGTATAAATGCAAGGATTATTTATATTATACAATATAACTACATTATATAATAATTATATTATATCATTCTATTATTATGCCAATAGATATAACGCACGTTGCATTGAATTGACTTCACTATTGGTATCACAGGTGTAATTTGCTGTTGTACTTTGCTGTTCTGATCTAAACCTGAGACATTTACCTGGAAATCTTGCCGACATCTCACCGGGGGCTTTATTTCTTTTTTAAAGAAAAAGATACTAAAGCCACAGTCGCAACGATTAATTCCTTAACTCAAGTCAAGCGCGTTTCACTGCAGAGATTGGAATCTCACGCACACGATCAGTCTATTCCAATGCAAGATTTTGTTTAACAAAAGGGGGGGAAAAGATGATAATAAAGCGATTAAACAGTTAATAAAAATGAAGTGACATGTGGAGTGTTGCTAATAGCATCTCCTCTGCCCCCCCCCCCCCCGCCCCCCCCACCCCACCACCCCTCTCTCTTCTCTAGGCCTGTCCCTATGAGCTGAAGTCGGTTTATCCGCATGAGTTGAAGTCCATTTATCCGCAAGCCGCCAACCTCTCCTCCGCCGCTCTCTACTCTCCTTACCGGCCGGTGGCCCACGGGGACCCGGGGAGAGCCAAGAACGCCACCCGGGAGAGCACGAGCACCCTGAAAGCCTGGCTCAACGAGCATCTGAAGAACCCCTACCCCACCAAGGGCGAGAAGATCATGTTGGCCATAGTCACCAAGATGACCCTGACCCAGGTCTCCACCTGGTTTGCAAACGCCCGGAGGCGCCTGAAGAAGGAGAACAAGATGAGTTGGGTCCCCAAGAGCAAGTCGGACGCAGAGGAAAGCGAGAGCGAAGAGGAGGGGGAGAGAAGAGAGGAGGAGGAGGAGGAAGAGGAGGAGGAGGGAGAGGCGGAGGAGGTTGAGGACGAGGAGGTGGAGATGAGAGGAGATCAGAAGAACAAGGATAAAAGAGACCAGGCACCCCCTCACCCGCTCGGCGGTTGTGAAGGTACCTTGGGTTTGGAGAGACCTTGCTGTGGACTCGAGGGCAAGGCTGGGGCGAGAGGCAGAGGACCCGAGGGTGAGGCCAGGACAAGGGACCAAGGGTCGGGCGAGAAGATGGTGGCGATGGAGATGGGATCGAACCCCTCACAGAAGCCCAAGATCTGGTCATTGGCGGAGACGGCGACCTCAGACACCGGGCAAAGCAATCGGGGGTCAGTCGCTCAGCCCAAGCCCCTGCCCCCGGCCCCAGTGGGTCACTGTCAGGTCTGGACTGCTGGCTGTCTCAAAGGGGGGCAGTTCGTGTTGAACCACAACTCCAGGACCCAATCCAAGCGGCATTTCCCAGGTGCAGATCAGTGAGGAAAAAATCACTGATTTTTGTTGATCAGTGATTTTTTTATAAAAAAAAACATTTAATTAAAAATCCACAAAAAGTCCCCCAGGGCGGTTTCCCAGCACTTTTTCACCCCCTTCCCCCCCCCCCCAAATTGCCCTTATGTTGCCCAGTGAACACACACAGACACATACACACACACACAGCACATCTCTCTCTGCTCTGATAGCAAAAGGCACTGACTGGGGCTCTCTCTCTCTTTCTCTCTTTCTCTCTCTCACCAGCAACTCTGATGTGAACAAAAGGCAAACGGTTTCCACGATGGATTAATTTGCGCTTCCAGTGACCAGATCGTGTGTTTTTTATTAACCTTTTTTCTAGAAAAAACACACACACACACACACACAGAAGTCGAGGCGAAAAAATCATCATCCTTAAAAACACCGACTTTGTAAGCAAAGCCCCACGTTCCTCTCCCACCTCTTTCTCTTTTAATTAGACTCGGATTAACTGAGTATTTTTTTTGGTGTGGGGTGTGTGTGTGTGTGTGTGTGGGGGGGGGGGGTGATGTGTACGTGTTTTGTCTTTCTGAACAGATGATTTTTGGTGTGTTTTAAGAGCAAAACCCCGAAATGTAACCCTTCCAGCCTGCGTGTGTTAAATCTATGGACAACTGCCAGCCCTGACCTGATGTGCTCACTCACTCACACTCACTCACTCACTCACACAAAGCTGCATTACATTGTGCAAACTAACCCCCACACACAGATAATCATTGTGAGTTTAGTTTTTAATTAACAAAAATGATGGTACCTTTAATTTTTGCAGAATTCCGTCTCCAATCTCCCGCCCTGCAGTTTCTGAAAATCTAGATTTTGGTTACAGGGTGGTTAGTGTGTGTGTGTGTGTGTGTATATATATATATATACCCATACATACACACACTGTATAAATATATATAGGGGTCAAGAAAGATTTTCTTGTTAAAAGAGAGAGAGAGAGACACACACACCTCTGAATAGACGTGAGAACAAACACCGAAACGATTATCTTATTTAAAAAAACTATATCTGTGTGTTCAGAATTCTTCAGAGTCTCTGAACTGGGGAAAAAAAGTGGACACAAACAGTCTCACACACTTCTTTTGGCTTGGATGTTAATCGACACTAGTAATTTGGCGTGAATAGAGTTGATTAGGTGAAATCTACACACACACAAATATATACATAAATAGCCACACACACACGACACAGTTAGTTACACGTATATGAGTGAACATTTGCAAGCTACAAAAAGCCTGCCTTTAAAAAGTTAATCGAAGACTTTCTACAGATTCGGGAGGTGGGAGGAAAGAGAAAGAATAAGAAAAAAACTCGAGTGGTTGAACACTGAAAATATTTTATAATGAGTGGAAAATTGGTTTAAAATCTTCCATATCCTCACAACACCCCCCCCCCACCCCCTTAAAAAATACACACATGCCCAACAATGATTTTGTTTTACAAAATAAGCTTCTGTAGTTGCAAATTTCTCCCCCTTCTCCCCAAAACAAATAACTAAACACTCCCAATAATGCTCCCGGTGCAGAGAGGCTCTGAGTTTGTGGAGAGCAAAACATGTGGACACTGAATTTTTTTTAACAGGAATCCAGAAGTTTTCTTGCTTTCTTTTTGCCATAGTTTACAGTGTGTTTTATACCTGAATGAGTGTTTATACGAAAGTAAAACTGTAAATAAACATTGGGATATAAATACTTTATATTTTGTCTAATAAACTAAACAGGTTTTCTAGACAGTTGTCCAGTCGTTTCTCTCTCTCTCTCGAGTTTCAGGTTCACCTGCACATTCGCACTGAGGACCAAAACCAGCGACTTCTGGGGGTTGACAGTGAGTCGTGTTCAAGTGGGTGTATGAATTAATTCAGTGGGTTTGAACTTGAATGGCAGCCATGTGATGGCAAGGTTCATCTGGTAAATACCACGATCTGGGAAATACTGAGCCGTACGTTTATTCTCCCAAAAATAGACAGTCACTACACGTTACAGTAATCCACGACTGTTTGAGGAACACTCTTGTGCGCAATTGGCTGCCGCATTTCGCCCACAAAATATCCAGCCAATTCACTTGACAGTTTATTCCGTGAAGTGCTTTGAGACATCCCAACCATGTGATAAGGTGCTATATCAAATACAAATATTATTATTAGTTATTATTACACTAAGTGTGGAGCACTTAGAGATGTCCTCCTAATGTGAAAGATGATATATTTTGCCCCCAAAATACAGTCAATCACTTTACAGTATATTCTGTGAAGCGCTTTGAGATGTCTCAATGATGTGATAAGGCAAGGCGCTGTATATCAAATGCAAGGATTATTAATTTTGTATCAAATGCAAGGATTATTATTAATATTGCATCAAATGCAAGGATTATTTAACAATTGGTAAACATAGAGAACTGCAAGGGTCTGGGTTGTGTAAGCCATCTCCCAGGATTAGCGGGAAAAAGAACGGGAGAGTTCTACTCTGGAATTCCATCACAGATTCCCTCAGACTCCCTCCCTGCGCTCTTCCAGAGCACCTCTGAAAATGTACCTCTCTTTGACCGCACTCTCAGTCATCTCTCCCCTCCCCAATCCGCTTGGCTCCTATCCCCAGCTCGGGTGCCCACCCAGTTTGTGAAGCGCGTTGAAAGGTCCTTCCGATGTGGAAGGTGCTGTAGGAATGCAAATTGTATTGTACCAGAGGACTTGAACTCAGTGGCCTTTTTCAGATGTCCAAATTCTGGTCTGTCAAGTTAAGTGATCCCAACTGGGGGAGCAGCAAGGATGCTATTATTATATTAATACCTTTGTGCTGGGGATGGGAGGAGAGGGGGAGGGAGGGGAAAAAAATTAGCCAGAACGTCAGCCAATTCGATCTCTGATCCCTTTTTTTGGTCAGCCAGCTGTCTGACACATGTTGAAACCCACCCCCACGCTTAAGAGTATTCAAACCAGACAGTTCCATGTGTACTCCATGTGTCGTGGAGTCCTGTAGCTCAGTGGTTGGAGTGCTCGCCTTGCAAGCGAGACACTTGGGTTCAATTCCAGGCAGAGGGCGAAACCTTGGACAAGTTTTCCTTACTCCACACAGAGCCTAATAATAATCCCTCCAAAAAGAAACAATAATAAATTGGTCATTTTCAATCCACGACTGTTTGTGGGACACTGCTGTGCGCAATTGGCTGCCGCGTTTCACCCACAAATATACGGTCAATTCACTTTGCAGCATATTCTGTGAAGCGCTTTGAGACATCTAGAAGACGTGAAAAGCGCTCTATCAAATGCAAGGATTATTATTGTTATTATTCCTACCTATACATGGGATTTGCAATGGAACACTCTCTCCACTGGAGGGACGCATCCTGTTGACCTAATTTTTTAGATTTTTTTTGGTCAGTTGGGTGTCTGTCACGTGCGGAAAACCATCTCCATGCTTCAGAGTATCCAAACGAAGATGAGTATTCCACCTACACATCCCAGGAAATCCTGAAATCCTGAATAGAATATCCCAGGAAATCCTGAATAGATAGAATATTGTCCCTTTCTCCCTGGAGGGACACATCTTGCTTACCTAAATCCAGAAATTATTAGTCGCAGATTGGCACTTGGGGACCCCAGAGAGTACATTGAGGTACTGCTGGAGTTTAATTAAAACTCCGTAACTCACTGTTGACAGCACTGTCTGGCAAGCTAGGACCGCCTACCGAGGCTTTGGCTTGCAAGGATAACATTAGCTCAGTGGGACGAGTCCCTGCCCTCAGTGACTGGTCTGTCCTTCCAAGCCCTGCCAATGAGCCAGGTTGACTGATCTGTTGTTCGCAGTGCCTTGCAGTACTGTGGAGATGCCTGGCTGTAATGCAGACACACCTGTCTCAGAAACCAGATTACCGAGGCTGCCCCAGAGGACTGGCTCCATTCCGACATTTTATTGCCAGTCACATCACCGTGCAGCCGGTCAAGCTCCAGGGAGACACTGAACCCTCTCCCCCCAGGATACTGATCACTATCCAATGACCTCTATGCAAGATAGACATTAAGATTTTTTTTAAAAAATGAAAGAAATTTATTTTGTTTAAATAAAAAAAAACGATTTTTTTTAGATTGTACCATCCAGGCAATATAAGCTGATGGTACAATCTTAAAGGGGATGAAGGAACAGAGAAACCTGGAGGTTCATATAAGTAAATCTTTGAAGGTGGCAGGACAGGGAGATAAAGCTGTTAAAAAAGCATACGGGATACGGCTTTATAAATGGGGGCATAGAATGCAAAAGTTGGAAAGTTATGATGAACATTTATAAAACACTGGTTAGGCCTCAGCGAGAGACTGTGTTCAGTTCTGGGCCCCACACTTTGGGAAGGATGTCCAGACATTGGAAAGAGTGCTAAGGAGATTGACCAGAATGGTACTAGGAATGAAGGACTTCAGTTATCAGAAGAGGCGAGAGAAGCCGGGATTATTCTCCTTAGAGCAGGGAAGGTTAAGAGGAGCCTTAATAGAATAGTTAGGCAAGTTTCCTTAGTTTTCAAAACTAAAATAGTTTTCAAAATTATGAGGGGATTTGATAGGGTGAAGAAGGAGAAACTATTTCCACTGGCGGGTGGGTCGGTAACCCGAGGACACTGATTTAAAATAGTTGTTAAAAGAAACAGAGGGGAGTTGAGGAGAAATCTTTTCACACAGCGAGTTTTTCGGATCTGGAACACATTGCCTGAAAGGGTGGTGGGAGCTGATTCGATAATAATAATAATAATAATAATAATAATAATAATAATAATCCTTGCTTTTCATATCTTCTAGATGTCTACAGCTTTTAAGAGAGAAGTAGATAATTATTTGAGGAGGACATGTTTGCAGGGCTATGGGAAGAGAACGGGGGAGTGGGATTGATTTGGATAACTCTTGTCAAAGAGCCGATACAGACACGATGGGCCGAATGGCCTCCTTGTGTGCTTTATATTTCTATGGTTCTATGATTTCAGGCACTCTCTGGTTTGTTTGTGGGTCACATGTGAATTTTGTTGGTCAGCCAGATATCCGACACATGAAGAAACCATCACTGTGGTTAAGATTATCCAAACCAGACGGAGAGTTCCACCTATGTGCGCTACCTACACTTGAAAGTTTCCCTATGTCTGGAATCTCTATGTACACATTATCCCATGTACACACTCTGGAATTCCATCCCACGGTCCCTTCGCTTCGCTTCCTCCCTTGCCTCCTTCAAGGCTGGTCTCAAGACCCTTCTCTTCGATCGTGCCTTTGGTCGCCCTCCCACCTCTCTGCCTCCCCTCACACCTACACCACCCCTCCCCCATGCTCGGGCCCCGACACCCGACTGTTCAGAACTTTGGGACGTCCTCCTGACGTGAAAGGTGCTCTATAAATGTAATTTTGTTGTTGTTGTTGTTATCCTCCTCTTTCCCCACGCAGAATGCTGTTCAGTCTCTTTCTCTCTGTAAAATCTTACCGTGAATGCAGAGATTGAAGAGCATCCCAACATTGGTTAAAATGCACAACAATAGGCACACAGGCAATTAAAGATTTAGCACAAGATTCCTGACTGCACTGCAGATAACCAGATATGGGGACGGGGGTATCTTTAGCTAAAGGAGATATGGGGGGGAATCATGTTTAGTGAAAGCAGATTTGGTGGGGTGGGGTGGGGGAGGAAGAAGAAAGAGCATACTCAGCTGTAGTTGATATTCCTACAATTATTTCCCTTAACCGATCTCAGTGTTTTGATTTGTCTTTATAATAATAATACTTGCATTTGATATAGTGCCTTAGTAAGTCGTTGAGACATCTTTAGTTAAGATGTCTCAACACTTGTGCTTCACAGAAGATGTCTTGTGCTTCACAGAATATATTGTAAAGTGTAGTGACTGTGTATTTTGTGGCCAAACTGCGCACAACATTGTCCCACAAACAGTCACAAAATACCACTTCTCTATCCAGATCCCTCCTTATATGGTTATCTCCGTTACTTGCCCCTCGTCCCAGTCTGGTATTGTACCATCAGCCAAACGTTGATTGCTTGGCTTCTGTCCCCACCTGCAAATCATTTATGTACAGTGTAAATATCAAGGGCCTCAGTGCAGTGAGTGTGGGAAATGCCATCCTTTGGGCAGTACAGTGGGACATTGTGTGGACAAGTAACGAGAAATTTGGATTTGCATTTAATCTGTGCCATTACCTGTCCTTAGGCAACTTTGATGCTTATCGTTTGGGTTAAATTAAAAATGGGCAATTACACACTCAAAGCAGCACAAACATAACAAAGACCAATTGTGTTCAACGGTGCAAAGCCCCCACCGTCCTCTCTAAAAAAAGTGATGTTTTACTGTTTCGTCAAGTGTCGGAATGTGATTCAATTGTTGTGAGTGACTTCAGGCACTAACCAGCGTGCTCACTCTGAGATTGTTAAAGATCTGATTGGATTTTGGGTCCAAGCTACAGTCGCATTAATAACCTTAATAACAGCGATAATAATCCTTGCATTTCATATACCGCCTTATCACATCATAGAGGCGTCTCAAAGCATTGCACAGAATATACTGTAAAACGAATCGACTATATTTTGTGGAGGAAACACGGCAGCCAAAATTGTGCACAGCGGTAAACCACACAGTCGTGGATTGAGTGACCAAATTATTTATTTAGATAATTTCAGTTAAAAAAAATTGAGGCGTTATTACCCTAGAAAGCGATTTGCCAATCTGCAAACAGTGGGTTCCTCCGTATATATAGGTACACACCTTATATACAGGAGTAAGGAAACTTGCCTAAGGTTTTGCCCTGCCCACCCACCGGGTCCTCTTGCTTGTGAGGCGAGCGCTCTAACCGTAGGCTTACAGGACTCCATGATAACGCTTTTCATTCCTTACAGAGCTCTTAATTTGTGATTTTACCTTCAAACTGTGCCGAAGGGAGTTGAAACAAAGATTTTAAAAGATAATCGCTTTCCTGCGTCTCGGGAAAGTCTTCTGATTTTGCTGTTATGTGCTACTGTATTTCATCTTCAGTGCAATCTAACTTTCAAAGTGAAAATTTCCAATTAAACTAAAACAGCGAGCTGGTGCTTCAGAGAAAGATATGTGTGTGGGGTAGCGAGACAACCCTGCCCCCTCCCCACCCCCCCCCCCACCATCCCCTCCAAAAAAAACATGAAGATCACAATTCATCTGGATAATCATCCCAATATCTATAGCGATGAAAATGTCCTAATTAGAAAGCTGATGTGGCTATCTTTTTTAACTGGCACTAATTAAGTGAGTGACGCCAAAGTGACGTTATCTAGCGCAAATACGATTGCTAATTATCTTCCTCGCAGTGCTTTACGAATTTTAACAGTAAATGCAGTGGTGCTGTTTATTTCCCCTTCAGTCACCTATATCCCTGCTTATTGAAACTTAATTTCAGACACAGGGAATAATAATAATACTCGAATTTGACACAGTGTCTTATCACGTCGTCGAAAAGTCTCAAAGTGCTTCACAGGATAAGGTATGGCGACTGTGCCTTTTGTGGGCGAAACATGGCAGCCAATTGAGCACAGCAATCAGTGAGTTTTGAGTGACTAAAATTAAAACACGCAAACAGTCGTGTTTTGAGTGACAAAATTATTTTGGTGCGGAAATGTTCACATATGTAAAACGCTCAGTCTGGTTTGGATACTTCAAAGTATGATGATGGTGGGCGTAAATATGATGGGTTTCCCCATGTGACAGAGACCTGACTGACTAAAAAGAAAACAACTCACTTTCAAAACCCTTGCATCTCCTCTCCCCGCCCACCATCGCCGCTTTCAAATCCTTCCGAAAACCTTTGACCGCTCTTCGGAGTCAACGTTCATTCCTCAGTCCTCCCCTCTTTCTGCCCATTGTATTTGGTGAGCACTTTGAGATGCTCATCACTGAATGTGTAAGTGTGTTATTGTGGCACAGACATGAGGGAATGGGGTGGGGGTGTTGGGCAGAGGGGGACGGGGGGGAGGCCATAGCAGACATCTTCAGAATTTTACAGCTTCTTGTCCAGCATATTTGCAGGACCTCTGGGCTGGCTCCTTTCCCTCTCCTCCCCCCCACCCAAAAAAATTACCTCTAAAAAATTCAGCAGCTATATCTGGGCAGACAACAACATTACTCCCGCTACGTCCTCCATGTTATTTAGGTAACCCTGATCCCAAAGCAAAACTACGACAGCAAATTGGGTTTATGTGGCGCCTTTCATGTCAGGAGGATGTCCTGAGGTGCCTCAAAATCACTACTGTTCAGTCAGACTAAAAAGGACTTCATTAAAAATAATTTGGTCACTCAATTCACAACTGTTTGTGGGACATTGCCTTGCGCAATTGGTTGCCACGTTTCGCCCACAAAATATACAGCCGACTCACTTTACAGTAATATTCCGTGAAGCGCTTGGAGACATCTCGAAGAAGTGATAAGGCGCTATATCGAATGCAGGATTATTATTATTATGATTTTCATTATTATTAAAAAGATGCAGAAGGTCAGGACAACCTGACCCAAGTTGTGATCGGCTACAATAGTGAGGCGAGATCCTCCCCAGGCCCGAGTGTAAAACAGACTCTGCTCTCCGTCTCTCTCTCTCGCTAGACTAGCTGGGGGCTACATCTCACTACCAACGGTTAAAGCGCCAAGCAACGGTTTTGGGTCCGATAAAGTTAAGAGAAGCTCATTACTCGCACGGCTAAGTTACCATTTCTTAACTCTGGTAAAGATATAAAGAATGAGCTGTTCAGAGCTCCCAGGCGGAGCAGGCTGGTCTGGGAGGTCACATGTAGTGGAATTGGATGCCATCATTCATTGTTAATTACAGGTCGACTCGTATCTCTGTCAACACTCGTCCATTCCGTCTAATTGCGCACATCAGACACACATGGTACTTGTTCCCTTTGGTCTCTGCATCAGGCAAAAAAAACCTAACCCTTCCAGCCAAGGTTGGATCCATTTCTGATTTGTTCAATTATTGTGTGGTTAAGGTTACAGCCTGTGTAGATTAACCCGTGGATTCTTGTGTTTCTACCTTGATATTTAGCCCCTTTCGAAGATCAATGCAGCCCACGTCAACAAAAAGTGGGGGAATATCTCCCAGACTGTCTAATTAAGTGCAGGTATCACAGCCACATACCAGACACAGTTCTCTTACTTTGAGGAATGGGGTTTCTGATGTAGTGTTCACCTTTCACCTTGGGAAGACGTCTCAGAGTGCTGCATAGGACACGTGTGGACAGGATGGTGGAAGGTGAACTGGAAGGACTTTGGTGTTTTTTTATCTTGTGTTTCTTATAACAAATGTGAGGATTATTTTACTATAGAATAAGTGTAGTGACTGGAAATTTTGTGGGCGAAATGCATCAAGAGAGAATTAATTATAATCAATCTTGCATTTGATAGACCTCCTCATCATGTCATTGAGATATCTCAGAGCACTTCACAGAATATACCGTAAAGTGTAGTGACTGCATTTTATGAGTGAAACATGGCAGCCAATTGCAGTCATGGATTGAGCGACCAAATGCCTGGGAGGAGATCTGAATTCAGAAGGCACCATGCAGTTTACTGCAATAGCCTCCTCTCACTGACTCTCATAGCGAAGCTCTTCAATGTGAATGTTTATCTGCAAAATCTACTTTGAAGAGGGATTATCTGCTCTCCCTTCCCCCCATCCCAGAGAGACATTGGCATTCGAAGGGTAAAAAGGTTTCTTTTATCATTCAGCAGGCGTCCCTTTGTACTAGCCCTCAATTCTCTGACCATTAAAGGATTTGCATATCTGAAAATAAATCACTAATCCCCCCAAATTAACAGAGATGAAGTCTGGTTATTGTTCCTTGTAGCTAGAAGGTAATTAATCCATTTAAGTTTAACTAATGATCCTGTGTACAATAGACAGAAGGACAGTCGCTGACCCTTTCAAGCTCCCAAAGTCCTACATGAGAAGGCTGTAACACTATCCTGATCTAATAAACATAAAGCCTGTGTGACTCGCTGAATGCATTGCCGCAAACCGTGGCCCTGGGGGCAAAGTAAAATGGCTATAAATCGTGTATGAACCTGCAGGGCCCAACAGGTGTCTTTGGGCAGAGCAATAGACCTCACAACTAAAGCCACATCACATCCCACTTAAGTATTGCAGGCTTTTATTTTTGTTTTTAGTCAGCTGGGTGTCTGACACACAGAAATCCATCGCCATGCTTAAGAGTATCGAACAACTTGCATTTATACAGCAAACTTTGTGTGGGATGGGGTTGGAGTGTCGTACAGTGGCTAAAATAAAATGGTCAATAATCTATACCAATAAAACGACAACGTCTGTCTGCGCTTCAAGAAAGATCTAAATAACCTATTGACTTAGAGGCATGATTTATACCAGAAAGGTCTTCCACCTGGGAGTGACATGGGCATGTTTGTTTTCAGGTATCTCCTATGGTTCATGAGGTATGACTTAAAATGTATTTCAGTTTTGCATTTTTCGCCGCAGTTACACCTGCCACGCCGGCTGACTGTGGCGCTATGGCACCCTGTGTCACAGAGTACGCACGTAGCCAAGCAGCAGTGGGGGGGAAAAATAAAGAACACAGACGAAGCTAAGCCACGGCAACAACAAAAAAATTACATTTCTAAAGCGCCTTTCACTTTGTGAGGATTATAAATTATACATTTATATTTATCATTATAAAGATGCCTTAGCAAAAATCAAATCTTTCAAGTATAAGTAAAAATGCTCAACAAAAGAGGGAAGGCCCATTAAATGAAACTGAAGAACAAACAGCGTGGCTGCACTTCAATACTGAGTGGACTGCAACAGCGCGCCAAAGTGAGTTGTCCACTCAAAGAACAGCATGGCCAAAATGAGTCCTCCCACAGGAGTCCTCCCAGATGAGTATAGATAAAGATTAAATGTCTTTCTGTGTGTCAATCTACATTCCATATTGGATCTTTTGGTTGCAAGTGTAGCTGCAAAGGGTACAGCGAATATAAAATAATATGGAGAAGGGGAAGGTGACCACAGGCACGATTGAAGAGTTCCTACGATTAAGGGTGTATTTAAAACCAAACCATACTGAGAATTCCATGTATGTGTAGAAATGTACAGAGTGCACACTCTCTCTCCCCAGAGAGCACACCCTGTTTAGCTATTCCTAGGCACAGGTTGGCAAGAGCCACGGTTTACAGTGGTGGAAGAATAGAATCACCTTGGAGCTGAATTGGCTTCAATATGAAATGCTTGGCAATTGAATGTCAGAATTGAGCCTGTTCTCTGTGGCAGTCTTGGTCGTCCAGTTCCTAAGCCAAGCTGGTCTGCAGTACTCCAGGGCATTGCTGATGACAGACCAACCCAGCCTGGCTTATCAGTCAGGTAGTTGGTGCAGTAGCAGACAGACTCTAAATTTGCTAACAACAACAACAAAATGACATTTGTAAAGTATCTTTCACGTCGAGGCGACGTCCCAAGGCGCTGGACTATCAGAGTTTCGGATCCGAGCTGGGGGTCGGAATCGGGGAGGAAGGAGGGCGAGGAGGTGGAAGGAGGGTGATCGAAGGCACAGTCAAAGAATAGGGTCTTGAGATGGGTCTTGAAGGAGGCAAGAGAGGGGGCGAGGTGGAGGGACTGTGGGATGGAGTTCCAGAGACTGTGGGATGGAGGATGAGGTGGGGGACATGAAGCAGGCAGGTTGGTAGGGGGTTAGGAGGTCACAGAGGTAGGGTGGAGCAAGGCCATGGAGGGCTTGGAAGGTGAGGACCAGGATCTTGAACTGTACCTTCTGTGTGGATGGGAATCCAGTGGATTTGGTCGAGGACGGAGGTGATAGGGTCACGGGCCTGGTGCAGGAGAGGACAGACACGGGCTGCAGAGTTCTGGATGATCTGTAGCCTTTGGAGGGAGGAGTTGGGGAGGCCGACAAGCAGGGAGTTTGCATAGTCAAACCTGGATGGTATGAATGTATACATGAGGGTTCTGGTGGCCTGTGGTGTGAGACAGTGGTGGAGCCAGATGATGTTGCGGAGGTGGGGGAAGGCAGAGCGGGTCATGGCACTGATGTGGGTAGAAAGGATAGTTGAGGGTCAAACAAGATGCCAAGGTTCCAGACTGGCTTGTAAGGTGGAGTGTGCAACCTCTGGAATTCCATCTCCCAATCACTCTGCCTCGCCCCCTCCTTAGCCTCCTTCAAGTCCTACCTCAAAACCCTCCTTTTCGACCATGCCATCGGTCACCCCCCTTCCCTCCCCTGACCCCAGCTCGGGTCTGAAATGCTGTACACTGTCCAGCGCCTTGGGACGTCCTCCCGACGTGAAAGGCGCTATACAAATGTAACTTGTTATTGTTGTTGCATCCTTGGATGGTGATGCTGTCAGGGCCTGACTAGTTAATATAGCCAACGTTGGCCAATAGCTAAATAACGAATGAAAACATCCCAAGACGGAGCTTGGGAGCAGTTCACGTTCACCTACAAAATACAGTCAGTACATTTTACATTAAAGCCTTTGAAGCTCTTTAAGATGTCCTCTAACATGAAAGGAATTATGTCAAATGTAAGCCATTTGGGGGAGATTTGACATTTCCTCCATTTGAACCTGCTGCCCTCTGGTGGCACATCAAGGCGTTGTTTCTGCGTTGAGTCAAAGAGAGAAAGGCACAGAGAGGCGGGGTGGGTGGGTGTTAAAAACTTGGTCTGCAGTAAGTTTGCTCAACGCGGTCAGGGCGACAGGAGGATGACAACTGGAATCAGCGGCCATGTAAACGGACATAAATCAGCTATGTCCCCTGGTCGTAAATGACTAAACAGTATCTCTTCCTAAAACTGGTGAGGATGGGATCACACTGGATTTCGATGCTCCCCATGGTTCAAACAGCCTTCTGTTCTGGCTCACAACTGGGACTCTCACATAAAGAGCAAGTATCGGAGAGTGGCTGGTTCCTATGCAGTCATAGCAAAGGTCAACTGGGCAGCCCCTTAGTATTGGTCATTCCCTTAACGGCTCTCTGTGGGATGTTTCTGTGAGGAAATTCGCTGTCATGTTCTCTTACCAATACAATACATTTACCAATACAATCTCTTACCAATAGTCAATACATTTTACAGTTTATTATTATCAAATGCAAGGATTATTATTATATCCCCTGAAGCACGTTGAGACATTCTCCTGAAGTGAAAGGTGCAAACTCTAACTGGTTTGACAAGATAAGAACAAAGAATCGCTAGACAAAAGAAAACTAAGGTCCATCCAGTTGGCCTTCCACCATCCTGGCAATCACATGGACATATCATGTCCCAAACTATACACTGTATCCCGAGATATTATTTCCTTACAGAAATCTATCCTAATTTGTTCTTGAAAGAAGCAACACTTTCTCCTTCCACCGTCTCCCCAGAGAGCCGGTTCCATTCATTGACTACTCGCCCATTGAAGTAGTATTTCCACAGATTTGTTTAGATTTTACAGACAAGTCCATTCACAAGTAAGTGAAAATTGGTCTGAGGCAATATCGCCCTCTCGTGGCACATTACAACCAGACCTCACAGCTCTGTACCTTAGCACTCAGCATTTAGTGATACCTTAGCACTCAGCAATACCTTAGCACTCAACGATACCTTAGCACTCAGCACTCAGCAAAACCTTAGCACTCAGCACTCAGCAATACCTTAGCACTCAGCACTCAGCAATACCTTAGCACTCAGCACTTAGCAATACCTTAGCACTCAGCACTTAGCGATACCTTAGCACTTTCACCAGAATTTCTTTTAATAAGGAATTCTAATGAAATTAATTGCTGAATCCTGTTAAAAAATACAGTAAATTAGACCCCACCATATTAAACAATATTTTTTTCTAAATTTAAGACATCAGTTTACTTCTTTTTCAAGTATCCTTGTTGTTCCTCATCACTTTTCTTCTGTCTTCCCCCTCCTCTTCTTTAGGATGTTTTTGATGCCTGATGAAGTACTTTGTTTGAACTCTCGTAGGGCACTTTGAGATGTCGCATCGACGTGATGAGGTGTTACATCAAATGCAAGGATTATTATCAAGACGGAGCAAGCGCTATGCGGTAGAGTGGTCCTCCTTCAAAACACAGAGAGCTGAGCGCACAGTAATCACCATCCCTTAGCCGCAAGTGTTTCAGTCGTCCTTGAATATGTCGTGAGAAAAATCCATACATTCCCTCTACAGAAAGAGTAATAGATAAAGTTCAGATGAACAGCATTTAACATAACGACAAGGGAGTATCCTTGGAAGTTGAATTATTGTAAACAAGTTACCACAAATGTTTCATTATACTGAAACCCTCCTGAAAATATTTTACGGTGTGTGTGCTTGTGGTAGGCCACGAGAAGTGGACTGAAAACCATTTTAGTGGTCTGTGTACTGAATAAAGTAGCACAACAACAACAACGTGCATTTATATAGTGCCCCTCATGCATGGTAGCCTCCCAGAGCCCAAGCAAACTGATAATATTCTAAGCAGCTATCTTATAATACTTCAATTTGATATATGGTGTCAGGAGGACATCGCAAAGTGCTTTGCAGGATATAGTGTTATAAAGTGTTGTGACTATTTTGTGGGCAAACATGGAACTTAAGCATAGATTTTAACGTTGAAACAAATGTAGAAATTGAAGTTAATTCTGGTTCCTTCACTGTTATTGCTGCTGCTTAATATTAATAACCCCTGCAATTAAGTCTTTAATGGTGTAATATTGTATTGTCAGTACTTTTACGTTCTACAAAATACAGGCACAAAACTTTATAGTAAATTCTCTGAAGTGCTTTGAGAAAATCCTCCCAATGTGAAAGGTTCTGCATTGTTTGCCCTTTAATTAATATTAAATATTAATAATTAATAATAATTATTGAGTTTTTAATTATATAATAATGAATAATAGCAATAATTATCATACAGATTAGTATTAATCCTTGCATATTAAATACAAGGATTAATAATAATTATTACTATTATTATATCATGAAAAACTCAATAATTCACAAAGTAATTATCTGATCACATTTGTAAACATGCACTTGATAAATCATGCATACATACATAAAAAATAATGCATCATGTCAAATTAATCAATTAGAAGAGATTAAGTGAACCATTTGCTGGAGTCAGGACTTGGTAAACCAATGCACAGTAAACACTTATAATCCCAGAACAGACATTATTTGACAACGGAGGGACATGTATTCCTGTACCGCTGAGCCTGAGACAGGAGAAGGAGAGCTAATTAGCTGTCCTTTGCGTTTTAATAACCTCGCAGTGATTTATTCCACTGTAAAAGATGTTGTGACATTCTTTGCTGACCATCCTGTAATTGCTAGGACATTGTGATGCAAGACCAATTAGGAACACACTTTGCTCTGGAGCGGGTTGCTGCCTGCAGAATTCAGCAGTCAACCCACGCTCCAATCCTCCTGTTCGTGGTGAAATTTAAGCCTTAGCTTGTTTCAACCTCTGATAGTGGCTTGCTTACCAGCTGAGGGGTATCCCCATGTTTGGTGAGGCTCCTATCTCACCTAGCAGACTCTACACTATTGGTAATTGATAGTAATAATAATAATAATCTTTGCATTTGATATTGTGTCTTATCGTGTCATTGAGATGTCACGGAGCGCTTCACAGAATGTATAGCAAAGTGGATTGACTGGGTATTTTGCGGGTGCACAGCAGTGTCCTACAAACAGCCGTGGCACGAGTAACCAAATTATTATTATTTTGGGGGGAGCGATTATTACCCCCAGAAAGTGATCCACCCATCGGGTTCCTACGACTGCTAGGTAAACAGAGATGGGTGGAGTAAGGAAACTTGCCTAAGGTTTTGCCCTGAAGGGAATCGAACCCGGTCCTCTTGCTTGCGAGGCAAGTGCTCTAACCAAAACACAGGACGTCCCATTTTGGCTTTTCTTTCAAGGCGTCTGTGATTGTAGACCTGGTGGGCACGCTTTGAGAGCAATTATGCCAGGAAAGAGACATGTCCACAATGCAACCTCCGTTCCTCACATGATTATAAACCACTCTGATGTCCGTGACGCAGTTCATGAAGTTATATAGCCTGTTCTCAATAAAAAGCCGCACTCTCAATTCAAATTTATTTCACAAACTCTCAAGCCATATTCAATTAAAGTAAAAAACATTACAAAGATGTCTGTCATGAAATTAACGTCAAATACCAGGTGGTAGTTTTGTGGTCTCTCAATATCTGCCTGGCCATTCAACCAAACCTTCTAATTCAGAAGTACATGGTACTGAATGAACCAGGCTGCTACAACTGATACAGCTGATGTAACTAAACATCCTTTGAGTTCAGTAGCATCTTCCAGGTCTGAAATGAACCTTCAAACTTTCCAGATCGCTTGCTGGAAATACAATCCTTGTTGGTCTTTTCACGAGTCCCACATTCTGGACCTTAACAACAGTCATCACCGGTCCTTTATTCCACGCACGTGGGCTGTCTGTGATTAAATAGAATTGAACTGAACTCGTAGCACAATCTTATCACCAACATAAACCCACAATAAGGTTTAAATAAATAGCTCCTGGACTGTGTTAACTTTTACTTGACCTACTGATGACTTCTTACTTATCTGAAATTGGTTGGAATCGACACGTGGGAGTGGGAACTGAGTGGTTTGAGCCATCTGTATTAGCGCAGTGTTCACCTCTGGGACATGAGTTCAGGCTCAAGGCAGGCAGACGACATGAGGGGTTTGTCTGTTCAGTGAGAGTTAGGAGTAACAAGTGAGATCAATTCTTCATGTTTTGAACATATCCCATTGGACGGCAGATCTCTAAACTGTGCTTGAGGTGAATACCGAACACTTCACCTCAATGAGCCAGTCTGGAACCTTGGTATCCTGTTTGACCCTCAACTATACTTCCTACCTGACCTTCATGCCACGACCAGCTCTGCCTTCCCCCACCTCCGCAACATCCCCTGTTGCTGTCAGTGCCTCTCCCCTCAGGCCGCCGAAACCCTCATCCACGCATATATTACATCTAGGTTCAACTACACCAAGTCCCTGCTTGTCAGCCTTCCCAATTCCTCCCTCCACAAGCTGCCGATTATCCAGAACTCTGCAGGTTGTGTCCTCTCCCACACCAGGCTCCATGACCCTATCACCCACACACTCGCCCGGCTCCACTGGCTTCCCACCTCCAGAGGATAGAGTTCAAAATCCTCATCCTCGCCTTCAAAGCCTTGCTCCGCCTACCTCTGTGATCTGCTAACCCTATATCAACCTGTCCAATCCCTCCGCTCAGCAGGCTGATGTGTGAGCTGTTGTCGTTGATTGCTTTAATTGCACTTTATTGAATCAAACCCAACACCTTTTTAATCACAAGAAAGAAAAATATAAAATTCTAAAATTCAAAAACACTAAAATATAATTTCATATTTATTGACTGGTGATTATTTCTCTCTGTAAATTTCAAATGATCAGTCCTTCAGTACGGTCTTGATGTGCCTGATGACCAGCAACACTGATCACTACCAGAGAATCTTAAATTATAGCAGAGAACAATAATTTGAAGCGATTTCGAAATCCATCGACTTGTTTCCGGGCTGAAATAACTTCACTGTCACAGGTCATGGAGCATCTGCAAACTCTGTGTAGTTCTGATCGTTAATCATTTCCAGGTGCTCATGACTTTATATCTAAACCATCTGAGCTCTGAAATTCTCATGCTCTTAGCCTGAAAACCATTGTCCTAAAATGCACTGCACTGGAGTGTCAGCCTGGACTCAGCGTTTAAAGAACTCAGGGCTTTGTGTGCCGCACACTGAACCAAGCTGACACTTGTTTTGCAGAATAGAAGAAGATAAAGTCGTTTGGCATTTACGATTAATGACTTGTACGCTTGTTTGCCTCCTGCCTTCTCTCATTCCCAGAGTTGTGGAATTGAAAAGCTTATCCCGAGCTGCAGGAGAGAAGTGAAAGTGTTGTGAGGTGTATTGATAGCTTGCAAAGAATGGCGTTTTCCCGTTAATTACTATGTATTTGGCAACAATAATACCCTTTCAAAGGGCCAGCATGATGGCCGAATGGTTTTCTTCTGCGCTGCGTGAAATAATATAATTCTGGCATTTGATACAGTGCATTTCACTGTGATTTGCTGCAAAGTGTAGTTACTGTGTATTTGTAGGTGAATACAGCAGCTAATTTGGGCAGAGCAATGTCCCACAAATAGCAATGAAGTGAGTGATCAATCAACTGTTACATTTGTGAAAATCACTGTGAATTTCAGTGTCAATTACTCTGTTTCTGTGGTTCTATCTGGTTTCTATTTCACATGCCCACAGGGAGCTTCATTTCGTCTTGATGTAAAAATGAAACCCAAACTTTTGAAATAAATTGTTGGAACCAAAAATAAGAGACCTTCCAATGAATTATCAGTCATTAATATAATTAACCTGCAGGAAGATGCATTTGCTTTCCAGCAAAATTAAATTATTCCGCTAAATTGTTTTTTGTATTAAACATTTTAGCCTGAAAAATAAAATGGGGAATAAATAATCTTTGAATTATGTCTCCTTGCATCATTGCACCAATAGGTCTCAAAGGGAGTAATTTTAATGTTTCATATGATTCTTTTCCTCCCTCACCTTGTTCAAGGTCTGTCTCAAGATCTATCTCTTTGACTGTGCTTGTGGTAATCTTTATGCTCTATGTCTGTTTTTCAGATGGTGCTTTGGTTCAGCCTCCCTAACTCTGCCCAGTTTCAGGACCTCTTGTTAGTATTTGGCATAGCTTTGTCAAGCTGTGGTCGGAGCTCTTTATTATGCCGTCAAGATGTCTCAAAGAACTTCACAGGATCCACTGTAAAGTGCAGTGACTGGGTATTTGTTGGTCAAGGTGGCAGTGTCCTGCAAAGAGCCATGAAGTTTTTTTATCTGGGAGAATATTGGCCAGGACACCGGGAGAAACTGCCTTCTCTGTTCGAATGCCATGGGATCTTTAAAGTCCACCTAAAAACAGGCAGGCGAGACCTCGGTTTTCTGGCACAATAGAAGCTGTGAAGGTCTGGGAGGAAGCGTGCCTTTGAAAGAACTCTGAGCAATGGAGGTCCTTGAACTGCAAATGTTTTTCTGAGAGTAGGTTAACTCAATTAATCTTTCATCTTGACAGATTTGGAGGCTATTTCTGCTTCTTGGTGAGTCCAAAATGAGGGGGCATCAATATAAGATAGCCAGTAGAGGACCTAATAGCGAGCTTAGGAGGAACTTCTTCAAGTAGAGGGTGGTGAGAAGGTGGATCTCAATAGCTGCAAGCTGTGGTTGGAGCAAAACAGCATCAATGTGTTTCAGAGGAAACTTGATGAATACATGACGCAGAAGGGAATAGAGAGATATAGGGGAATTAGGAAGAGGTGGTGGGTTGTGTGCCTTCGGACACATTCAGCGCCTTGGGATGTCCTCCCGACATGAAAGGCACTCTATAAATGTAATTTTGTTGTTGTTGTTATTGTGTGGAGTGCTGGCATGGATTAGCTGGTCTGAATGGCCTCTTTCCACATTGTAACATTCTATGTAATCTATAATTTCTGATGTAGGGAAATATTGGCCTTCCAGAGGGAACTAGTCAGAGCTACAGGAGTGCGGCGAACAGGCAGGACAATGGGACTGAAAGGATTGCTCTGGAGGGAGACAGCACAGACATGATGGGCCGAATGACTTTCTTCTGTGCTGTGAATTTTTATGGTTTAATGGACTTTACACAGTGATTAGCAATCGAGAAATGGCTTGTGATTTGTATCACACAAGGTGTTTCAGGAACATTTCAGACTTTTGGCTTGTTACACGTTGTGGATTAACTTCTGCATTCAATGATGTAATTTGTCTTTGGCTGAATGACCAGACAGATATTGAGAGACCACAAAGCTACCATCTGGTATTTGAAATTAATTTCATGAAAGACATCTTTGTAACCCAAAGCTTGCAAATTAAAAAGTGGTCAATTGGCTTGTCCAGTTTGAAACGTGGCTGTTTATCGAGAACAGGCTATAAAAATTCATGAATTGTCACGGATATTGGAGTGGTTTGAGGATGTAACCCTGTGTGAGGGGAGCTATATATATACAAGTTGTACGGGCGCTTTTTTGAAAAGAATGTTTTATTCAGGTCCAGTCAGAGGATCAGACAAATTGGCTAAGTTTTACCCTAACCTGATCCGAGCCTGAAACACTTATAATAATAACAATAATAATCCTTGCATTTGATACAGCGCCTTATCATGTCATTGAGAAGTCTCAAAGCGCTTCACAAGATGTACTGTAAAGTGGATTGACTGTATTTTTGGGTGAAATGTGGCAACGAATTCCACACAGCAATGACTTGTCCGTACACTTGAAGAGTTCACCTGTTTTGGCTTTAACACAGACTCTGACTGTGATTCAACCTTTTTAATGATGCTCAGATTTATTCTTAGTCTGGTTTGTGCGATCGCCAGCCTTGAGACTTTGATAAATATTTGAGGAAAGAGTAAATTGCAGGCATAAAATGATAACTGCTCTTTTCTGCAGAAGCACTGTGCCTAATTAATTTAGGTGAACACTTTAGGTCGGATACAGCAGAAAGGATTCTGCACGTATTATGTCATCCCCCATGAGTACTAATGTGCTCTGTGAGCCTCATGTAACACACTTTTTGGACGTGGGCTGAGTTGCATTCTGCTCCATTCACCAAGTTTAGCTAATTTGTCCCTTTGCTCTTAAAGTTCGACTTTATAGGTCTAATGTGATTTGACATTTATAAAGTGCTGCTATTTATAATTTAAATTCAGTTCATTATTGGAATAGGTGCATCATACCTTAATATCTGTGTAATCTAATAAATCAGTGAGAATGCATCTCTTGCATCTAGGTACAATTTGTCACAAAGGCAGGCATTGGAACGATATTATATTGGGATGGGAAGACAGATTTCCCAATTTATTGGCTGGCTTCATCTATTATAATGTATTCAGTTTTACAGGCCCTTCACTCTCTGATAACTAAGACTACTTACAATGATATTAATACTAATAATAATCCTTTCATTTGATATAGCGCCTTATCATGTCGTCAGATATCTCAAAGTGTTTTAAGGAATATATTGTAAAGTGGATTGACTGTATTTTGTGGATGAGACATGGCAACTAATTGTAAACAGCAGTGACCACGTTTTTTTTTTGGGTGGGATTATTATCTCTGGAAAATGATCTGCCAATCGACAAACAACCGGATTCCTATTTACTGCCAAACGGGTAAACAGTAGAATATGGAGTAAGGAAACTTGCCAAAAGTTTTGCCCTGCTTGGGAATAGAACCTGGGTCCTCTTGCTTGCGAGGCGAAGAGTGCTAACTATTACAGGACACAAGACTCTATGTATAACCCACACACAGGCAAGTATAATACTCACACAGAGTATAACACACTCTGAGAATTTGAGGTGAAGGCAGGCTTAGAATAGAAACTATTGAGCACCTCACTTTCTGTTTGGCTATGAAATTGGGTCTGTGAAACACTATTTGTCATATCTGTTAACTGAGGCTTGAGCTTTGAGCTACCATGTAACAGTGATTGGAAGTGCAGAGATGCTTGAGAATGAGAAGAGGTACAGACGAGAAGGAATGAAGGGAGTTAGGAGAGAGAAGCAGAGACGGTTGAAACAAGGAACTGAATGAAGACTGAGCACTTTCCTGTTGTTAAGCAAGCTCGCTCATGACTAGTACCTCCAGTGTTCTTGACCTTGTCAAGAGACCTCTGTGTGGAACCTTGTCAAAGGCTTTTTGAACATTAAGGTCAATGTAGTGTCCACCAGCTTAGTCATCTACTTGAAGGAACACACTAAGTTTGTAGGCTTAATATTTTGCATCAGAAATCACGTTGATTGACTGTGATAGCCTTAATGCCTTGAGCAGGCTAATCATAATCCTTGCATTTGATACAGCGGCTCATTATGTCTTCGAGATGCCTCAAAGCGATTCACAGAATATACTGTAAAGTGTGTTTACTGTATATGTGTGGGTGTAAAGCAGCAGCCAATTGAACACAGTCATGGACTGAGTATCTTTTAAAAAACCTTTGAAGGGATTATTACCATCGGAAAAGCGATCTGTTAATTGACTAACAACTGTGTTCCTACTCACTGCTAGATAAACAGTGTGGAGTAAGGAAACTTGCCTAACGTTTCGCCCTGCCTGGGAATCAAACCCACGTCCTCTTGCTAGCAAGGTGAGTGCTCTAACCAATATGCTACAAGATTCCACTAAATCCTGTAAATCTATAGGTTCTGTGGTTACCGAAGGAAGACTGATGGGCTTGCAGACATCAGGATCTGCTTCGCTTCCTTTCCTGAGGTTGGGCACCCACATCATGCACAACTCTCCAGTCTTCTGGAACCTCATCCATTATTAGAGCTAAAGCAGTTCAAAGTGAGTTACAAGACATTTATTCAAGCAGAGTAAGTTTACTGCTCAGGAGGTATTAAACGCAAAATCATTCTAGGTATTCAAAATAGATAGAGATTGCAAATTAAGGGTATGAAGAGATATAGAGATAAATTAAGAAAATTGGATTACAAAGATGCCATGAAATAATAAACTGGGACAGAATGGTGTCCTCCTATGTTCTTAGGAATACTCCAGGTTAATGTTCTATAATAGGCCATTTTCTTCAATTTGAGGATTAAACCCTCCTGGAATCTTCTTCTTCAGCACGTAATTCTGTTTACTAAAGTTCAAGATTGTTAATACAATGGCTTAGTGGTTAAAAACCTTTGCCCGTGCTTAAGGTCGCTTCCCTCTTCTCACTTGCTCAGTGACCGACCCAGTTCTTGTGAAGTGCTCCGAGAGATTATGCCACATGAACAACAACAAATTACATTTGTATAGCGCCTTTCACGTCGGGAAGACGTCCCAAGGCGTTGTGAAGGTCTTTTGCTGAGGGCATTATGTAAATTACTGTTGTTGGTGTGTTGTCAATGCTACAGGTCAGACCCCATTGTAAATGCAGCAGTGAGATCTCAATGCATCATGCAGGAGCTCCAGTGATTTAATGAGCAACTTTTCACTGAGCATCAGGCTATTTATTTGGGTTACTAACAAAACAAGTTTAAAAAGGTCTTTAAGTTATGCAATTGGGTTAAACAGCGGCTGTTATTCATTAAGTGCTCTCTGTATTTTAGTAAGGTATGTTATCTGAGGAATATAAAGTGTTCTCTTCCTGACGATGATTCCTACATTACTGGTGACACCTCCTGGAGGCTTCCTCTCAGACTGTCTCTTATCTCTCCACTCACGCTCTAATTCTTGTGCTTGAGGCATCTTTGACTCATCTCTCTCCACCTTAGGATGTTGTTGCTGTCTTTTGCAAACTACCATCTCTAAATCCTTCCTGATTATATTCCTTCATCCTGTCTTTGGTCTGCCTTTTGGGCTCCTACCTCCAGCTGTTTGTCACATAACAGTTTGATGGCCTTGTCATTGCAAATACTGGTGCGTGCCCATCACTGACAGTCAGTATTGTCGTCCATTCTTTCTATTGCTTGATGACTCCATTCCCAGTGCAAACTTTGGTTATAAGGGTAAGGGCGCCCAGTTTCCACTCAGATGAGGGGGCTTCATCGCAGATCCACACAAGACAACCAATGATACAAGGATTCACCTTAAAATATAAGACCATTAGCTTCCCAAGCGCTTAGTTGGTGAGTTCACTAACCATTTGCCTACAAAATACACAGTAACTATACCCAGCTATCTGTTTATCTAGCAGTAAGTATTATTGAACACCACTAACAACAACATATAGCATCCTTCACATGGGGTAAGCCTCTCAGAGTGCTTAACGTTGAAATGTCTCAAACTTGGGGGCTAAACTTGATAACAATTACCTTTCACAGGTCCATAACAAGAAGAGAGTGATCAATTTATCTGGAGCATGTTAGATCATCAGGAGAAACTTACTTCTCCTTTCGATTAGTCTTATAGGATCTTAACCTCCATATCTAAACAGCTAAATGTGACCTCAGTTCAGACCATCTGGAATTCCAGAATCCACATCTTCTCCTACACTCACATCCCACTGTCATCACTAAAATCCCTCTATTTTGCTCCCTCCCTCTCTGCTTTTAAAACCTGGCTAAAGAATTACTTCTTTGACTGTGCCTTCCACCACCTCCCCTAACCTCGCAATTGGCTGCCGTGTTTTTTTTNGCCCACAAAATATGCAGTCAATTCACTTTTTACAGTGGATTTTGCGAAGCGCTTCAAGATGTCTCAATGACATGATAAGCCAAATGATATCAATGCAAGAATTATTATTATCATTATTATGATTGGATCAATCACTGAACACTTCACCACAGCCGCGTGAAATTCTTTGTTGTCCATAGCTATCGGAATGCATTGATGTGGCTCAATCTCCAGTCCAGCAGTAGATGGTGCTAGAACACAGGTAACGACGGCTGATTCAGCTGATCGAGAAAGAGCCCCAGCCACAGCAGACAGCGGCAGTGCAATCTACAATAACTTCAGATACTGACGCTCAATATCCACAAAGCAATATTGAAACGCCTGAGAGTGAGATAGCTTGCTGCACCTCCTCGGGCTCTTTGTGGTCTCGGCTTCTCCCACTGCGCAACAAAATCCACCATCTGCGAGTTTGTGATGAGGTTAATCAGCTCTTAGTTGGCTTTCAGTATGACTCAATGCAATCAGAAGCTAAAGCTTAAAATCGCCAGACAGAGACTTGACAAAAAATGATTATTAGCAAGTGATTTAGATTGTTTTTATTTTTTAAAAATAAGAATCTCTTCCACGTGAGTGAGCGAGTGAGTGAGTGAATGAATGAATGAATGAATGAATGAATGAGTGAGTGAGTGAGTGAGTGAGTGAGTGAGTGAGTGAGTGAGTGAGTGAGTGAGTGAGAGGAGGAACATTTGAGCAGTGAGTTGGCGAGAATGCGGAGAGAGGGAGAGAGAGAAAGAGAGAGGCAACCTCAGTATCATGCTTCAATTTGGAATATAAATGCAAATTCATGGCTGTTTGGGTTTTTAAATGTCAATTTACTACTAATTTTCTTCACTGAGAAGAAATACACAGACACAGAATTTTGCCTTGGGTTGCAAGACTGTCTTGCTATCTTTTCGCTTCTGCCAAGTGTGATTAATTCCAGCCCAGACAGTTGGTGTGCTTGTCTCATCTGTCCGAGTGCAAGAGAGTGTTACGTGCCATCAGTTTGGGCAGCCTCACTCCACTGGTGCTGTAAAGTCTGCCCACCATTTGGCACAAAGTTATCAATCTGTTTGGTTTGGTAAAATGGAAGCGGTAGACTACACAGTGGTATACTACACATTCTCAGAGATTCTCTTCTGAGAATAGGGCTAAGGCGCTATCACTGCTGAAGTCAGAGGAGAAGTAGCTTGCTTCTCTCGCTGGCTGTTGTGCCATTTCTTTTACTGACTAGCTTCAGTAAAGACTGAAAATGCAGGACGTCGCTAAGGCAGAAAAAGAGCTGGACATTTAAGATCCCGCGGCACTATTTGCACTTTAATCATAAATACAGTCAAACCTGATGAAGCAACCTCCGCCTCCATTCGACAACCACCCCCTGTTGACAACCACCCTGGAACAGCCTTCTGACTCAGAGACGAAAGTGCTTCTACTTGACCCAGGCTAACCGGAATAGATTATGGGTGCAAATTTATCCCACATTTTATACTTGTGACTGTACTTAAATTATCCCATTAACACAAAGGTCAGTGTTTTCAACAAGAACTGACAACTTTACAGCAACCAAGAAGCTATCATCACCACGGTGCATTGAAGGACAAGTGGAAATTATTATTAATAAAAATAATCCCTGCATTTTATATTATGCCTTAGGCGAACGTAGCAGCCAATTTGCAAATTGGCTGCCACGTTCGCCTGAGAACTACCATCTCAAACCTTATTGTGATAAGATGCTTGAAACACTCTAGTCCCAAGTGAATTAAGGCCAGAAATGACATTGATAGATAGAGTGAAGCCTGCAAAAATTATGTCTCACTCTCTACACACTCAGGAAAGAGCAGGAAAGCTATCATGTTTGAACATTTTCTTCCCTGCATCATCCATTAGGAAGATATTCAAGTCTTTGTATCAGAGATCAACTTCAGGAATGCGCAGTTTAAGTGCCTCCTCTGCCCCAGATCTTGTCAAGGGCAGAGCCGGAACCAAGGTTTGAAAAGCAAAGTTCAAGCCTGTGAGCACCTCAAGGTGCTCAACACTGATAATCTTTGTTCGGGAAAATGTAATTTATTTTGGGAACGAGTGGTGCCAGAAAGATATTTTTTAATCAATACAACATATCAGTCACTTAGAGAAACTCCAAGCACCACTTGGAGTCAATTCACTTTACAGTATATTCTGTTAAGATGTAATAAGGCGCAATATCAAATGCAAGGATTATTATTATTACATTTGGGAGACATAGAAATGTTCTGCCCAGAAGCCATGCCCTTGGCTGTGCCATTAGATGAAGTGAAAAATGAGGACTTTGACAAACAAGGGGCGCTGTTACTTTAAGACTGTGAACTATTTGCAAAGAAACAGCTTACAGATAATTGAACAGTTGCATTTCTTGTGAAGGATATCAGAAACCTTATCAAACAGTCTTCAAAGTCTCAGCAGAACCTCGGTTTGTGCCTGAGAAAATCAGTTAAAAATCAGTGAACAAGTGTAATGGATAATGATCTTGAACAGTTTGAATGGTTGGAGCTTCAGAAAGATTCTATGCATGACCAACATCTACTCAAGCCTCCTGCAAAGAGCATTTTATCCAGATTCATCTGAAGGGGAGACTGAACTTCCAGCTAATTCAGCCCCACACCAATGATTGCAAGTGAGGGTGGAGGACAGGTGAGTGCTAATAATAATAATCTTTGCATTTGATACAGCACAAGTCGTTGAAAAGTCAAGTGCAAAGTTTGAGTCATTGAAAAATCTCTCAGCGCCACACATGGCATTTGCCTACAAAATATACAGTCATTAGACGGTATATTTTGCATGCAAATGCCACGTGATTAATTTTATTTGGAGCACTGTTGACCATGTCACCTGGGAGAAACTTATCTCAGAAAGCATCCGTATAATGCTGCATTCTCACCTCTGAGTCCATTGGTGAAAGAATCCAAACCTTGGCTCTTGCCAACCTGCGCCTAATACTTTCCAGAATTAGGTAAGCAGAATGCGACCCTCCAGGGAGAGAGCGCGTGCACTCCATTCCAACCATCTATCTCCGGAATTTCCAAGTGTAGGCGGGATGCACGGAATTCTCAGTTTGGTTCGGATACTCTCAAGTACGGTGATGGGTTTCGGTACGTCTCAGACCACTGCCTTACTGAAAAAAAACAAGCACAGCTGTTAGGATGTACTGTATTGATACAGCCCATAATAAATGATATTGCTTCAGTATCTTTTAAATAAACCCACCTGAATACTCATTACAGAGCTTGCTAGTGATGGCACACACAGGGCAGTGGTACATTTGAATGTTGCTATTTGGATGTCAGGCTCATGACTCCCACCTCCATTCTCGTGTACTCCTCGGAGGCTAATCAGTGCATGTTAGAACTTAAGTGCTTCCTCTCTGATTCGTCTTTTTTCCTCAAACAAATGACCTATGTTATTAACGATCACAGTGTTGGTGGGTAGGACAGTTCTCAATGTAATTGGTGGTGGGATGTTCTGCATGTAGCAATTATTGTACCCACCAGCAGAGGTTAAAGAAATTGTGACCATCACAGCACAGACAGACATCACTAATTGTAGTGTTGTGTGCAATGGAAAAGCACGGGGAATGGAAGGAAAAATAATCAGTGGTTTTCCCCTTGGCAATTTTCCTTCCTCCCCTCTTGTACTGAAGTGATTTTGACTTGTTTTACCTTCGACTCTGCACTGAGCCAGGCAAGGTTATAAATTCTCACGTTGGTTTCAAAGCATTTTTTCAAAAAAAAAGTCTTGTTCTCAAATGTGACATTCCTTGCTATGAAGTATTTAAGCATTCACCTAAAGTATTGCAATTTTTTCAGTGCAGCACATTATTGACAAGGAAATGAGTTATAATAATAATAATGCTTGCACTTGCCTCAGGTTAAGAGCTTAATAAAGGTTACATTCGCAGCAAAGTTAACTTCACTCCAGTAACTACAGTAGTAGCAAACTGGCTACAAGGCAGAAAACAGAGAGTAGGGGTAAAGGGTAGCTACTCAGACTGGCAGAGGATGGTGTTCCACAAGGATCGGTATTGAAACCACTGTTATTCACAATTTACATTAACAATTTGAACTCGGAGATCGAAAGTACAATTTCAAAATTTGCAGAAGACACCAAATTGTGGAGTGTAGTTAATACAGAGGAGGACATTAATATATTTGGTGAATGGGTATTTAATTGGCAAATTAATTTCAACATAGATAAATGTGAGGTGTTACATTTTGGTAGGAGGAATAAGGAGGTCACATACTGACTGGAAAATAAGAATCTAAATGGGGTAGAGGAGCAAAGGGATCTAAGGGTACAGATACATAAATTGCTAAAAGTAGCGACACAGATTAATAAGGCCATAAAAAAAGCAAACCAAGCGATGGGGTTTATTTCAAGAGGGACAGGAATGAAAAGCAGGGAAGGTATGCTAAACTTATATCGAACCTTGGTTAGACCACACTTGGAGAACTGTGTACCCCATATTATAGAAAAGATATAGAAGCACCGGAGAAGGTGCAAAGGAGATTTACAAGGATGGTACCGGAACTGCAAGGTTATATACTATCAGGAAAGGCTGAGCATGCTTCGACTCTTTTCTCTTAAAAAGAGAAGGATAGTGGGTGACCTGATAGAGGTCCTTAAAATTGTGAAAGGTTTTGATAGGGTAGACACAGAGAAGATGTTTCCACTTGTGGAGGAGACCAAAACCAGGGCCATCAATATAAAATAGTCACAAATAAATCAAATAGAGAAGTCAGAGGAAACTTCTTTACCCAGAGAGTGGTGGGAATGTGGAACTTGTTACCCCAAGGTGTAGTTGAGGCAAATAGCATAGGTGCATTTAAGGGGAAACTAGATAAATAACCCACAAATATATACAGTCAATTCACTTTACAGTATATTCTGTTGAAGCGCTTTGAGACGTCTAGAAGGCGTGAAAAGCGCTATATCAAATGCAAGGATTATTATTATTATTATTATAAGTACATAGGGGAGAAAGAAATAGGAGGTTATGCCGATAGGCTTAGTTGAGGAAGGGCAGAAGAAGGCTCATGTGGAGCATAAACACTGGCATAGACCAGTTGGGCCAAATGGCCTGTTTCTGTGCTGTATTTTCTATGTAATTCTATGGACTGTGCCTGTGTTTAGAAATAATGTCAGTTCAACATCTTCTTCTCCTCATTGTTTACTCAATAAGATAGCATACACACGCACAACAGTAGTTTTTCAACAAGGAATTCCAACCTTGGGGGCAAATATCCACCAAGCAGGAGAATCAGCCAAGCTCACCTTGTAAGATTGGTACATTTACTAACGACAGATAATAACCCTTCCATCCATTCACCCAAAGGACTGGATTTCAGTACCTGCTACAAATCCCCTGCCTATTTCTTAAGGCAACAGGAGTTCAGTGCAGGAATCACGATGACAATTTAATAATGCACGCTTGGCATTTGAATTCAATCACGTCTGAATGTAAATGCTGGGTAATATTTCCCGCTGCTTTATCAGGGACGTTTGATAAACAGAAAGTTCAAAGAAATAGCCCTCAAGTCAAAAAAGAAAGCAAATGCAGATTAAGTCTTGTATTTGTTGGAAAACAGATTGATTTATCAGCTCAGCCTTGATTCATGAAAGCCCTTTCTAATTTAGAATATTTTGATTTCACTGAGGAATGTCTGTGGGCATTGGGGTAGTTACCAAAGTGAGTTCCAACACTGTTGTCTCAGCCATGGGATCTGGGTGTGACTGGAGTCGGGCTGATGGACAAAGCCTTCCTTCCTCCGTCTGTGTTTGCAAAGGTTCTGGATGTTTGCAAAGGTGCTTGGTCAGTCGTAACCATAGCAAGGATGATCATGTGCAGCCACAGCACAAAACAAAGGGAATCTACAGAGATGGCTTAATAGTTGTTCTTTGGATTCTTTGGGTTTATTGTAGTAATAATAACAATAAGCCTTATATTTGGTATAGCTCTTTTCCACATTCAGAGGACTTCTCAAAGCACTTCACAGGATATCCTGTAAAGTGGAGTCACTGTGTGTTTTGCGGGCAAAAGTGGCAACCAATTTATTCACAGAAATGTCCCACAATATCCCATTGTCCTTTGCTGAGGGCACAGTAATAATCCTTGCATTTGATATAGAAATTAATTCACGTTGAATTGTCTCAAAACACTTCAGAGAGGTTTTAGTTTATTTGGGGAGGGGGGCTGTTGACCAGGACACAGGAGAAACTCCTTTCCCTTTTCAATAGTGTCATGGGATCTTTAACATCCACCTGAACAGCCAGATGAGACTTAGTTGGAATATCTGAAAGGCCCTCATGGGTAAAGACTATCAAGTGTAGTGTATTTTTAGGCAAACATAGGAGCCAATTTGTGCAGTTAATATCTGGAGGATGGTTGGCCAGGACATACGGGAGAAACTCCCTTCTCTGTTTTGAACATGGGATCTTAAACATCCACCTGAACAGCCAGATGGGACCTCGGTTTAATGTCTAATCTGAAGGACGGCACCTCTGACAATGCAGCGCTGCATTTGCACTGGAGTGTCAGCCGTGTCAGTGAGGGCAGAGGCCTGATATGGAGCAAGAACCCACAACCCTTTAACCCGGAGGTGAGACAGGAATCTTTGCCCGTATCTAACTCGCACACTATTGGAATCTTTTTCCACCTGCGCCCTTTCATTAAGACTGTCCGTTGCCTGGTTACTGGGTCACTCAATTTTCTGTGGAAGATTTTGATGTTTTCTTTTGATCCACGTCTTTTGAAAGAAATGGTTACAATATCAAATGAAGGGGGGAGTAACCACATTTCAAATTATGTAACTAATTGTTTGGGGGTTGGGGGGAGGGTTAAGTAGGGGGGAAAAGTGGGGGGTGGGGGGGCAGATGAAGGAAGATACTAAACCGTGTTGCATTTGGAATGTATGACCGAAGAGTTGATTTTTTTCCCCCTTCTCTCAAACATACAACAAACAAGTCCAGAAGAGGTTGGAATTGCACCAGGAACACCCAGCCGCAAACGCTGTGTTTCGCATGGCGAATTATATACTAATGACACATGGGACTTTGCTGGCAGCAGACCAAAGTGATGGGTATTGCAGAGCAAATTAGAGAGAGAGAGAGAGAGAACCAGACAGTTCAATTCCTTTTTTCGCAATGCAGCAATTGAATTGCTTGTAGAGGAAGCTCTGAGGAACAATGGCTCTTCTCTATCCCAGCTCAAGAAGACATGTGAGAAAGTTACTGTTGAATTGAATGGAACGCCTGAGGTGAAGGTGGCAGGGAAAGATTATGAGGTATGATTCAACAGCTGTATGAAGAGGAGATACTTACTGTGAAATGAGGGCCAAGGCTGCAATAGTGCATTGTGCAACTCAGCTGTTCTCTTCATCCACTAAAGGGGAGCCCATTGTACTGTTCCATCGTGAGGTAATAATAATTCTTGCCTTTGATATATCACCTTTTTATGTCGTTGAGACATCTCAAAGCTCTTCACAGTGTATACTGTAAAATGGAATGACTGTATTTTCTGGGCGAAATGCGGCAATCAGTTTGCACACAGCAATGTCCCACAAACAGCCATGGAGTGAGTATCTCATTTTATTTGGGGGATTGTCGACCAGGACACCAGGAGAAACCACCTTCTCTGTTTGAATAGTGCCAATGGGATCTTTAAGGTCCCCTGAACAGGCAGACGGGACCTTGGTTTAACGTCTCATCTGAAAAATGACATTTCTGACAATGTAACAACCCCCCCAGCACTGTATTGGAGAGTCATCTTAGACTGTGTGATTCCAACTCCCAATGTGAGGCTTGAACCCACAACCTTCTGACTCAGAGGTGACAGCGCTACCACTGACCCAAGGTGACACAAAATAGGTGACTACTTGGACATGTATGGGGTGAGAGTGTGGAAGGTGAGGATCACTGGATTTTGACCCATTACAGAAGGTATGTCATTGGTGCAGATGCTGTGTAAAAGGAAGGGAGCGCAATGAAAAAGGTGTCATTTTTCCACTCTAGAATAAACACCACTCAGCTATCAATGACATTGTCTTAATCTTCACTCAACTAACTACAATGCTCATGGGCACAGTGACAGTGTACAGACAGAACTATTTGACTCATGGATTCATGATTCTGATAAAACAAAGCCCCATGTATTTGAAACGGGAAGAGAGTTTCTCCCAATGCCCTGGCCAACAACCCCAACAGATAGAACTGATCATTCACTTCATGGCTGTTTGTGGCAACCTTTGCTGTGTGCAAATTGCTGCTTTTCACCTACAAAATACAGTCACTACACTTCTGTGTAGTGTAAATTCTGTGAAGCATTTTGAGATGTCCTGATGTGGGAGGTGCTGTATCAAATGCAAGGATTATTATTATTATTAGTTCTAAATTAAGAATATGGAAACATAGAAAGTATTGAGATCACAGAATGCTTTCTCAAACAAAACATTCACTGCCACAGAGTCTTCCTAAGTTACTTACTCACTGATGGAGCATAGGTCCAACTCTCAAGATATCTGATGCCTAAGGCATTCTTTCCAATCTTCAGGCTATCAATCTAAAGTAATTTTAAAATCGGATAAAGTTCGCTCTCTCAGTAGTAGTGATGCAGTCAATAGCATTCCAGGGAGCACTGGATGTTCTTATAATCTTCAACTCTGTTCTCAATCAGATATCCATCCAGCCCCAATTCAAGTCTTAATCAACTCAATATTAATTGTTTCAGAGGGAACTCTGTAAGCCTGTCTATTACATTGTGGGAGACCAAAAATCATTCCATTCCATAGTTTGAGTTCAAGCTTGTTACATTTGGTGAAAGGACCTACTTTAATCTACATCGCCAATGTGTTGTGGTGTTTTCAATATCAGGAGCATACCCAGTCCCTATCTTTTCTTCAACGAAAACGAGTTCCAACTGCGAGTCTCCACACATCACCTCGAGTGTCAAATCTGGTTCCGACTTAAATCTCCCAATCCACCAGTGTCTTTTCCAATCCTGTCTGATATTCTTAATATTCCTCGTGATCAATATATCTGACCAAAGATAACAAGGCGATGGGAGAGGGGTAAAAATAAAGACTTCTGTGCCTGCTTTTACCTATAGTCATTCTTCTGCAGACAGTTGCCAACTCTTGAAACCGCCTCTTTCCGCTTTGAAGAAGAAACATACAAAGTCCCAGCCTCAATGGGCACTGCCCTGCTCCATCTCCCCCTCCTGGCCCGCCCCACCATTGGGCCTTCAGCTTTTCTGCCCTCACCCTCTGGAACTCCATCCCAGATTCCCTATTCCTGAACTAAATTTAAAGATTAATATTATTTTGCCATATGTATGTCAGTGGTTAGAGCACTCGCCTCGCAAGTGAGAGACCTGGGTTTGACCGGGCAGGATGAAATATTGGGCAAGTTTCCTTACTCCACATGCCTCTGTCTACCTAGCAGTAAGTAGAAACCTAGTTGTTAGTCGATTGGCAGATTGCTTTTCCGGGGGTATTAATTCCATCAAAAAATTTTTTATAATAATTTGGTCACTCAATCCACAACCGTTTGTAGGATACTGCTGTGGGCAATTCGCTGCCTTGTTTCACCCACAAAAATACACAGTCAATTCACTTATTATTCTGTGAAGCGCTTTGAGACGTCTCGAAGACGTGACAAGGCGCTATACCAAATGAAAGGATTGTTATTATTGTTGTGCCACATGTATGTCAATATTGTGTCAAGATACATTTGCTTCTTTTCTCAGATACATAGAGCAGCTGCTTGAAGGCTGTGCAGATTACGTCTCTTGCGCAAATGCCAGGAAACTTCCATGTTACGCTCATAATAAGTGTTATGAAATTCTCATCAGTGTCACTTGTTGTATAGTCCATTCATCCTATTTATTAACAGCACTTTACCTCCACTTTCCTTCAACACTCAGCACACAGATTTTTTCAACCTCTTGTCTCTTCATTAGAAGCAAGTTTCAAAGTGAATCATTTTACAGTCACAACTCTAGGTCTTTTATCAAGAATATTTCCTTATTACTTTGTAGCACTAAACATGCTCAAAGCTTTTTATCCCCATGTGGCATCAAAATGGTAAATGTGCCCAAAATAGAGCACTGGTGCCGAGATTATGCAATGCGCAATGTTGCGCCTTTGGTGGCATGATCGAGAGCCAGTAGACTAGCTATACTGTGAATTGTAAGTCACTCTTGCCTGGGGCGAGTGTGACTCACAACTCACAGTATAGCTAAGTCCAAATCTGAGTCCAAATCAAGGAGAGGTCCACGCATGAGCAGACCACCGCTAACTGGCCCAGAACGACAAGTCATTTTTAATGTTATTAAAAGAGCCAGGAGTGCAGCCAGCTCTCTAATGATGTTAGAGGAGCTTTAGGGCAGCCCGATGGAGCACCCAAGGTATGGATAAACTCAACACTGCTGCTAAAACTGGGCTTCGTATCAGCTGCAGAATGGATGGGATTGTGCAACAGATCACTTGGTGGCTGAGAATCCTGACAATGTTTAATTAAAGGTATTTTCTGAAGGAGATTGACTGCTAATTAAACACCTCAGGAGTTCTCCGTGTTTGGTTGTCTGTGCTCCCTCTTGTAAGAACAAAACAAAGTTAAACATGAACGGGATTGGGTGCCAGTGTCAATTCAGCCAGCCACAAGCAATATGACAATGATACTCTGATAACAAGATTTCTGATTAGAACATAAAAACATAAGACTTGCTAGATGAAAGCTGACCAAGGTCCACCCAGTTTGCCTTCCACCGTCCTGGCAGTTGCTTGGACATGTCTGGTCCCAAATTATACACTAAAACAAATCTATCTAATTTTGCTTTTGAAAGAATCAACACTTTCTACTTCCACCGTCTCCCTAGGGAGCTTGTTCCATACATTTACGACTTGCTCACTGGAATAGTGTTTCTACAGATTTGTTTTGAAGCAATGTGAGACCAGCCCCCACCTCTCTAAATCAACCTCCCAGCCCCTCATGGTGGAATTTTACCACATCGCAAATTGGCTGCCACTTTGGCCTAGGCTATGATATACGCAGTTGCCACACTTTACAGTAAAGTCCTGTGAAGCTCTTTAAGGCGTCCTCTGGACGTGAATGGCTTTGTGTCAAGTGCAAGGGATATAATTATTATGATTATCATTGCCTGTGTCGATTTTCAATGCCATGAAAACATCCAGTTGATATGAGCTGTACAAAAGCTGCAGTCGTTATTGCTGTTAAATAATAAATATTGTGTTAAACTGGTTAATTATTCAGTCAATTTACATTACAAAATGCCAATTTGAAACATAACGTTAGCCAAGTACAAACGGTTCCACAATAAAGTGAAAATGAAAAATCTGAATTGCTCCCAGCCTACGCTCCCATATCTGAAACTGTTTAATCTTTTTTGTATAAATTAACTGTACATTGCATCCAGCTATGAGGTCTTTAACACACAGGATTACTTGAGGGCTACAGAGAATATTGTTTTCACAGCTTTTCCCCCTTTTCCTTTCCAGCCCCTGACTCTTAACATTTGTCGCCCGTGTGGTCTAAATTAGCCACTCAGAGTTAAAAATAAAAGCCTCTGGTTCCTGATGCTGATCTTCCCTGGTCTCCACAATCCTTTCATTGCCACAGCTCAAGCTGAATAAACAGGTGGATTTGGATAAGATACCCAGAGGCTACCATCAATTTCGCCCACAAAAAATATTCAGTCAGTTCATTTTACAATATATTCTGTGAAGTCTAGAAGACGTGATAAGGTGCTATATCAAATGCAAGGATTATTATTATTATTATTATCAATTATATCTCAGTGGAAGGAAAAGGGAGTCAACCGCTTTCCGGCAGTAATAGGAGAGAGAGAGAAAGCAAAAAGCTTTACATGTTTAAATATATGCTTATAGGGGTTTCAAAATGTGGGAGAATTCCCCGCCCCTCAGGTTAATGTGGAAAACGGCTTTGTCACGGACCTACGGTAGCATCATGGTGTCTGTGACATTTTTTCTGCCATGACAAATCTGCATCCCTACAAATTTGTATCAAATCCTCGTATTTGATACAGAGCTATGTCAGGGGGACATTTCAAAGAGCTTCACCAGATGTACTGTAAAATGTAGTGACTGTATTTTGTGGTCGAATGTGGCAGCCAGTTTGCAATGTCCCTCAAACACCATGGAGTGAATGACAATGCTGGGGATGTCTGGTCAGGACACTGTGAGAAACTCCCTTTTCCTTTCGAATCATGCCATGGTATCTTTAACATCCAACTGCACAGGCCTTGCAATGCTGGGGGAAGGTTTCATTGTCAGAGGAGGTGCCATGCTTCAGATGAGATGTTAAACCGAGGTCCTGCCCGCTTATTAAGCATTGCTGTGTGCAGTTTGGCTGACGCATTTGCCTTCAAAATACAATCATTACAGTTTGCAGTATTTCTGTGAAGCTCTTTGAGACACTTCAACAGCATAATAAGGCCCTGTATAAAATGCAAGGATTATAAGATTATTACCTATCCTACCCCCCACTCTCCCAACCTTTAGCAGTGAAACATGTAGAATCAGACCTTTACCATAAACCGAGTCTTGCTGAATGAGAATAAGAGAAAACTTGATGGGATTTGTATCCAGCTAGTATGAAGGCCAGCAGGAGAATGAATTTTACTGCCTGATACAGGGTAAACAAGGCTTATACTGTCAAGTTTGTTTGGATGAATGACCATGGCAGTGCGAATGTGGGAATTAGGTAATGAAAGATCTGAAGCAATTTAAAGCATTAAATTGGTCACTGGGTACCAGATAACAGCTGACTCCCTGAAGAAGCTTATAATTAGAAAATAGTTAACTGGAAGGCAGAGTATTGCTCAAACAACCATATTATTCATTGTTTATGCACAAGATGAAGCCAAGTGCCGTAACATCCATTACTGATGATTCATCTCTGAAATCTATAGAAATAATCACTGAAAGTATAGTCTTGTACCTTGCCCTCCGTCTAGTCTCCTCAGTTCGAACATCCACAAGGTCCAGTTAATACAAAACTCCACCTCCCGTATCCTCACCTGCACTAAACTCAACACGCTCATATATATCCATGTAGGAATCCTGTAGCTCAGTGGTTAGAGCACTTGCCTCATAAGCGAGAGACCTGGGTTCGATTCCCGGCAGGGCAAAACCTTGGGCAAGTTTCCTTACTCCACACGCTTGATAATAATCCTTCAAAAAAAACGATAATAAATTGTCATTCAATCCACGATTGTTTGTGGGACACTGCTGTGTGCAATTGGCTGCCAGGTTTCACCCACAAATATACAGTCAACTCACTTTACAGTATATTCTGTGAAGCACTTTGAGACGTCTAGAAGACGTGAAAAAGCGCGATATCAAATGCAAGGATAAACTCTGTGTCTCTTATTCTGATATAGATGAGAGATGAGAATCTTTTATTCTCATCCAGCAAGTCTCAGTTTACGGTAAAAGTCTGATTCTAATGTCTCACTGTCAAAGGTTGGGAGACTGGGGAGTAGGATAGTAGTGTCCCACAAACAGCTAAGAAGTGAAAAAACAATTTTATTTGGAAGATTATCAACCAGGACACCAGGAGAAACTCTTGTTGAATAGTGCCACGGGATCTTTTAACGTCCAACTTAACAAGCGGATAGGACCACGATTTAACATCTCATCCAAAGAATGGCACCTTCTTCTCTGACAATGAAACACTCCCCCAGCACTGCAATTGAGTGTCAGCTGGGCTACGAGCTCTGACGCAGGGTTTGAACTCACAACTTTCTGATTCAGAGCCAAGAGTTCTCCCATCTGAGCCAGGCTAACATTGAGATGCATTCATTACTGTAACAATACTCTCCCTGGCAATAGCTTGCCTTACCATGGCATCTAGATAACACCGTATGTACTTTGCTATTGGAAACACATGTTAATCTGGTCTGATACCACTGACAATTTGCTGTCTTCCCCATATATCTGTGGAGTCCTGTAGCTTAGTGGTTAGAGCACTCACCTCGCAAGCGAGAAGACCCGGGTTTGATTCCCAGGAATGGCAAAATCTTAGGCAAGTTTCTTTACTCCACACACCTCTGTTACCTAGCAGTAAGTAGGAACCTGGTTGTTATTCGATTGACTGATCACTTTTCCGGGGGTAATAATCCCTTAAAAAAAATGATAAAAATGTGAGGTTGCAAAACCAATGTCCCTGGTCGTAAGACTCAGTCGTTCCAATGCAAAGAGCTGCCCATTGTACTGTGTTAATAAAAAAGGTCGGCTTTAAAGAGAGTGTGTCCATACAAATAGACTTGTCAGCCGCCCTGCATAACTCTAGTCAACTCTGTGAAGTCATGCTTGGATGTAAAACATTTAGCGCTGATAAGAAATTACAGCTTTGAGAGGGCACAGGAGCATTATTTCATGCATTATCTCTGGAAATAAATATTGCTATCAGTACGGAGAGACAGAGAGGAGTACAGTTGCACATCAGGTAACTAATCATAAGATAAATAGGTGTGAAAATCCTCTAGCGAGGTTTTCATTTAGTCAGGGATTACCCTGGTGGTATATTATTTGAGCCGATGCCTTGGAGCTGCGGATTTGAGTGTCATTTAATGTGTTGTATATGCCTGAGTCCCTGGGGGAAAAGCTATCTGTCAGGGCTTTCACAGATGGATCGATTTCCTGAGTCTGAGCTTCAGGGGATCGTGGCTTCAGCAGTAATGACCTAATCCCCTTCCCTGGAGAAAACAGCTTCAGCTGTTTCAGTTTAATACCACAGAGTTTATAAAATGGCTAATCTCGATCTTATTGCATTAACCCTGTGAAGCTTTTCTGTAACATTTCAGTCTCAGTCAACGCCACAGAATTTAGTACGATGGCAGTAAGAACAGATGCTGTGGATTTAAGCCCTTGCAATTGATTGCCAATGGTTTGTCGCTCTGGATATTGATTTCAATGCCAAGCAGTGGATCCTCTGTTTGGTAATATAACACTTGTGAAATCCAAGTTCCCTATTGATGGGACATCCGCTGACAGGAATATTCTCCTTTTTTTTTGCTTCATAGCAACTGTGGAATTCCAAACTGTTCTGGCTCTATTTTTTCTTCTTCACCGCCTCTTCATGACTAATGTTTTCCATTCAGGATCATCACATAATCAGGAAACAGACCGAGCACCAGTTACATCTGAGATAATGAACAATAATGAGGCAAAATGTATGGTTTTCCTTAGCTTGTTGCTTATGTGAATTAAGATAAGGAAAGCCTGCAAATCTGTTACTAATTGCTTAATTAATATCACCCTCGAGACTGACTTTGTGCGGTCAGCTTCCTGGCTTATTTTCACCAGAGTAAGGAGGAGAGAGCTGTGAAGGCAGAGACAGGCCTGGAGCTGGCAGTGAGTGCAGGGCAGTGCCTAAAGGCTTGGTATTACTTAAGGAATCGGTAGCAACTTTGCGAGTATTCTTTGAGGCACTCCTGGTCTTGATTAGCACAAGGAACGCTTTAAGGAAAAAAATGCTAATTTTGCTACATTGCTTTATGCCATAAGTACTTGCGCTCACTGTGCGATCCCCAAGCCTTGGCTCTTGCCAACCTGCGCCTAATACTTTCCGGAATTAGGTAAGCAGGATGTGTCGCCCCCCCCAGGGAGAGAGAGAGAACGCATTCCATTCTAACAATCTATCTCTGGAATTTCCACGTGTAGGCGAGATGCATGGAAATCTCAGCCTGGTTTGGATACTCTCAAGCATGGTGATGTTTGGCTGGACAAAAAAACAAACAAACCATAAGTACCTAAGGAAGCATGGTGTGAGGATAGGATATTTGTCTCATTAAACCCTCTTCTATCCCAGTCCAAGTACAATCTATGTTCTCACATGTTCTACCTACCTCTTTAACATCTTTAACATCTGACTGAATGTTCTGCATAAATGTTCCGAGACCTTCCTCGATCTTCTGGTCCGGGATGATTGCTATCTCCCTCCTCTCATGGTGATCGCTACAGATCTTTTCGGGCCACAGGTAGAACTTGATTCAAGATGGGTTCATTCTGGAGATGGAATTGGAAAAGGAGACATTTGTACCTAGTGTTTTCAGAGCGTTTCCTCAACCGGGAGTTTGGTTTCCATTGTGAGTCTCCACTGACCAACCTCCTGCTGCTCGCTTAACCATGAGGATTGTGGGAAACAGATGATGTTGGAAGCCCATAAGAACATTCTTTCTAATCTGCTGACTTTTCATTTCCCAAATGCAACAACAACTTGCATTTATATAGCGCCCCTCAGCCAGGGTAGCGCAACATCAAAAACAATAATGCTAATAATGGGGCAGAGAGATGGGGGTGAGGGGGGTGACTAAGGCTAAGGTCTGAGACTACAATCTTATAAAGTCAGCAACTAATAGCAACAAATGGTGTATATATCAATACAGCAAAACTAGGCAATACTCTGTATATACTGTATATATATATATATACATGTTCGCAGGAAGCCAAGAGAGCCAATATTCAGGTCGCCACCGCCATCACTTCCTGTGTGCTGTAGTTAAATGTTAAGGTCCACACCTCAATCGCAACCCTGTGTTTTAATGGAATATGTTATGATGGAGTTCTACTGTGCACAGTCACATAATCACTTGAAGGAAGAGGTGAGATATCTTGGGATAGGAGCGGGATCTAAAGTGAATTCAGAACCCCCCCCACACTGTCAGCATTTTGTGAGGGAGTCAAAGAAAAAATTGCACAAGATGTTCAACACGCCCAGAGGGAGAGTGCAAAAGTAACTTGGAACATCAAAGGCATAAAATGAATACACAGTTACTGGAAAGGCAAGAAAGATAGCGAGAGAAGAGCGAGAGCTTGAGAGAGATATTGGAGCAATAAGTAAGAGAAAGAGCCCCTCCAGTGATATGCCTTTTTTGTGAATTCACCTGGGAATCACAATGATGGAAAAATCATGTTCAAAACCTGAATCTCTTCAGTGCCGATCACACGGTACAGAGACAAGTGGGCACTGCAAGAATCCAATTTCTATTGCCAGTTTTCGTTTAAGATGATATTTACATATAATTATAAAATAAATTGATTCTGCAAACTAAACTCCAGGGGGATTTTACCTCCATTGAACAGCTGTGTTTGTAGATTTTCTTTAAATATAAACAACGGGACATTGGCTCGGGTTAGCAGTGACACAGGAGCGACTGACAGACTGAACTTTGAGCAGCACCCAATTAATGATAATTCAATTACATTTAACAAAGTTTCCAATTTGATCGTGTTACGGAACTCACCCATCCTGGGTGGAGGTATGGCAAAAGCACAGCTATTTCTCGGAATATTGAATTTTATTAGCTTTAACCTGTATTTAGGCAAAGTGAAGTTAGGGGTGTTTGTGCTGGGGACTGGAATACCTAACCACCTTGGGTAACCAATGGACCTTTCTATGTCAGGTACAGCAAGGTGTAATATGAAGACAAGCTCCTTATAATAATAATAATCCTTACATTGGATATAGTTCTTATCACATCGTTGTGACGTCTCAAAGCGCTTCACAGGATATATTGTCAAGTGGCGTGACTGAATATTTTGTGGAGTGCTCGCAGGGCATTACAGTAAGCATACTGCAGCTGTGAAATGACCGTGTGGAAGTCGGTTGTTTTTTATCATCGACAAAATGACTAGATTTGGTAAGTAATTTGGTAAATATCAAAATACAAATATATAAATAATTGCTAATATTATCTTGAGGGACATCAGTAAGAATGAATATCGAATTCCACAAGGTCTTTGCCCCAAAATTGCAGCATACAACCATGAACCTGTGCCTAATTTTCACATTTCCAAGACTGAGGTGAATAGATTTTTATTAGGTAAGGGTGTCAAGGGATATGGAGCAGAGGCGGGTAAATGGAGTTGAGGTACAGATCAGCCATGATCTAGTTGTAGAATGGTGAAACAGGTTTGAGGGGCTGAATGGCCTACTCCTGTTGCTATGTTTCTTCTGGGCTTTACATTCTTAATCCCATTTGGTTGACCACACAGGACAGTGAGGACATTTTAAGCAGAGCAGTAATGGCTGCTCACAGCTGAGCTGCTGGTGGAATGATCGGCACTGGGAATCTGCACGCAAGGCCAGCCTTTGACTCCAGGTCCACTTCTGGCCAGAACAACACTCGAGGGTCTTGTGACATTCCCTTCAGTTAGGCTGCCTGATGTTTCAGAGGAAATTTGATTGACAACATCCCTGAAGCACATGCATATGTGTGTGTGGGGGTGGGAAGGGGGAGGGGGGGGGGCAAGCAAAGTAATACCCAGGAGGGAACCAATTGAGTCAACAGACTAAGCAGTAAGTCAATCTGCTCAGCCAACTATTCAGTTCAGTCCTGAAAGCACTGACTTTAAATTGAGTTGGGAGCTTCCTAGCTCTTCCAAGGATAATAACCTTTATTATTGAAGCTGCACAGAGGAACTTCACTGTCATTTCTATGCAGTGTGAAATGCAGGGTAGATACAATACGATTTACATTTATATAGTGCCTTTCATGTCGGGAGGATATCTGAAAGCGCTGAGGTGAGATAAAGATCAGAGTGGTGGTTAAGTGACCCCCACAAGCTTGGGCTTTAAAAGCCTGTGGATTGTAAGCGGAGATACGTTTGGGGCTTACAATTTACAGGAGGAGATGGTGCAGTGACTCTCAATTCCAACACTGTGATGAAAGGTTGCCAGTACCAGTGTAGAGAATGTCACAGCAATGCTTAGGAGCAACAGGGAGCAATATTTGGGGGCAGCCCTGCTCTGAGGCTTGTGGGCAGTGAGTTGTACCCACTGCTTTGTGTAATGAACTCTTTTTCTCCCACCGCACACTGGGGGAGAAATCCCAGCCGTGTCTAGATTTACTCTATCTTCTATTTTTTTAAGGAAGAATGCTTCAATGTCAAGACACCATTTGCAAAATTCTGGACTCTCTGAAATGCTCAGAAAATCTAGATCCCGGTGGAACTTCTCTCCCACCAATTCCATAGCCAGTTCTCTGATGGAATCCGAGGAAGTGGCTCCAGCCATAGGATACGGTGAACGAAATCGGGAAGTGAATGTTGGGTTATCGCATTACGCTTTGCCAACTCTGGGCTTCAGCAATTGTGGCTGGTTGTGGCGCTCAGTTAAGGGCTGAGCACCTTGCATTTATATATCGCCCATCACGCACAGCAGCGACCCAGAGCACTTGACAATGGCGGAGCACAATGTCGAACGGGGGGTTAGGCAGGTCAAAGGGGAAGCTCTTCAGGCATGATCTGAAGATGGGGAAGGAGGGGGCAAGGCGGAGGGATAGAAGAAGAGTGTTCCAGAGTTTCGGGGTGTAGTGGCTGAAAACGCGGACAATGGTGGAAATGGAGGGCCTGCGGGACAAGCAGCAGGCTGGAAGCCATTTGTTATCTAAATGATAGGGTGCCCTTTCGTGCAGTTGCCAGATTCAGCACTGAGCGGAAAATGCTTGAGCGAAAAAAAAAAGAAGCACATTTTGAGACTACATGTGGATAGCATGTGTGCATGCCACAGAATGCATTCCATCTGAATTCCATGGCACAAATGCATTCTTGTGACATGCACTTATGCCCCTTTGTCACAGTGCATTAAACTTAAACTTGAGGTCCGCGCAAAGCATATTAATGTAGAGCCTGAGGCACTGGTAGTGGAATCCTGATACCTTTGAGGCTTGTGAATCAATCACATTCACATCCCATGATAAACAGCCCGAGCATTTGTAAAATAGGTCTGAGATCCCTTCCCTGTCACTACACTTTGTTTTACTTATCGCTCCCATTATATTCAGCCAGGCTCGTCAGATTTGCAAGGTCTATGCGTTACTCCTGCAAAAGTCTGCTTCCGAATATTCCGTGAAGTTAAACCAAGACTAAAGCGTCGATTTTCAGGATGAATCTTGTCCCCGCTTCATTTCTCTCTCTCTACCCCCACAGATTCTGCTCTCCCACGTCTGTGTCGCCAGGAATCCATAAAACCGTAAGATTAATATCCATATTTGGACAGTGGATGTGATTTTAAATTAAAAATGAAAAATTACATTAATCTGAGAGACCTTCACAGGGTGCCTCATTTCTCATGTCACTTCACTTTCCACTTAGACAAATTATATCGGTAATATTTCTGTTATTTTAAATGGATTTACAGCATAATAGCAAACCTAGTTAGGGCAAAATGACTAACTGAACCATTCAGCATGTTATTCTCACTGACCAGTAACAAGAATCTGGCTGCAAGTTGCCGTTGATCTATGAGCCTGGTCAGTTACATCCGTCCAGTAATGGCAGCCTAATTACTCTCAAAACCGTCAAATCTCCGTCTGTCCTTTCCAGAACTCTCCTTTCTGCTCTTTTGTTCCATCAGATTTTTTAATGGCGACCATTAATCATAGGAACCACAGGGAGCAGCCCCCAGGGCAATTATTAGCCATTCAGTTGCTAAAAGACAGTCAGTGGCTTGTTTTGTTTTCGTAAATATGCTGGTGCCTGTCAGTGCAGTGGGAACGTCCCACTCGGGCAAGTGGGTAAACAGAGAAAAGCCTAACAGATAATAAGAGAGGACAAACACATTACAACATATTTTAAAAAAATCTCTTCCACCAACTCTCTGGAACTCCATCTGTCCCTCTGACTGGCTTCCTCCAGCTCCTCCTTCAAGGCCCTTCTGTGTGTTAGCCTGACTCAGTGGTAGAGCTCTTACCTCTGAGCCAGAAGGTTGTGGGTTCAAGCCCCATGTTTAAGCGATATTCCAAATCAGTGCTGGGGGTGTGTTGCATTGGCGGAGGTGCCGGTTGAGATGTTAGACTGAGGGCCTATCTGCCTGTTCAGGTGGATGTTAAAGATCCCATGCCAAGCTCTGGATGACTGACTGAAATATATCACAAACTGTGAGGAGTTTCAAGCGTGATGAGGATGTCATCAGACATTCACTTCATGACTGTTTGTGAGGGCATTGCTATGTGCAAATCAGGGCCTTTGGACGTCCTCCTGACGTGAAAATATAATTTGCTGTTGTAAATTGGCTACCACATTCGCCTACACAATGCAGTCACCAAACTTTACAGAATACCTTGTAAATTGGGTTGAGATATCCACTCAATGAGAAAATCCCTGTAGCAAATGTAAGGATTATAATATTATAAATCCTGAACAAATTAGACATATTATTATAAACCCTCTGTTGGGAGGATGGTAGGGTGCAAGGATGAGATCAAATGAGCAAAAGGCTTTCTTTATCTGAAATGCTCTTGTGATCTCAGGCTACAGAGACTCCTGTCTCTGAGGGCCAACTTATTCTGTGCATTTCCAGCTCACACACAGAAACAAAATACCGCATAGCATCTCAGCAATCACCAAACATCGGGAAAAGCTTGTACCTCCAACTCATGATATTCTGATACCAGGGCAAACAGACATTATAATGATATATTTTTAATGGGAAGAGAGTGCTTTACAGAAAAATAAAACAATCTCTTTCATTGGATTATAATATTCTTGGACATCCAGAGGACACTCAATGACACACTCCTAAATGCATAATTCATCCCATGAATGATGAGGATCAAATAGCTAACAGGGACCAGGAAGATAAGGAGAGTTTTAGAGGCTCCACTTATTCACAAGGGGAGTGTATTCTGCATTAAGTGGTTTGCTGTTCGATTCATAACAGTGCAGTACAATATGTGATACAATACTGATTGCTGATTTTTTTTAATGATTGCTTTACATAAAAGTTGCATTATTTGGGGCTGTTGTAAACACTGAAGGCGCTTTGATATCCCCCAAGTCCTTATATAAATTAGCTATTTTTAGTAAGTACTGGCTATCAACTTCAAAATCCTATTAGCGGGGTTTACAATTGGAATTTATGGACAAGAACAGGAACAGCCTGAAATGAGTACATATTTCAGTAAAGTTTATGGAGTCCTGTAGTGCATTGGTTAGAGCACTCGCCTCGCAAGTGAGAGGACCTGGGATCGATTCCCGGGAAGGGCGAAACGTTAGTAAAGTTTCCTTACTCCACACGACTCTATTTACCTTGCACTAAGTAGGAACCTGGTTGTTAGTCAATTGGCAGATAAGAATAATAATTTGGTCACTCAATCAACAACTGTTTGTGGGACACCCTGTGCCAAATGGCTGCCGTGTTTCACCCACAAAATATACAGTCAATTCACTTTATATTCTGTGAAGCTTTAAGACATCTTGAAGACGTGATAAGGCACTATGTTGAATGCAAGGATTATTATTATTATTATTATAAATTGCACGAAGCAAGTTAAAAGCTTCAGATTATTGACTTTGTTACACTTGAAATATTAACCAAAATAAACTTTTTTTTAATTATGATGTATTTCTGCTTATTGGTAATTTACCTGACCTGGATTCCCTATTAAGGAATTCCTGCTAAGGAATACCGCAAATTAGACCCGTATTATTTGAGCAGATTATACGTGGATAATCAATTACAGATAATGAGAGGACATAGATATAAGATGGTCACAAGAAGAGTGAGGAGGAGAGTTGAGGAGAATGTTTTCCACACAGAGAGCTGGTGTGATGTGGAACACCTGCCAAAGGCAGTAGAAGTGTGTTGTGATGCCTGCCAAGTAACATGGTAGAGGCAGAGTCCATTGTAGGTTTCAAGAGGGCAGGAGGCATAAAAGATAAAGAGTTGAAGTGATATGGGGAAAGGGCAGGACAGTGGAACTGAATGAATGATCTTGAGAGAAAACGACTCATAGAGTTGGATAAAATTTTAAATGGAATTGAAAATATAAACCCAGAACAATACTTTAGGATACAACACAACAGTAGAAGAAGAGGACACAGGTTTAGAGCTGCAAAGGGAATTTCAGTGCACACACCAGGAAGATTTATCTTTACTCTGAGGCTAATTAACGACCGGAACAGGTGCCAGGAAAAGTGGTTGAGGACATCATGGGAAACCTCCTTCTCCATTTGAATCATGTTATGGGATCTTTAACATCCACATGAACGGACAGATGGCATATCTCGTCCAGAGGATAGCACCTTGAACAATGCAGCACACCCACAACTCTGCAATGGATGTCAGACTAATTTCTTGTAGATCTAATTTGCAGTGATGTAGAGGTAAAAATTACATTCATGTATAAGGCCTTTAGCGATGTGTGATTATAATGAGAAATCCCAATTGGTGGCCAATATCACCGAAGGTGAAGTTCGTAACACTGAATGGAATTTGTACTTCATAGAGCAGGACGCATTAGGGAGTAAAGCTTCTTTACTCCCAATAGTATACAGGTAGAGTAAACGTCGTTTGTAGCATTTTGAAAATAGATTCAGCAATAACTTGATGTACATTGAGCTAAAATTCACTCTGTCGCTGTTGATGGGTCATTGCTGCCATGTTTGCACATTGGCTGCCATGTTCGTCCACCAAATTTACAGTCATACCACTCGACAGTATATGCTGTGAAGCGCTTTGGGACGTCTTGATGACACGATAAACTACTCCTTCAAATGCAAGGATTATTATTATATTGCTATAAATTACAAGGTATTCCTGAAATTAGCATTCTTTAGTTGAAGTCAATGCATGATTAAACCAATAACATTTTTTCGAAAAGCACATCCTCGACCCCGAAAAACAAAATCAATAATAAATGTATTATTAATTATGAATTGTATACTATAATTGAACTAATTATATTAAGTATATTAATTATTATGGTTATTGCTAATACTGAATGATAATGTAATGTACAGTGTGCACTGGCTTATTATTTAACACCGTTGTAAATATTAATGATGTTTTTCTCTGTAGTTATTCATTTACCTCGTTTACAGAAGGACTTACTTTGGACTATTGGTAATGTTTACACTTGCTTACTAACGCGCGTTGAGGTTACATTTGTACATCTGCTGTTAGCAGATTTCCCTGGTGAAGCTTTACTGCAGCGTTCCCATGTGGTCGCGAGTTCATCTATGGATGCTCCATGTAGCTAATTAACTGCATGATATAATAGACGAACAATAACAATTCACTTGAGTCTGCAATGGTATGGATTGTCAATGCATCCCTTTCTGTACGCCTCCGTAAGTGTACAGACTATTTTAAACCCTTCATTTTAGATTACAGGAGATTATTCTTAAATCCTCGCAGGCAGCATTCTTGAACTTTCTCATTGTCAATTCCCCTCCCTTCATTTCCGATTTCTGTTCATCTTTCTCTTCCCCAGTTACCGATATATATGTCTATCCTGTTCTCAATCTGTCTGTCTGTTTCTCTCCCTCTGTTCATGACCTGTGTGTGTATGCCTCTTTTTATCTTTAAATCTGTGCGCATCTCGCTTTGTTCCATATATTTCTGAGTGTCTCTCTCAGTTCCTGATCTCTGTGCAAAGGCAGCTCAGCTAAAAAGATTACGTTTGACTCAAACTTTTTGTGAGTTATAGCCTTGAGACTCTTTAGCGTAGAATACTGACTACAGTATACTGCGGACCTGCCTGGCTCAGAAACCGGACTACCGAGACCTCCACAGAGGGATTCTGACATTCCGTTGTCAAGCATTTCACCTTGAAGCCAGTTCAGCTCCAAGGAGACCCCGCTTTTTTTACTCTCGGTCGGCCTCTCAGTGATTTCTCAGCCATTACTGTCTCTCTATCCCTCAGTTGATCTGCTGTCTTCTGTTACCTTCTCTGTGAGATTTGTGTGTGTGTGTGTGTTTTTAAAATCTATTCCTATACATTTCTCTTCCTTTATTCTATTTTTTGCTCCCAGACACCACAGGGATTCCTGTCTGAGAATACACCAGTAAAAAAGTGCTCTGGAATAAATCAGTCCTCAAATCTGCTACCTTATGTCCCTCCATATAGGGCATTGCTCCCCATTTGAGGTGTGCTGAGAGATGAATGAGAGGACTGACCCACATATGTGGGTCCCCAAGCCTAACCTAACCCTAACACACATACATGGGGCAGGATTGTCATTCACCTCTGAGAGTACCTCTAGTTGAGAGCATTGGTCTGTATGCAGGAAAATAAGAGAATGTGGAATTATACTACTTCTCATAATAATAATCCTTGTGTTTGATATAGCGCCTTATCACATCGCTGAGATTTCTCAAAGCGCTTCACAGAATATATAGTAAATACAAAATACTGTAAAGTGAATTGACTGTGTATTTTGTGGGGGAAACGTGGCAGCCAACTGCTCACAGCAGTGTCCCACAAACAGTCGTGGATTCAATTTTTTCTTGTTGTGGAGGGATTATTATCTCCGGAAAGCGATCCACCAATCGACAAACAACTGGGTTCCTACCTGCTGCTAGGTAAGCAGAGGCATGTGGAATAGGGAAACTTGCCTAAGGTTTCACCCCACCCGGGAATCGAATCCGGGTCCTCTCGCTTGCGAGGCGGAATTGTGAGGCTAACCAATACGTTACGGGACTCTGACAATTAGAAAAAACCTATTCAAGCCATCAAACTTTCTCTTTCCACAGCCTATCAGGGACCCCACTCCGCTGCGAAAAGCAAAATGAAATAAAATAGAATAAACTAGAATAACGTCTTTGGAGGTACAATCAAATGCACTGGAAAATGCAAGCTTGCATTTGATAAACTTTCTGGAGGGCTGTAGTTTGCAGTGTACATTTAACGATGATAAGCACCCAATAAAATACCATTATATTCAGCAATCAGCATAAGATAGTCTCCATTGTCATTGTAATAAATTCATTTGCAGGCAATCTGATGGCATTCATTATACATTTTGATTTATGTTACTGCACTGCAGCATTAAGAAAACATGGGAATAATGCTGACATTTCTGTAAAATGGAGAGTGCCATTTAAGACACCAGAGAGTAGTTAATTTTTGTTAATATCAGCACTCGACAAATGGGGAAATCGAAGTGAAGCTCAAGTTACTCTAAAACAAATTGGAATAATTGGAAACCGCAGTGTTCTGCGACAGAATTCTTCATACATTTACCATAGAGCAAACAGTATAACTCACATACTTTCATACAGTATTACTCACATATGTACAATGTAAGGTTAATTAACAATACAAAGAGTTACGTGAAGGAAAGGAGAGCAACGGGATCACAATCTAACTAAAATTCCCCAATGGCACAAACAGGGCGTTGGATCTACCAAGCTCTTGCATCGTATCCACAAGCACATGTCAAATTCCTCATTTAGAGGAAATGCATGTTTTGCAAGCTGTTAAATGTGATCCCACCATCGAGCTGAGAGTGTCTTTCCTCCTATTAAAACAAATGTAGAACTTGATAGAAATGATCAACCATACTTTAGACTCCTGATGCTGGTTTCAAGAGCCTTGTGCCGCTGTGCTAAAGCTTAGACTTTGCATTAGTCAATTCCAAGCTTAACGGAGGACTGGCAACTCGGGTACTGTGCTGGTGCAGTAGGCATTGGCAATGTGCTGTGCCACATTAGGGGTTTGCAACTGATTCCCTCCCTCCCTTGCTCAACACAGAAGTCTGACAGAGGGAAAGCAACAAGCAAATCAAGATTTCACCCAAAGCGAAAGCTAAAAGGAGTCACTCGTCACACTCCTCACACTCCTTAGTTGGGAACTGAGAACCAGACTGCCCAGAGGTCTAGGAAACAACTGTCAACCTCCTTGGCGGGGTGTGATGGAGTGTGATGATCCCTAGTGTTAGAGGAATGAGCTAGCCTATGAGCAACAATCAGACAAGCAAAGGCTCTTGAGGAAAGTTTTGAGGAAAGTTGTCTCAGAGGGGACCTTTAAAAGATGCATAAGATTTTAATTGCAATTGAGAAAGTAAAATCAGAATAATACCTTTGGATGCACCAAGAGAGTAGAACAAGAGAACTCAGGATTAGAGTTGCAAACAGCAATTTCAGGAGAGACACTAGGAAATTATTCTTTATCCAGAGGATAATTAACGACTGGAACAAACTATCAGGTGGTTGAGGCCAGGACACTAGAAACATTTAAAAAGCAGCTTGATGTTATGATGGGAAGACGATGGTGTGGGTATTTTGGAGGGCTGATAATGGATGGGCCGAAGGGCCTTCTTCATCTGAAATAATCATGTAAACTTGTGAATAACTGTTTGTGGGACAATGCTGTGCGAAAATTGGCTGTCGGATTTGCCCACAATAAACCTCCACCGTCATTACATGTTACAATAAATCCTATGAAGCACTTTGGGATGTCTTCCCAAAGTGAAAGATATAAATCAAATGTAAGGATTATTATTATGTATTATTTTTATGTTCAGTATTTATGTTCAGTTATCTGCACACTTCCTGCTCATTAATGTTTTCTGAGGCACAGAGGAAAATAAATATTGTGACCAGAGCTCTATCGATAACCATTTATTTGACACTTGACTTTCTGCTATGCACAAAGTGGCAATCTTGGGGAAATGTCGCCTGGTGATGGGAAATGGACTTGATTTGGACTAGATGTTGTTTTGATTTGCTATTTGAGACAAGGCGAAATATCCAAACGTAAATTTATTAGAATTATTGAATTAAGGCATGACAAGAAGAGATCTCCATCGTGCCATCACATACATTTTGCTCGCAATATCTGCAAAGCATGAATATTAAAATTGCAATCCACCGACTATCACAATCACCTGCGAATCTTATTCGCATAATTTGAATATAATTTTGAATTCTGTTCATCCCTCTATTAGCATTAGTTGTCAGCCTTGCAGTAAGACTATAATTTCCACATCCCTTTGAAAATATAATAATAATAATAATCATTGCATTTGATATTGTGCATTATCATATTGTCTAGACATCTCAAAGCGCTTGACAGGAATCTTTTTAACTGCTAAAATGCAGTGACTGTGTATTTTGTAGGCAAATGCAGCAGCCAATTTGTGCCCAGCAATGTCCCACAAACAGCCATGACCCAATTTTATCTGGAGCATTGTTGGCCAGGACACCAGGAGATCCTCCCTTCTCTTTTGGAATCATGGCATGGGACCTTTAATGTCCATCTGAATAGGCAGGTGGTTTAGCATCTCATCTGGCACCTCCAACAAGGCAGTACCCACCCAGAACAATATTGATTTGGGAAGCACACACCATTTGCATGATTCCCAGTATCACCAAGGGGGGGTGGAAGTTGCATTTTGTTAACTAGAAAATGATCCTGGTATTTTTCTCCTTCCTCCTGAGATCTGGGAGAGGTGACTGGATGCGAATAGACTAACAAGGTTATTTCCTGACTGTGTGTCCTGTCCGATGAATTTTTCGATGTCGCCCATACTCTATTCTATACGTTTTGAGAATTTGCCCCGTGCACTTACAAATAATAATGAACAATTTAACTTTTCACAACCTTGCATTAAGAGAAGGAAATTTCTCCTGGTGTCCTGGCCAAAATTTCTCCTCTCCAACCACAACATAAATTAGTCACTACTTCAGTGAGTGAGTAGTAAACATATGGAACAGGCTCCCTAGGAAGATGGTGGAAACAGGAAGTGTTTGTCTCAAGAACAAATTAGATAGATTTCTGTTACAAAATAATATCTTAGGATACAAATTATAGTGTGGGACACGACATGTCAAGCGACTGCCCTGATGATGGAGGGCGCATTTCTCCCAGTGTCCTGGCCAACAATCCCTCAGAGAAATTGAGTCATGACTTCATAGCTGTTTGGGGACATTGCTGTGCGCAAATTGGCTGCTCTGTTCAACTACAAGGCGCACAGTCACTACACTTCACTCTAAATGCTGTGAGGAACTTTGAAATGCTCTCCTGATGTGAAAGTACTCGAGACGCTGTCCAGCGTAAAGGGCGCTATATAAATGCAAGTTGTTGTTGTTGAAAGGCGCTACTTCAAATACAAGGACTATTATTATTACCAACTGGTTAAAAAATAAATTGGGGAGAACCAAGGGTTAATGCACTGCAAGCTTGCTCGCAATATTCCCAATAGCTTCTAAATAAATGAGTTTGAACCTTTCAGAGTGAACAGTTTAAAAAGCCACTGTCAGTCACTGAGCAGATCGGCTGACCTTTGCAGTGCTGACATTAGGATCTCTCATCTGACTTTTATTAGTAACGCTGGAAGCTTGCTGGCTTGGTCTGATTTAAGTCCATAAAAGAACATTGAAATAATTCGCTACACAATAGTCAATGGGTTTTGTGCTTTTATTTCTCGTCAGCCTTTCCCGGCATCACAGACACTGACTGCCTTTGGGGGGAAGGGAGTAAACAGAACGTCAGTCATTGACTATGTGTTCAAGGTAACAATTCAATTATTACTAGGAAGTGAACACACAAACCAGAATACTAATAGCTTCACTGTTAGTAAGCTCTAAGTTGCATATCAACTGCTTGGGTCCAATAATGGAACACAATAACAGGAAAACGTGAGTGACAGCCAAATATGAGTCAATATGTTGCTGTAAGATGCAGTCTCTGTTTAGGTCCCAACCAATCAATCACGCTTTCTAAGAGATTGCAATCTTTGTACTTTTCGAGCCTTTAAACCATTAAGGCACAATGAGTGCTCTTTTTTCTTTCAATGAGTAGAAAAATGCCATTGCCCTTTATTGTATCATAATCTCCCTTGTTGAGAGCTCCCCTAATGTTTCCAGTCTAAAGATGACTCACTCAATCTACTAAATTTAAGGATTATTATTATTGTTATGCTATATGTACGTCAATATTGTCAGTGGTTAGAGCACTCGCCTCGCAAGTGAGAGACCTGGATTCAATTCCCGGCAGAGCAAAATGTTGGGTAAGTTTCCATACTCCACACACCTCTGTTTACCTAACAGTAAGTAGGAACTCGGTTGTTAGTCGATTGGCCGATCACGTTTAAGGGGGATAATAATTTCTTAAAAAAAATAATAATTTGGTCACTCAATCCACGACTGTTTGTGGGATACTGCTGTGGGTTATTGGCTGCCGCGTTTCGCCCACAAAATATACAGTCAATTTACTTTGCAGTATATTATGTAAAGCGTTTTGAGACATCTCAACGGCATTATATCAAATGCAAGGATTATTATTATGTATAAGCTAGAAAGAGAACTTGTATTTCAAAACACCTTCTCATATTGAAACAGGTCAAACAAAGCGTGACGGGTAATTACTATTTACAGCAGATTCCCCCAAAGAGCTATGAAGTGAAACGTTATAGTGAACCGCATTCTATAAATGCACATTGTTGTTCTTGTGGTTCAATGACCAATTAATAATAATAATTTGGAGGAATTTTTGCCAGAACCCCGGGACAACCTCCCTTCTCTTTTTCATTGAGATGCCATGTCATGGCATGTTTTTCCACCTGAAAAGGCAGACATCTCCTTAAGCATTTCATCCGATTGACGGCGTCCCCAACAACCAAACGCTCCCCCCAGGACTGAGCTGGCAGATCGCATCCTGACACAGGGTTTGAACTCACAACTTTAAGACTCAGAGACGACAGTACTACCAACTGAACCAGGCTAACACCTAATAATTTAGCTGCCACAAGATACACGTACACATGTGCTCCACTCCCATTGTTAACAATGGGAAATTAATCACATAGTATTGAAACTAACTTGATGTGTACAGTTGCTCATTTATCATTAGACACTTTAAAAAGAAGCCTGGCTCAGTTGATAGGACTCTCGCCTCTGAGTCAGAGGTTTGTGGATTCGAGCCACACATTGGGACTTTGAACTCACATAGTCTATGCTAACATTCGACTGCAATGCTTATTGTTGGAGGTGCCGTTCTTCGGAGAGATATTAAACTAGGGTCCCACCTACCTGTTCAGATGGATATCACTCAGAAAGATAAAGGAGTTTCTCCCAGTCAAGAACATCCACAGATAAAACAGGTCAATCACTTCAATGTCAATCACAATCAAATGCTTCGGGACTTTGTTGTTTTTCACGGCTCGTTGCGGGACACTGCTGTGTACAGCTGTAAAATACACAGTCACTATACTTTAAAGTAAATCCCGTGAAGTGCCTCCAAAGCACTTGAGTGTCAGCCTAAGCATGAGCTCAAGCCTCAGGTTAGGGTTTGAACCCACAAATAAAAAGATAATAACATTCAGTGTAGTGCCTTTCACGTCGGGAGGACATCCCAAAGTGCTTCACCGGTTAAACTGTAAAATGCAGTGACCATGTGTTGTGTGATGGATGTAAGTGTCAATGTGGAGTGCACATCACCAAGGTTGAAGTTCACATACTGAGGCATCCCCTGCAATCTTCTGACCCCAACCGCAACCGCCACCGCCTGAGCCCAGCTGATAACCAGGGCAGTGCAGCCGAAGATCAAGAAAAAAAAGTCAAGCAGAGCAATGATCATAACACAATCAATACAACAGAGATTTAATAATGAAGGATGCAGTGGAGACAGAGAGAATGGTTGGAAGCAAGCTAGGAATGAGAGAAAAACCAGCGAGCACAAGTCAATCTTTGATTGTCTCCTGTGGAAAATGTACCAAGATTAACATCCTTTACCTTGATATTTATGTGCTCAGGGTCCCAGTCTGCCAGTTAATTGGAGCATTGCAGAGGATGGTGACTGAACACTGACACCTTGATTGCCTGTAAATAAAAAGGTTTGCCATTGGCAGGAAGTAAAATATAGATATTGTTCTCTAGAGCTGAGTAACACGATGAAACTACATTCGTATTGAACAAATGCAAAGAATAATTACTTACTTTCTTACTTTCTGTTCAAGAACATTTCTCTGCGCAACCTTTGGGGTCAGGGAAGCACAGTCAACAGCATTGGAACAGGTAGACAGGACCTTGGTTTAACGTCTTGTTCTGAAGGACGGCACCACCGACATTGCAGCTTCTGCTTTGGAGCATCAGCCTGGACTATGAGCTCAAAGTCCCAGCGTGGGGCATGAACCCACAACCTTCTGACCCAGAGCCGTGTTTTCCCTTGTGTCAGATGTAATGCTGACTATTGGAGGCATGCAGAAGGACTAATCACCTTCAGTCCACCTGAAGGTTTCAGATTGTCAGGATGCTTCTTCCTTTACAAAAGAGAGACTGTGTGTACCTGAACCTATTTTAAAATACTGTATTAAGTTCAACACAAAGACAATGAAACTCCAACAGCCTTCCAGCAGAGTCTGACCCTGGGGAACATTTGCTTCTGTGATTGATGCTGCTCAGAATCAACACGAGCTGGAGAATATTCTTTTCTTTCCCCCGGATTCACAAGCTCACACGCAGAAAAAGCACGTCCCGGTGTTGCCCTGGTGATCTTTTAATTTCTTCTTTTACACTTGTCACGCTAATTCACACGCACCAGCCTCCTGCTGAGCCAAGCTGTCCTACCACTCAGATTCCATTCCAGTCTCCTTCAGCACGCCTCACACCATTATACTTGATGTAGTTCATCTCAGATTAGTTCCTTTTGCAGAGAGGAGGTGTGTTGGGTGGGAACCCTTTTGATTAGCTGCTCAAGGGACCAGGAGAGAGGCTTTATCTCCCAGGAGTTCAACTGATGTCTTCAACACTTATTTGTGTAGTAATTTCAAGGTGATAGACTCCACTGAAAGTTTCCGTCCCTCATATGTGGTTGAGAAGCAGGAAATTACACACCTGATTATGGGAAGTTTTTGTTACAAGTTGAATTCTGAAAAGCTGATTCTGGACAGGTTTGTTAGTATAATTGGGATCACTGGGATCAGTTAGCATTCCTGCAGATCAGTGGATGTTAATTTGTAACAGTAAAAAGAAGAGTGCTTTTGGACATTGAATCTGAATGAGTTCTGCCTGCTTTGATTTCCAATCTGTCACTACACGTTTGAGATCAATACCAGTCAGGAAATTTCCATTTGCATCCCAGCAAGTTGCTCGAAAGTTGTGCCTGGTGCAATGTGGCTGGGCTGCCAAATTGGAATGAATTCAGATTAACAGGTGAAAGCGGTCAGACAATATAATAATAATAATAACAACAATCCTTGCATTTGATGTAGCGCTTTATGAAACATCTTAAAGCACTTCACAGAATATACTGCAAAGTTAATTGTTTATTTTGTAGGTGGATCACCTCAGCCAATGGTGCATAGCAGTGTCTCTCAAGCAGCCATGGACAGAGTGACCAAATTATTATTTTTTTTTTGAAGGGATTATTATCCCCGGAAAGCGATCCGCCAATCGACTAACACCGAGGTACCTACTTACTGTTACAGAGGCAGGTGGAGTAAGGAAACTTGCTTAAGGTTTTGCCCGACCTGGGAGCTGAACCCGGGTCCTCTGACTCCGAGGTGAGTGCGCGAAACCACTATTTTATGGGACCCTAATCTTGAGAAAATGCAAGTGGAATGGGCAGATGCCTTGTGTCCATAGCCCGAGAGAATGTTGATGAATGACAGTTTTAAGATGTTCTTAGAATCTCATTGAAAAAATCTCCAATAAGCAGTTTTAAAACCAATAAATGTGTCATGAATTATTTTGTGGCTAGAAGAGCGGCTTTTATCACTTGCACCGCGGTATATTTAAAAAATAATGATAGTTGGCGGATGGCCAGGAATACCATCATGAAGGGAAACAAGAACTTTCACTTTTATAAAACTTTCACCCCTAAACGTTTCAAAGTACTTCACAGATAATTACTTCAAGTGTAACTTGTTTTCTTGGATGCAAATGCAGCATCCATTGCAATACCACGGTCCCTCAAACAGTCACAAGAAGAATGACCTCTTAATAATAATAATAATAATAATGCTTACATTTGATATAGCGCTTTTCTAGACGTCTCAAAGCGCTTCACAGAATATGCTGTAAAGTGAATTGACCGTATATTTGTGGGCGAAACACGACAGCCAATTGCGCACAGCAGTGTCCCACAAACAGTCATGGATTGAAAATGACCAATTTATTATTGTTTTGTTTTTTGGAGGGATTATTATTAGGCGTGTGGAGTAAGGAAATTTGTCCAAGTTTTCGACCTGCCTGGAATTGAACCCAGGTGTCGTAATATGGAGGGTTGTTCCACTTTGGGGTAAGAGGGGGGCGTGGGATTGATTGGATAGCTCTTTCAAAGAGCAAACACAGACACAGTGGGCTGAATGACCTCCTTCTGTGCTGTAGGATTTTGTGACTTTTGTGAAGAGTGTCCCAGGATCTTTGATGCCCACTTTCATCAGACAGAGGCTTTGATGTCTCACCTGAAAGATGACACTTTGAACAATATGATGCTCCCTTGGAGTGTTCGCCTGGGCTGTGAGCTCAGACAAAATTACATGGGGCCTGACTCCATAGCTTCCAGTCTCAGAATGAGAAACGTTACCAACTGAGCCAAACTGACAATGAACCCAGGTAACGGGAATCTTCAGGAGAAATTTAGCAAAGGTTTACTTTTTGAGTCTAGCCCAGCTTGCAGTTTCATTCGGATGAATAAATAATCCTTCTGTTTGACATGCTGCCTTTCATGTCAGGAGGATTTCACAGGATTTACTCTAGAGTGTGGTGATTGCGTGTTTCATAGGCAACGCCTGAAATATATGTGTATATTTAGTTACTGGTGTTTAGCAGCTCTGCATTGATAGCTCAGTGATGTGATGAATGCCTTTGTTTTAAGGAATGTGTGTGTCGGCAGGTTTAGGAGAACCATGGGATGAGTCATGTACACTGGTAATTTTACGTTGTCTACCACATCTCAGACATTAAGTTCAGCAAACCAGCAGTAGCTGCACAATGAATCACTGAAGCCAAGTCCAGCCAGCCCACACACAATGCAACTGACTACTTAACTCTACTGATGGTGCGTTGCAGCCTACAAAACACACAAACAAGCATTGTACACAACCTGTTTAACTCTGGGATGAGGTACACAGTGCCCAGAGGCGCTGCAGAGGAGAGCAACAAAGCTAATTCCCAATGTTCGAGGCAAACCAACTCAGCATATAATAATGGACTTGAACTCACACAGTCTATGCTGACACTCCAGTGCAGTGCTGAGGGGAGCGCTGGATTGTCGGAGGTGTTGTCCTTTAGATGAGACGTTAAACTGCAATCCCGTCTGCCTGTTCAGGTGAATGTTAAAGATTGCAAGCCACTATTCAAAAAGAGAAGGGAGTTTCTCCCTCCTGATGTCCTGGCCAACAATGCTCCAAATAAAATTGGTCACTCATTTCATGGCTGTTTGTGAGACGCTGCTGTGTGCAACTGGCTGGCTTGTTTTGCCCACAAAATACACAGTCAATCCACTTTCCAGTATATCCTGTGAAACACTTTTAGATGTCCTGATGACATGATAAGGCACTATATAAAATGCAAGGATTATTATTATTATTATTAATAATAATCCCTGTTGTGCGTAAAAAAAACCAAGAAACTCCTGACATGATGAACTAACAGCGGTAACTATCTGCCAACAGCAAGAATCCTTCAAGGCAACCTGTCAAATCTGAACCTTTTGATCATTTTTAGCACTTCTTGCACACTATCTGAGGTTCTGAATTTCATGGTTCAGATGAGCTAATTTTTAACTGTACAGTACACTCTCGGGTCAAAGAAGTCGTTTGAGGAGTGAAGGCTATTCATGGCTTGCGAGATGCCTATTCTCTGCAGCAGCACTACAGAATAAGATGCTGTTTGATATCCTTGTCTGAAGTCCATTTAATTTCAAACTTTCCACATATTTTGATGAATGAAAGCAGTCAAATGACTAGGGACTCTTTCCTCGTCTCCTCTTCTCCTTCTTCCTCCCCTGAGCAGAGCGAAGTAAAAATAGCTTTGTGTCCAGTTCATTCATGCTTGCGATTACAGAGATTTACGCTGAAGGGGAAATAAGGGTGCGACTGCAGGGCAGGTGCACCGAAACCTGCCACCATTAAGCCATCAAACCGTTACAAAATCTACAAAGTTATGTTTTGTGCAAGTTGTTGAGCGCTTTCAACACAAACCGCCACATTCTGTCACTTGTCTGCAAGTGACTCTTATAAACTACAAGCTATTGACATTGCACGCGTGCACTCCCACATGTCATTAAGTGCAGACCCACAATCGAGTTTCTACATACTGCAGGTAAACAGAGGTGTGTGAAGTAAGGAAACTTGCTTAAGGTTACACCCTGCTTGGCAGGTTCCGAGATCCCATCATCTCCCATCCTCGCTTGGCTCCACTGGTTCCCCATATCTCAGCGGATCAAAATCAAGATCGTCTTCCCTCCCACATCACCCCCACCACTCAACAGCTCGGGCTCCAAACTAGGACTGTGACATGTCCACCTGAAATGAAAGGCGCTATATAAGCTTTTGGTGTCTGTTCTTGTGATACATATTACGGATCTCAATAAAACACAGAATGATAATGCGAAGAATGAAGTCTGTTCAGTCTTCTTTAACACATGGATTATTCTAGGCAAATTGCGCTAGAACGCACCAATGCTCCTTATAAATCACCGCAGAGAAACCTTCCAATTTGTCATTACACTTCAATGTGGGAGAAACAAATCAAAATGATTGTGCAGGACCTGTGAAACATCCTCGATCACCAGACACACCGAGCATCCAGCAGATTTATATCACAGAACACAGTCTGTTGGGAGATGCCAGGTGACAGGTCCACTGAGATGCCATTCTACTCAAGGCGCAATGCAGGAAGGCAATGGAATAAAATATTCCAGCTCCAATACTGAATGGATTTCTCTGCATCATATTGTCTTACTTTATGGCCAAAGCACTCGGCAGGAAGTTTGGTTTGTCATTCAAAGCTGTTTCGAAATTTCCCTTGAAACAAAGTGAACGTTAGCTACTGTGTCAACATTTTGCTGGCTTATTTCAGGGGGATTCCTGTCATATGGTGCAAAATGGGACAGGCTGGAATGTCAGCCTGGATCAATCTGGTAACACTCTCGCTTCTGAGTCAAAATGTTGTGGGTTTAAGGCCCCATGTCAAACCTTGGAACTCAGACCATCTAAGCTGATATTCGAATGCATTGCTGGGTGTGCATTGTGTTGTTGGAGATGCCGTTATCCTTAGGATGAGACATTAATCCAAGGTCCTGTCTGCCTGTTCAGGTGAACATTAAGATCCCATGGCGTGCGGGGAGCGAGCCAGCGTGTGGGTATCTTGGCTTCTCTACGGATCCCCATCCACTGCTTTATAACAGCGCTTCACTGCATGGATCTATCTTCCTGTTAACCATCCCAATCAGTGCTGCATATTGAGTTTCCCAGGGCAGCGCATTCTACAATCTGAGGAGCCTTTGTCTGACAAAGCGTATTCTAATTTCACGTTTTAACCGGCTTTGCTCTAATTTTGATTGTCCCCTTGTTCTTAAAAAGTGAATCGACTTTCAAAGTTTCCTCCACGCTCCATGTATAAATAGTTCACATCAGTGTAAAATAAGTCTGAATTGCCAATTAATTTTTATATGCAAGATAATTTCACGACGTAAGGTGGATCTGGTGTTGGCTTCATTAGTTATGACTAATTAATTCCAACAGTCATTAAGTGAAATCATTTAACCTTTAGGAGCCCTTAAGAAATTGTGGTCGAGGAAATGTTATCAAATTAAACAAAAAGTTTAACCAAATAGGCTTTTTGGGGGGAAAAAGTATCCTGTGATTAAAGAGATATTTGATGAATAATGAATGTGCTTTGGAGGCTCAGTAACAAAATAAAACTTCCAAAGACATCTCAAGCTGCTTGGAAGGTTGGTATGAATTTCCCCCTGGAGCTTTTCTCTTGTTCTCAGCATGGAAACAGTCTGAGGTTGGTGGGTGGATTTGTAAACGTATTTTTGCTGTGCAAATTTTGCTGATCCCCTTGGATTATACAACCTTGCATCATTTTCAAAATAAAGAGTTAGGGAATACCTTAGCAGAAAGATACGAAGCTTGGTGCAAAGGTACTGAAGACGTTGTGATAGATAGATGGACGGATGGACAGATGGACGGACAGATGGAGGGAGAGAGGGAGGGATAGTCAGAACACAATGAATTGCATTTATGACTCTCTTGGGAGAAACTCTCAACATTTTTCTCCTGTTAGGTTTGTGGTAAACCACTCCTGTTAGTGCCTGTGATCCGTGGGTGTTTTGTAGTAGTAAACTGTAAATGTATGGAGCAGGCTCCCTTGGGAGATGGGGGAAGCAGAAAGTGTTGATTCTTTCAAAAGCAAATAAGATAGATTTCTTTTAGGAAATAATATCTTGGAATACAGTATATAATTTGGGACATGACATGTGACTGCCAGGATGGTGCAAGGGGAACTGGAAGGACTTTGGTCTTCTTTTGTCTAGCAATTCTTATGTTCTTAGGAAAGGTTCTGCACACAGTGGGAAGCATTCCATGAAAGTGCAGTATCTGCTCAAAGGATCGTCGACACTGTCCACAAACCCATTTGAGCAAACCTTTCCAGATTCATACTCTTGCTGTGCAATTCCAATGGCCTAAGAAGCCATTTCCCTTTCTCTCACAAAGCAACGAATTTCAATCGAACCTGCTCACATTTTCTTCAAGTGCACACCTTCAGTGCATTAAATAATGTCATTTTCACAAGACAACAGGTTTAAAACAGATAGAGAACCCAGTACAGGAGGCTAGCATAAACGTATGATCTCTAACTTAATTGTTTTTAGCCCACTCTTTTTATCAATCCCACTTTCCAGATCTTTCCCCATACATTGATTGCAAAATATAACACCTTGTTTTATCTCGGGGAAAACCTATTCTAAATACTTGGAGAGAGAAAGATTGTTATGTTCCCCAAAGCAAACAGAATACGATGGACCAGTACAGAACTGCAACAGTGCAAACCACTTCTTCTTACTTAGCAGACATAATTCTAGAGACCTTACAGTAGGACGCTACCCCATGTGAAGGGTGCTGTATAAATGCAAGTTGTTGTTGCATAGCTCTCCATTTAAATCGATAGTATAGAAATCCAATGGACCAAACCTTTTCTCATTCATTACTACTATATTGTGTTCCTGAAAAATGCAGAGAATATACAGACATCATCTTCATAGTATAAAATCTTGCCTAACTATTTGTTACATAATGTTCAGCACGATTAACACAATTTCGCCCACTTTACAATATATTCTGTGAAGCGCTTTGAGATGTCTCAACGATGTGATGAACCGCTATATTAAATGCAAGGATTACAATATTATTGTAACACACTCACAGTTGACTGTTCCACTTCTCATTATGGATCAACAGAGAATACTGGGGGTGTAATTGGGAGCCCAATATTGCAGGGAGCTCAGGGATGTATTGTGAGAAACTGGGACGTGAATAACAGGAATCTCTGCAAAATGGAACAGTGATAAAGAGAAGTGGGAGGAAGAAGCTCCAGGGAGACAAAAAAAGGCAGATGAGAGACGACAAGCAAGAGATTGAGGGACTGACCTGATAAAAGCTATTTACATGGGGAAGGTGATGTACTCATGCAAAATGTACCGCTTTGTATTTTCATAACCTTGAAAGTGCCACAATATTGGCGAAACTCAGAAATGTGTAAAAACAAAAGCTAGTTTAATCTGAGAAAGTGTCGATTCTTGTGATGGACACAGAGAACCTGTGCAATACAATTGTTTCTGACAGGATCTGAAAATTAGAATTAATTTTGAAGAAGGAAGGTGGGTTTCCAACACTTGTTCTGTTTACACTGAGGGCATAGATCCTCCCACTCACATACCGTTAACCCTGCAAGCCAAAGCCCTCACGGGTAGGGTATTCCTAGCTGGACAAGCAGCAGGAAAGCTTGCCAGACAGTGATATTAATGGCAAGCTACGCTGTTTCAACTGGTCAGACTCCAGCAGTACCCCAACGTCGTAGCTCTTGCCAACCTGCGCCTAATACTTTCTGGAATTAGGTAAGCAGGATGTGTCCCTCCAGGGAAAGAGTGCGTACTCCATTCCAACAATCTATCTCTGGAATTTCCATGTGTAGTTGGAATACATGGAATTCTCAGCTTTGTTTGGATGCTCTTAATCATGGTGATGGGTTTACGCATGTGTCGGACACCTGGCTGACCAAAAAAAGACATTTGTTTTAAGATCAAGGATCACAAAACATTTCTTTGGAGGAAATAAAAACAAACAAAATGTCATCACACTCCAGCCAGCGAGAGCAATCAGATATCAATCAAAGGAAGATGGCAATTGGGATAAAGGTGGCCTGCCTTAACTCGCTGCGTGTTCAGCTTACTTTATTTAACATTTGTCATATGCTTTGCATTTGCGGTCGATTTAAATGGAGTGGTCAAATACAAAAATGCAGAGTTCTTTGCTCTCGTCGTATCTTCAAGTCAAAAAACTCTCACCTGTTAAGATTGGATGTGGCCCTGACTGAATAGTAGCTGATTCACATCAGACACGTAAGAATGTCAAATATGTGGGAAGGAAACACTTTCATGCATCTTCCTATTCATCTGTTCACCTGTTCACTCACGCACCACAGTAACATCTAATTGCTGTGATGCGTGAACTGAATTGGGGGCAGTGGTAAATATAACCCCTGGGAGGCTGCATTCAGTTCAGTTCATCTTGATCCCAACCGAATATGATCTCTAAAGGGATTGTAAGCATAAAACTAGCACAAAGATTGCAAGTTCACGTCTCAGGGCTGCCTGTCATTGAAACTCATTTTTCTCGAGTGGCTAAGTTTTGTTGGGTCTGAACAGATTGTTATGTGGAGCAACATCTATTTGCGAAGTTTGCAATTTCAGGGAGGGAACAGCTGCCCTGTTTTGATGTGTTTTTCAGTCAGTTGATCACAGAGTAAGACTGACACAAGCATTCAGAGCTCTGAGCAGCTCTGAGTTGGAGGAAAATGTACAGGGCTTAGCACTGGGGCATTCATGGGAAGACCAAGTTAGAAAATAGGAGGAAAAGCCAACATATGGAAGGACCTCGGTATCATGCTCGCCACGCCAATGTTTCACTGAATCCGAATATTCCCTGTGACAGGAGTTAGTGGACTCAGGACAGTTTCAAGAAATAAGCAGGTTTCAAGTTGAGCTTCTGTAAACCAGCCAGGTCAGATTGACACTCAGTAATTTTTGGCCACCAACCCCCAAAGATTTAGGAATAATAAGTCATGTGATGGCTGTTAGTCACATCCAAGGCAGGTCTTTAACTGAGCGACAGAGCTACCTGCCTATTGAGAAATAAAACCCTTTGCACTTCAGGTTGGCTGATGCATCGCCACTTATCTCCGTACTTGTGAGGCCAGCCATCCCCAAAAGCCAGAAGTCAACAAAGGTGCATATCATCGTCTCTACTTGTCTGCACTTTTGTGGCTGAGAAATCAGGCTCCTGGAGTACTTTACAGCTTACAGTTCTGGTTGTCACAACAAAAAGGCCTGGAAGCGATGCAAAAAGTGAGCAGCGAGGTTAATCCCCAGTGTTTCAAGGATGAGCTGTGGAGAAAGATGAGCTAATATAGGATTCTCTTCAGCCTTGAAAACAGGCATCTCAGAAGGGTCCTTAAGAAAATATATCTGGAAAAATACAGCACTTTCAGCTATACTTTCAGATAAGCCAAAATGTCATGTCTAAAAAATATCGATTCAAGGCTGTGCAGCGGAAGTTTAGGACTGACACTGGAACATATTTCTTACGGCACGGTGTAACAAACGGCTGGAATGGGCTGACAGGAATAACATTTGAGGTCCTTTCTCCATTCTAAAAATTCTTATAGAAATAACAATCCTTCCATTTGGAATAGCAGTTATCATGTTGGGAGGTTCAGCATATTTCACAGGGTATTGTAAAGTGTAGTTAGTGACTATGTAATCACCACTCGACCTGGTGATTACCGGGGCCTTAATGTCTCGGACCTCACAATCACTGATAAAGCATCTCAGATCACCATTTCATCTCCCTTAATTCCTCAATCCCCTCTCCCCACTGCCACCCAACCCACCTCCACCTCCTATCACCTCTGGAAAATAATCTTCCCGCACTCCCTCTCCACTGTCCTGGAGTTGTCTGAACTCCTTCATCTCTGGCCTACCACCTGCACCAACTTATCCTCCTCATTCACTCTCCTGCACAACTTCCTTCCCACCATTCTTGATGCCCTTGCTCCCTTTCAACTCCCGAACCACCTTCTACTCACGCAATTTACCTCGGTACACCAGCCACCTCCACTCACTCAAGGGTCAGGTGCATGCCGCTGAATGCACTTGGCTCAAATCTGATTTAACAGTCCACTGGCAGATCTGGCTGGACCACATAAAAACTTACCAATCCGCCCTCGCCTCCACTAAATTGTCCTTATATTCCAAGATAATCTTGGAGGCCAAGGGCAACCCCAGGTTCTTCTTCTCCATCACCAAACAGCTCCTTGGTCCACCCTCTCAGGCCTTGTCCAACCTCTCCTCCAACTCCAACTGAGAGGAGATGTTGGATTTCCTCAAGACCAAAATCAAGAGGATTGGTTCAACCACCTCCACCCTCCCAACCGCTAACCCCTCCACATCTTTCCCTCACATTTTGGCCCCTACCCATCCCTCCCTCCACACCTGTCTCCCCCTCCTCTCTCACCACCACTATAACCCGCATGAAGCCCACAACTTGCTCCCTTGACCCCATCCCTAGGAGCTAGATCAATATCTGATTCTAAAATGGACTGGAGGTTACAGGGAGAAGTTTGTGTGACCAAATGCTCAAATTGAGAATTATCGTTCAGGCACACCGGGATCACAACAATATAATTCCCAGCATACAAACAATCTGGAGTTAAATAATGATAATAAATAATAATCCTAGCATTTGATGCAAACCCATATCATGTCGTCAAGACATCTCAAACCTCAAAGCGCTTCACAGGACTTAACAGGGAAGTGCAGCGTTCCGAAGGGAATTGGATAGGTACTTAAAAAGGAAAAATTTGCAGTGCTATGGTGCAAGATCAGGGGAGTGGGACTAGTTGGTAGCTTTTCCAAAGAGCCGACACAGGCGGGATGGGCCGAATGGCCTCCTTCTGTGCTGTAAGATTCCATGATGTGTCGTGATTATGTATTTTGTGGGTGAATGCAGCAGTCAATTAGCACATGGCAATGTCCCACAACAACCATTGAAGTGAGTGACTGATTTTATCTGAGGGATTGTTATAATAATAAAATAATAATAATCCTTGCATTTGATATAGCGCTTTTCACGTTTTCTAGACATCCCAAAGCGCTTCACAGAATATACTGTAAAGTGAATTGACTGTATATTTGTGGGCGAACGCGGCAGCCAATTGCGCACAGCAATGTCCCACAAATAGTCATGGATTGAAAATGACCAATTTATTATTGTTTTGTTTTTTTGGAGGGATTATTATTAGGCGTGTGGAGTAAGGAAACTTGCCCAAGGTTTCTCCCTGCCTAGAATTGAACTCAGGTCTCTCGCTTGCAAAGTGAGTGCTCTAACCACTGTGCTACAGGACTCCTGAGTTGGCCAGGACACTGGGAGAAACTTCCTTCTCTTTTCGAATAGTGGCATGGGATCTTTAATGCCCACGTGAACAAAGAAACGGGACCTCGGTTTAATGTCTCATCCAAGAGACAGCACCTCCAACAATACAGCTGACCCTGAAGTATCAGCTTTGACTGTGAGCTCAAAGTCCCAACGTGGGGCTTGAACCCATAACCTTCTGACTGAGAGGCGAGAGTGCTACCAGCTGAGCCAGGTTGCTACTGTCCAAAATGCCCATGTGCCGTTCAGTTGATGGGATGGAGTTTACCTTTGAAGATCATTGAATGATCTCCTAGGCCTTTCCTTCCTCAAAGGTTGAACTCGAGCCAAAACAACAGCAGCGAGGACCAAAAGCTATAAAGGGATTAGCGGCTGTCCAAACCACTATCCATGTTAAAAAGGAGGTTGATGGGCCAAATTGCCATCTTCATTCCACCCACTCTTATGTTTCATCTTCTGAATTGACATTTTGTTGCAATTTATCCATCATAGCCTATGCATTTTTGCTCATTTAAATTCATTAGAAGACTCAGCCCCTCCTGCTGTTCCACATTAACATCCAACACCACATTTTCCCAGTGTATCAACTGATGGCTCACCTTCCCCTCGCACACTGCTGTTGCATTATAACTTTGGCTTTGGTTCCTCATAAGTCTTCATTACATCCATTACCTTCCTCCATCAATCTTAAGTGTTTTACAATTACGTGTCATTCAGTATTATATTGTCCTTGCCCCAACACTCACTCACATAATCTCAGATATAGGTCAGAATTTAATACCTGCAATGTGGCTTCTGATTCACTGTCTGAGTTGGTCTTCCACTGGTGAGTTTTTCTACACCTGTTTAATTACTTTGTTATCTCCCCATTCTTGTAAATTATTCTCGTGTTCATTTGCCCTCTTACATACAGCAAGCTCCAACATTATCTCTGGTGTCCGAATCCTATTTTTTTTGTCAGAACTATAGGCAGCAACATGTTTCCCATTTCAAACAGTCTCTGAATCACTTTGTTTTCCCTCACACATTAAAATGCAATTCACCCTCCCCTCCAGTACCAGCAGAAGCATTTCCTTGACTGTTCCGTTCCTTTCATAAGCAAAGTTTGAATAAAGAATGCCCTTCAGACCATTTGATCTAAAAGAATTTCAGCTTACCATCTTCCCATTAGAGCATCTACTGTTTCCTAAATGAATCCACTACCCTGGCCTCAATCACCCTTCCTTGTTACCAATTTCCAATTGTTGATTTTCCTTTGTGTAAAGAAATACTTCCTGGAGTCTTCTCCCAACCCTGGACCAGTATCCGCTTCTATTCCTAAATTGGAGTGTCTGAAAATATTGTTCTGGGTTTACTTTCTTATCTCATTTAGCGTCATATATCGCTATATAGGATCCCCTCTGGGAAGGCTCCATGTGAGAAGCCTCTTTTCAAGGCATTAAGAGCCCTAGAATAGCTAGTCATGCCTTATAATTCAGCCATCTAGCAGGGGATCAGCCCCGTTGCTCTCCTCTGCACTGCCTCTAGAGCCTTTTGTGGTGGAAACCAGAACTGTATCCAACATTCCAGCTGTGGCCTGACCGGAGCCATGTGCAGTTTCAGCATGACTTCCTTTCCTTACTTCCCTTCTATGCTCCCACATCACTCCCAAGTGTGGGCACCTTAGGAGAGGTCACAGTTGCTGGGAATGCTCACATTAAATAACACAAAAGCTCAGGGGAGATCTTGTTGAAGATATCAAAATACCAAAAGGCACAGATAAACTAAACCCGAATAATATACTGAACAAGTCAAACAGATCGAGAACAGAGGGCTGGAGATCGAGTTCAGAAGAGAGAAGTTGAATAGAAAAAAGTAAGTATTATTAATAATTATCAATTTGAATAACAATAGCAATTATTAATAAGTGGCTTAAAAAGGAGTAAAGGGTTAAAAGACGAGCAAAGGGCTAAAAAACAAATCACAGTACAAGACAACCAAATTGCTGGTTTACGTGAGGTAATAAAAGTGTTGTGGTGTACAAGCCTTGCCAGAAAAGATCCGATTGAAAACAAAACAGCATTGTATAATAGCTTCAGTTAATATACACTGCAACACGAACACTGCATAGAGCACTTAACGGCAGTAAAATATAATTAGGAGAGACTGCACCAGTCACCCACTAATAAAAGAGCGTGTGACTAATAAATCTGAAAACTAACACCCAGTTATGGTCCCATCTCATTTATTTTGCGTGAAGCAGTGGTAGATTAATCAGCCTCATCAGTTTGGTGGGTCCTGATAAAAGGCTTAAATCTCTTTCAATTAAACATGATATCAAATATTGCGGGGGAACAAATGTCCAGCGGTGATAAGTCAAAAGGAGGGGGTGGGGGAAGAAATGGTGCCACGCTGTTTCAAGATATTTGTTAAAGCAGAGTTCAAGAGAAATATTAAAAGATTAATGGACGCACTGTTAGCTCTTGTCGGAGGAAATAGCAGAAAAGAGATTATGGGACTGGATGAATGAAATGAAGCCAAGCCTTTGCCCTCTGTCTAGTTGTGTAATCAGGCCTCCAGGCATAGTGTTGCTGATATACTGCTGCAGGGTTCAGGCCAATTTATCTTTTATTATTGCAATTGTTCTTGAGTTACAACGCGGAGGCAATTTTATGCAGGATTTGTGTTGAAATTCCTCTTTGCTGCATGACGGTTTTATACCAGTCACGTTTGTTAAGAGAGAAATATTTTGCGTGCGAAGGTCACAGTACAAATTTAAGGTTTATAAATTTACAGTTAGGGTTTGAACAGTACCAATGGGATTCAACACGAAATGAAATTCTCTACCCCACCGTAGGTGGCAGCTAATTGTGCTTTAAGGCAGGAATCCATTATAGGTAATGGGAATATTGCAAAATTACATAAAGTCATCTGAACAAGCAGGCGGGAAGGTCAGAGGATTGTGGGGTCAGGTATATTGCCTGCAGTCTAGGCTGACACTCCAGTGCAGTGCTGGGGGACCACACATTCATGACTGGGTGCAAACTGTCGCGTTTCACCCACAAAACACACAGTAAATCCACTTTACAATATATTCGGTGAAGTGCTTTGGGACGTATCAATGACGTGATGAGGTGCTATATCAGATGCAAGGTTTATTATTATTATAATATTATTATATATTATTAATATATACCCTGCCCCTAAAACTCTTCCGCTGGTGAGTAAAGTTGCCTGCACTTACAATGGTGAAATGTTTGTCACAGGACAAAAGATTGCAGGTTCATTGCTCTGAGGGGCATGTTTGGGACAGTCAACAGCAATTATTTTTTCACACAAAGTGGGGTTCAAATACATGAACAGGTTAACAGCAAAGGGTGGTTGAGGCAAAGGAATAAGGATTATTATTAATCCTTGCAAACGACTCATCTTGTTTGTTTCATATAGCTTTTAACAGCTCCTTTGCTGTATTGTGTTTCTTACATGATACAATTTACGTAATAGAGATTTAATTGCCCCCCCAAAGCAGCTTTCCCTTTTTATAGCCTGAGCTCCGTTTCTATCTTTGAGCTCTCACTTTTGATTTTGTGGGATGAGGGGCTGGTTTTCAATCTTCCTTCATCTGTTAAGACAGTTCTATTGAGGGCCTGTAATTGATTGATCCTTGGGAAGGCTGATTCTTCTTTGTGGAATTCTAGCTTGTCCCTTGTTTCGCCCGCAAAATATTCACTTTACAGTATATTCTATGATGCGCTTTGAGATGTCGTGAAGATGTGATAATTAGCTTTATGAAATGCAAGGATTATTATTATTATTGCGCTGTGCTTTCAAGCATTGATCTTTCCATTGTCAAGAAATTCACTCACTGCTTTGGAATCGGTACTTGATACCTGCTTTGATTTGATTTATCCCGTTGCTGTTTATGGCGAGCTTGCTTGTAGAATTCTGGCTCTGTTCGTGTTTTGGTGATTTACTGCTTGTTCGTAGTACTGTGCTGTGGGCACAGACTAGAGCTTCTCAGAACTGTCCATCTCTGACTTACAGAACACATCGTTCTTGAAATGTATGCTTCTCCCTGTGCTGACTCATTGCTTTCCTCAGATGGAAAGAGCAGATGGAGACTCCTCGGGTGTCTGTGTTGGCAAATCCACTCAGCCACACAGACCAGGATGGGCCCGGTGTCCATGAACGATGATTCAAGAGAGGAGCAGAGCACTACGCTTGGAGTTGCAAGCCTTGGCTGGGAAGGGGAAAGATCAATAGGTGTCTTGACTTGTAAGGCAAATCTCATGGTCATGTGGTGGGATATGGTCCTTTTTTTTAATCCTCCTTCACTTGTTAAAATAGATCTATTTTGGGGCTGTAATTGATCCTTGGGTTGGCTGAACTACTTTTTCCCACAAGTGGATTCCAGGGTAAGTACCAAGCAGAGAAAGAAAGCGATCCCACTGTGGCCTAAATGCCCTGGGTCATACTGCCAGAAATATCTTGGGATCAAACCCTTAATCTGTGGTGAGATGGGGAGTTTCCATCTCTCCTGTGATGAAGGTGTTGAAATTAATTACCCTCAAAGTATCTGGATTTGGATGAAGTAAAATCAGCCAATATGAGTGTTTCACTTCTGAGGCTTGAAATTGCACCAAGTCTTAGCCATAGCTTGCCATCGAGATCACTGTCTGGCAAACGTTCCCACTGCTTGTCCAGCTAGGACCACCCTACCTGTTGGTGCTTTGGCTTGCAGGGTTAACAAGAGCTGAGTGAGATGATTCCCTGGCTTAACCATTTAAGAGTTGGCAATATTGAGGAAAATCCTGAAATCTAGTCTTAATTTGAAAGCCAGTTTTTAGCAGTTCTTAAAACAAAACCATTCCAAATTAAGATCGAATTAAAAGTTTTCCACAATTCTGCGCAATCTCAAATTTTGAAGATGAAGCAGACTTACGGGCTGGGTGGAAATTCAGCTCTCCGGCTGCTATCCAGAGTAAAATTTGTCTTTCTTGAAAGCGCAGTGAACAGCCCTTGAAATTAATGCAAAATGTTTCACTGGGAAAGCAAGGCATAGTGTTGTTATGTTCATTGTGAGTCAGCCTGGCTCACTTGGTGGCACTCTCGGCTCTAAGTCAGAAGGCTGTGGGTTCAAGCCCCACGTTGGGACTTGGAATTTATATGCTCGAAGCTGATGCAGTGCGATGCAGTGCGCAATTAGGCTGCTGCGTTTGCCTAGAAATACATAGTCATTTCTCAGTAAATCCTGTGAAGTGTTATGGGGTGTCCTCCTGATGCAAAAGGTACTATAATAAATGCTAGTATTATTATTATTACTATTATTACTATTATTAACTCCATACCTGATAGGGACACACTGGGATTCCTTGCCTGAGGTGCTGAAGCTGTTTACATAGCTGTACCAACAGCACGGACGTGGTTGACAGGTTTGGTGTAAATATCCGGCAGATTGATTAGACACTGTTAAGTCGCACTCTTTAGCGGTAGATTTCACAGTCTGCACAGACGCTGTGCTGGCCAACTCCACATGCTGACGAGGCAGCCTGGATCTGACAGCTGACTCCTTTGACATCTCAGGATTGATCTGTTTGTGGTGTGACAACGTAGCGGCATAATAAACTGTTTATTCTCTCAGAATTCACATAAAATCACAGTTTGATCACTAAGCACTGGTTCTAGGTTTTTAGAAGATGCCACAATTTTGCCACAAGATGCCACAGCTATTCGCCGACAAAATAGAATAGACAGCAGAAAGTTTTTTTTTACACACACGGGACAATCGGGGTCTGAATGGGCTACAAGAAGACAGGTCACAGGATGCAACTGAGAAAGTTTCATAGAAAGCGCTCAATGCTACAATAGCTTACATTTATCTCATGTCTTTCAAGAGACCTAATGCTTTTCATGGGAAACTTCTTGAAGCACTTCACAGGGTAAGATTAATTAGAGATGAAGTGAGCATTGTTATGTAGACAAATGCAACCAGCAATGGCTCACACACAATCTTTAGACAAGTGTCCATCCGTTAGGATTTCTGGGGCAAATTGGAGTGTGAAGGAAATACAGGTCAAAAGAACCAATAGGAAAACTGAAACATTGGGGGGAGAGGGGGTGGGAAGGATGAATGGTTCCTGAATCACATCGTAGACTCTCTTCCCCCTCCTCGCTCCTTCCCTTCCTCCCCTCACCCTGACCATTTCCCCGCTCCTCGCTCCCTCCTTCCCTCCCCTCACCCTGACCATTTCCCCCCTCCTCGCTCCCTCCCTTCCCTCCCCTCACCCTGACCATTTCCCCCCTGCTCGGGTCATGACCCAAATGTGCAGCGCCTTGGGACGTCCTCCTGATGTGAAAGGCGCTTTATAAATGGAATCTTGTTGTTGTTGTTGTAGACAGGACTTCAATTAGGCTTCAATTATTGACTTTCTCAAGAAAGGGATGCTCGATATGTATCTATCCATCTTCTCTACACTAATGTCTGTCTGTGCTTCAAGAAGGATCTCAATAACTGATTGAAGTAGAGACATGATTTCCAACTCATCAGAAAGGTCTTGCACCTAGGAGTGACATGGGCATATAATATAAAATAGTAACTAACACAATATAACATAATATAAAATAGTAACTAACACAGCAGCCAATTTGGGCACAACAATATCCTACCATCAGCCATGAAGTGAATGACCAATTTTATTTGGGAGGGGCTGTTGGCCAGAACACCGGGAGAAACTCCTACAAGTGGGAAAGATGACTCTTCATCAGACCAACTAACTCTCTGCTCCATCCCACCTGGAGCAAAAGAACTGTGTTGAATACAAGAACGAATCTGTGATTAAGGCTAGTTACCCAAATTATGAATCCACCTTTCCCTTTTAGATAGTAATCAATCCGTTGTGTACTTCTCAAATGTTTTCTGAATAAGGATTGAACATCTGTCATGCTTGGCAAAAGTCTCCAGAACGTTGGTGTTTTTGAGATTTTTTTCTCTTTCTCAAACATTATTTGGCCATTGAGATCTGTTGACACCATCTGTCATGGGGTTTGCGGAGGAAAACAGCACACACAAAGAAAGCCAAACCACTGTTCTCTCAACTCAGTCCAGCAAAAAAACCAGCTTCTCCTTGGCTAATGGGGATCTTACTCAGCGTTTACATTCAGTGTAACTCATGTCTTCAGGTTTAGATAAGCTTACGGGTCTCTGCAGAACAACATGTGATGCGTTCTGCATGTTTATAGGGACATTTGGCTCCACTGAGCCACCTAATGTCTAAAGTGAAATGGGAACTTATATTCTATTTTAACTTTGAAGCCTTGGGTAATCCAAATGTGCAGAGACAGAGAGTGGGAGAGAAGAAAGAGAGAGGAGAAAGGAGAGGAAAGAAGAAAGAAAAAAGAATGATGTAAGAAAGTCAGAGAAAAAAAAGAGAGGAAGCAAGAGAAGGAAGGAGAGAAACGGAGGAGAGAGAAGAGCGTGCAAGGGGAGAGAGAGAGAGAAAAAAAGGAGACAGAGAGAGGAGAGAGAAGAAAGAAAAGGAGCAAGAAGAGAGGATAGAGAAAAAGAGGGAAGAGACAAAGAGAGGAGATTGAGGAGCGAAGAGCAGTCACTAATTTGGAGAAAAAACTCAATCATTTTAATTATAAAAATGTAATCTGCTTTTGATGTACTGTCACTCTGGAAAAGAAATACGGCTCTCATATTGTTCAAATGGGCTTGCAATCTGTCTCTCTTTTTGATTGTAAATATTATTCCTGACATTTTCCTGATTGGACAGGTCTGAAAATACAAACTGTCCCAGAAAGAGAAAGATAAGACAGGCAACACTCACTCCCCTCTGAAAGTGTGAGAGAGCAGCCTTGATATCTACCAAACTCACAAGGATTAGGGGAGCTGGGGCTCTTCAATTTGATCCCTTGTTGGAATTGACTTCCTGGCTCATTGATTTAATTCACCCTCAGCAAGATACATTCACTGCATGTTGCTATCTCATGAGCCTTAAACGTTCCCACTGACCATGGTGTTGATCTTAAAATTTAAGATTCAGATTGGCAAGAGCCGAGGCTCGCAAATCCACAACGTCCATGAGGCTAAATGCTGGGTTTGACCAAATATACAGTCAATTCATTTTACAGTAAATCCTGTGAAGCGGTCTGAGATGCCTCAACCACGTTATAAGGTGCTCTATCAAATAGAAGGATTTTTAATATTATTGACCAGCTAAAACCATATAGCTTCACATTATGAGAACTGTGTGGCAAGCTTTCCCGCTGGCTATCCAATTGGTATCACCCTACTCACGGCCATTAAGGGTTTTGGCTTACAGGGTTAACCGGAACTGAGTAGGAAACAATCCCTGCCCCCAGTGACTGGTCTGCCCTTCTAAATTCTGCTGATGATTCATGCTGTCTGGGCTGTCATCAGCAGTGTCTTGGAGTACTGTGGACCCAGCTGGATCAGGAACTGGACTACTGAGAACGCCACAAAGGGTGGGCTCGATTCTGGCATTCCGTTGCCAAGCATGTCACTTTGGAGCCTGTTCAGCTCCAAGGAGATCTCGCTTGCCTTCTCCCCCATCCCCCCACCGCCAGAAGATAGTCACTAGTTGGTCATTTGACAACCGACAAGTGTGGGTTTGAGCCTCGCTAGGTGGGTAGCATGTACCAGCAACTCATGGCAATGTTCCTGGTGAGCAGCATAGCTCAGTTCTCTGCTGATCTTAACTAGACTAGCAGTTGAAGCTACAATTTGGCTTGAGCACCTCAGGTTAGAGAAGGGAAAAGAAGCCAGGATTCCTGTTCTTGATCGCTATCCAGTGCCTGCCTACTGGAAGTTTATGTATGTGTGGTTATCAGGTGAGGACAGATCAGGCTCGACTGTGGTGACCCTTCACGGTTGAACAGCCTATCAACATTCACTGTTGAGTCTCACACATGAAATAGCAACTTGAGAAATTGCCAAAGGGCACGTGAAGAAGCATATTCCAACAGAAGGAAAAATAAGTCAAATATTTTCAGTGGAGATAGTGAGAAAATAGGAACGAGCAAACTAAATAAATGCGAAAGCAGTCACGAATTCCAATTTTTCTCTTATTAGCCCAATACAATACACCTTGATATCGAAATAGATCAGAAAAGATAACTGATTTCAGCCATCAGTGCCAGCTGAATTCATTGCACTACAGTAAACCTCACGTAAGTTGTATCAGTTGGGACCATACATTTAATAAGACTTGTGCAAACTATGCGTTATGTCAACTCTGCATAGACTATAAACTTTTAAATGGGACCTTGGCAGATGTATGACTTAGGCGACGATATGACTTATACAGAGTAGACTTATGTAAGTTTTACTGTATATTTCTATTGGCTTCACCATGTCTCTTGATTACGATGGGGAAAATATCTGCCAGGTTCCCATTGCTGAATATTATCCAGTGACTCCATGACATGGGTGTGGACTTTGGATGAGGACAAGATTTTTCGCTGCATAAATGCCAGTCACCTGTGTGAAGTGTTTTTTGAGACACCCTCCTGTCTTGAAAGGTGCTGTATAAATGTAACTTTGCCATTGTCTTTTCGTGATTGATTCCTGAAATTTACCAAACTTCAAGCAGTGGAGTGTTGTTCAGAGGAAAACTACGCCTTTTCCTATGTCTGATTTACCTCCCAATTTTCTTCTGAATGATTATAGCGACTGACAGGAAAATGCCTCCTATTGTGTTTGAAACCGGTGTGTGCCATAGCTCTTGCAAAGCTGTGATCTCTCATTGGTATGTGTTATCAAGCCTCAATGCAAAGATGTAAAACGCATCCTTTCTGGGACTTGACAACATCAGATAACTGAATAAGAAAAACACAACTTGTTCAAGATCTGTATCGCGTTGCAAGGACTTTAGGATTTTCAATGAGGCTACAATAGCTGTATTTCAGCTCTTTCTCATCCTTTTCTGATGCTTGTATCTGTTCTGTGTTGATTCCTGCCAAGTCATTTTTATTAGAGTGGATTAGAGATCATGGATCCTATTATCGCAAAGACAGCAAATGCATTTTAATACGATATGAATAATAATCAACTTCTTATCATATATCTGCAGGCTCTGATCTTAGCCTTTTCTATTGCAGCATTTTAAGTAATTCCACATTTGCTCCTCTTGTGCATGTGTAGATTTGGTTAAGTGGCTGATTGATCAGCGTCTGCAGTCTGTTTGCTAGATTACTTCAACCTCCAGTGCGAAAATACTCTGCCTGGTCAGGAGGAGAGAATATGCCTGGTCTTTTCATTCGGATTTGGAATGACATTTCATCGTTCATGAAAATAAAGTAGCGTCAGCCCCTGGAGCCCAAACACTGCTGCCCCAAAAACATATCAGTGTGATTGCAAAAATACAAACCTGAATCTCAATTTGTTTGTGACATTCATTTGCTTCTTTTATTCCCTCACCCATTTTCTCCTCTCTAACTGGGAACATCTCCATGGTCATCAGTTACCCTATGGGACCTGGCCCAGTTGGCCATTATAATGTGATAATCTTTCCATTTGATACAGCGCCTTATCACGTTGTTGAAATGTCTCAAAGCGCTTCACAGGATTTACTGTAAAGTGAATTGGCTGTACATTTTGTGGGCGAAATGGGGCAGCCAAGTAAGAACATAAGAAATGCTAAATGAAAAAAAGAACAGGGTCGGCTCGGGGTCCACCTTCATGGGTGTCTCATGCACATATGTCTCGAACTACCTATTGTAATATATCCCATAATGTTATTTCCTAAAGAAAACTATCTAATCTGTGTTTGAAGGAATCAGAATTTCCTGCTTCAATCGTCTCCCTAGGGAGTCTGTTCCACATTGCACACAGCAATGCTCCATAAACAACAGTGGATTCAGTGATCAAATTATTATAATTTGGGGGGAAGGGATTATTACCCCCAGAAAGTGAGCCACCAATCGACTAACAACCAGGTTCCTACCTACTGCTATGTAAACAGAGGTGTGTGGAGCAAGGAAACTTGCCTAAGATTTTGTCCCGCTTTGTGAGGCGAATGCTCTAATCAATATGCTACAGGATTTCATTATTCAGGTCTGACATCCGACAGTCAACCTTTCGGGGGCGGGAGGGGGTTGGAAGGGTAGGGGTGGTGGAGTAGGACAGAAGGGAACACCCTTTGGGCTTACTTCCTAGGTCCTTTCAAACCTTTTGGGACTTTGTTACAGTTAGACAGGAGATGTTTGTTCTTTAAAATCAAGACAAACAGTTCATTGTGAACTGCAGAATGTCAAAATTGGGTTCTTTTGAAGACCAAATTTAAGGCGAGGTGCAGAGTAAATTTTCAATCGGGCTTTCTGCTAAAATTGGTGATCCATTCAAACACAGAAATGGTTTCATAAAATAAGAGATGCATTTATCACAGTTTTTTTTCCCACAAACAGTAGTGACCTTCGTATACAACAAAGAAGTGCTGAAGTGGTCCTGAATGTGCAAATCCACGCTTCGCATCCAGCCCACATTGTAGGAATGTAGATCAGTGCTGGGAAGCTCCACTCATCAATTTGACTGGATGTATTCCTCCCTGCTTTGTTCCTTGTCATTATGAAGCTGCTATCAATAAGGTTTGTCAAGTAATGAGATGCATCTCCAAGGCATTGACTTACAGTTTCACAGTTTCCCCCAAAGCTCAGTGTCATTTGTATATTGAAGTACTGTATCTTGCAGTTTTTGTACACTCTGAATAGAAATCCCAGCACAGACCTCTGAGGCACCCCACTCAATACCTCCTTTAACAGAAGATGAGAAAAGAGACAACTCAAAGCTAATAATAGGAATAATAAAATTGAACTGCTAAGATCCATGTACTGTTTTGGATTGAACATTACTGTGGGACATTGCTATGTGCAAGTCATTCCACTTAATAATATAAGCTATGAAGTGCTTTGGGACATTCTCCTGACGTGAAAGGCACTGTACTAAATGCAAAGATTATTATTACTGTTTATTATTGTCTGAAAAGACATAATAATCATAACAATGATATTCGTTGCACTTGATGTAGTGCCTATAACAGGCTTCACAAAGTTTCGGAAAAAGTATTGCATTGCTTTGGTTTTGACCCAGCCACATAACTCATCCTTGGGCTTAAGAGTATCCAAACCAGAGTTCCACATATCTATACCACCTACACATAGAAATGTTCCTCTCTGGAATGGAATGTGCACTCTCTCCCTGGAGGGATACATCTTGCTTATCTAATTTTGGAAAGTATTAGGTGCAATTTGGCCAGAATCAATGCACTTTAAACAACCCAAGTCATTTGTTTGTCAAACCACCATTTTGCTCACAAAATATACCGTCAATTCACTTTACAATATATTCTGTGAAGCGCTTTGAGATGACTCAAAGACATTATATTAAGTGCAAGGATTATTATTATTTGCTGGTTCACAGCTCGGACTCACAACCTTCACGTTCAGTGATGTTTTAACTGGTTCTCAGTGCAGAGCTTCATCAGCAACTGCTTTACTCTCTGCACATCAATCAAGGTGGGGGCACTGGATATATGAGAGTTTGTCCATAAACCAGCTTACAGGACCTATTGTCCTAAACCTCAGTACAGTGACTGTGTTTTATAGAAAACATGGCAACCTATTTGTGCACAGCAAAGTCCCGCAAACAGCTATCAAGTGAAAGAAAGAGAAACTTTTGCGTGATTGCAAGAGTTGGAATAAAGGACAGCAGCTCCGACGATGCAATGCATCCCCAACACTGCACCGGAATATCAGCCTGGACTGTGAGCTCAAAATCCTGACCTGGGGCTTGAACCCACAACTTTCTGACCCAGAGGCGAGAGTGCTACCGACTAAGTCAGGCACCACTTATGCGTGATCGTGAGGCCAGGTGCAGTCGAGCCAGGTTGGGTTAATATTACCCTCCCCACCTCACCCCAATCATAAAAAGTAGAGGCCACTTGTACCCCAAAGTAGAGTAACAAGCGTTAAATACTTCGTAGAAATGACAGAGTGCTGACTCCCGCCCCATGCTTTTTTTTTTTGCTACCACGTTTCTGCCTGTGTGCTAGCATTTATTTCACTGCTCATTTGGTGTTTTGATTTATGGCAGTCAAAGATGGTGCGTCAGCTAGAATTGAATGCAACTCCATTGCCAAGGCCTCGGGCAGGGCATTAATACTGCTTCCAGTGCCCATTCCTTGGTGGCATGCTCCAAATTAAATGTGGCATGAGGCAGGTGGCTTCAGGAGAGAGAGAGAACAGCTTGAAAAACGCGAGCCATGGCAAAAATCCGTTTGCTTGTATCACAAAAATATGCAGCAAACATATTTTACTGCAAGGCAGATTTAATGGAATTTGGTCCACAGAGTACACTATTGGAAGCTTCTTACATAGAACACGCCTGGGGTGAACTAAGGGCTTACCTTATCCAGTTGTTGCTATTAAGCAAACATTGCCCAAAGTATAGAGGCTGAATCACTGTCCAAGATTCCTTTAAGAAAGCACACACCCTTGCCAGGATCTTTGTTAATAGCAAGAAAGTTTTTCACAAAGCGCTACATTGAGTGAGGGCGTGTGTGCATCGGTCAGTAACAGGCAGGTCACCGTGAAACCCAAACCTGCCATGTCACTCAAGTCTTCAACAGGATTTCAAAGAACAAAATAACACTTGCACTGATATCACCTTGAAATGCCTGAAAGAGCTTCGCACTGTGACTGTGAAGTGTATTACCTGTTGCTATCGAGGCAGACACGGCTGCTAAGCTGCATCAGCAACACCCACAAACAGCAAAGAGACGAATGGCCAATTAATCTATTTGTTTTGGTGAATTCGGTAGCGAGGAATCATACAGCGAGGATTCCCATAGCATAGCGGTTAGCACCCTCGGCTCGCAAGCAAGTGGACCCAGGTCCGATTCCCAGACGGGGTGAAATTTTAGGCAGGTTTCCTTATTTACACCTCTGTTTACCTAGCAGTATGTAAGAACCCGGTTGTTAGTCAATTGGCTTTCCGGGGGTAATAATCCCTCAAAACAAATGTGGTCACTCAATCCACTTTTTGTGGGACACCGCTGTGCACAATTGGCTGCAGCGATTCACCACAAATATACAATCAATTCACTTTACAAACATTCTGTGAAGCGCTTTGAGATATCTCAACCGCTTAATAAAGCACTGTGTCAATTGCAAGCATTATTATTATTGTTATTATTATAGAATATTCTGCTGGGAGCGGGAGTCCAGGCAATTTCCAAATGAGCTTGGTTCGTTGGTTAATTTTTTTTTCTCACTTGACCAGTGAAATTTTGGAAGGAATTGATCACAACGTCAACTAGTTTTGGTAGAAAAAAAAATCTGCTCCATATTTCCTTTACTCTGTTGGGAATAATGCTGCTGAATCTAGTCTTGCTTGAGGCTGGATAATTTTAAACCTATGTTGACCTTGGTAGAGTAATATATGTTTTGAAGGCAATAAAATGTTTTGGAAAAAATATTAGGTACCTAAGCACTGGAAGTGAAGGGCTAACTCCTCCAGCAGTATAACATTGTGGTTTGAGAAGCCAGACATGCCCATGTGAATACATTGGCCATTAGGAGCTGTGATAAGGAAATCTTGCTAAAAAAAAACCTTATAACAGATTTTGCCTCTTTTGAGGAACCATTTGGGATTGGAGCTGGAATCAATGCACACCCGTTTGCCTTCATCTTGCCTCGGGACGAGTCAGCAGCTAAACTCCACTGCCATTCGCAGTAGAAACACAGATTCCTACTTACACTCTGCCTCTGTTTCTTTCTTTTTGCCCACAAAATATACACAGTCCATTCACTTTACAGTATAATAAAAATTCTTGCATTTGGTATAGCGCCTTATCACGTCTTCGATACGTCTCAAAACGCTTCACAGAATATACTGTAAAGTGAACTGATTGAATATTTTGTAGGCAAAGCGCAGCAGCCAATTGCACACAGCAGTGTCCCACAAACAGTCATGGATTGAATAACCAAATTATTATTATTATTTCAGGGTGAGGGAATTATTACCCCCGGAAAGTGATCTGCCAATTGACTAAGAACCGGGTTCTTACTTACTGCTAAGTAAACAGAGGTGTGTGATGTAAGAAAACTTGCCTAAAGTTTTGCCCTGCCCAGGAATCAAACCTGGGTCCTTTCGCTTGCTAGATGAGTGCGCTGAACACTACGCTACGGGACTCCAAATGCAAGGATTATTATCATTATGAAGGAGATCTGGGAGTACAGCAAATTTAGTTACTTCACTCTCCATTGTAAAAACTTTAATGCAACAAAATAGGTTTGCTCTCCTCCACCTTCTGGCCTTATTCTGGTGCTCCATGTCCCCCAACATGCCTGCTCCACTATTGCAGTCGGGCCTTCAATCTTTTTGCCTGCATCCTCTGCAACTCTATCCGGAGCCCCTCTGCCTCGCACCCCACTCTTGCCTCCTTCAAGGCCCGTCTCAAGACCTCCCTTTACGACCGTGCCTTTGGTCATTCCCCTCCACCACCCCCCTTGCTCTCCGCCCATTTCTGATCTCAACCCGCAGCTCGGGTGCAAACCGCTCAATGTTCAGCGCCTTGAAATGTCCTCTCGACGTGAAAGGCATTGCATAAATGCAATTTGTTGTTGTTTTTCCAAAGATCTGTGGGTCTCTCCCAAACAGCTGCTCGCAGTTCACTGCCACTATTTTTAGATCTCCAGTAATAACGCCTGATGCTTTGCAGCCTCACTACAATGCGGCTCTCAAACATGTTCAAACCTCATCCTTTAACAGATGTCAGAAATAAATGAGAGCCGACAAAATTACCTCCAGTGTTGCACATGTACGGTCCACAAAGTCAGGCCAGGCATTGGCTTTGGACAGGTGGTTGCATACACATTAATGCTAATGAGCTGGAACCTTGTCAATGCTCACATTTTCCAGATGGTTGATCCGAGTCAGGTCGCAAAGAGCAACTTGTTACCTAATTAAAAAAATAGTGTATTTCTTAAAATCTGGGCTTTCATTTCCAGTTGAACGTTGCTGTCAAGGGCACTGCGATTCTGTGTCTATAGAAATTCTAACCTCCTGCTTTTGTCATCTGAGTTTCGGAAAGCTGGCCAACATTCCCCTAGATCAGGGGTGGCCAAAAGTGATCCATAGGGGCATCAAGAAGTGGCCCAATGAACATTCGTACTAGTCTAGGTACTTACTGTGTGGCCATAAATCAAGAAATATTCAATCAAGAAAAATTATACCCCAAAAGGCCACCACTCCCCTAGATAAATTGATCATTCATTCCAAGGTTATTTATCCTTACATTAGACATGGAGCCTTATCACATCGTTGAGACGTCTTAAAGCTCTTCACAGGATTTTCTGTAAAGTGTAGTGACTGTGCATTTTGTAGGCAAACGCTGCAGGCAATTTGGGCAGAGCAGGGTTGCACAAACAATCATGAAGTGAATGATTTTACCTGGGAGACTGTTGACCAATACACTGGGAGAAGCTCCCTTTTCTTTTCAAGTCATGCCATGGAATCTTTTAACGTTCACCTGGACAGATAGATGGAACCTCAGTTTAACATCTTTTTTGGGCAGTTTTCCTTGTGGCTTTACTGTGGGCAAAATGTGTTTTACAGTCACTCCACTTGACAATAATTATGTATGAAGTGCTTTGAGATGTTTGACATATACAAGAACAACAACAACAAAATTACACTTGTAAAGCGCCTTTCACATCGGGAGGGAGTCCCAAGACACTAAACAGTCAGGGATCAGGACCCGAGTGTGAGGGCAGGGTTGGGATGAGGGAGGACAGAGGGTGTCGGAGGGCGGCTAAAAGTACGGTCAAAAAGGAGGGTCTTGAGTCGTGCTTTGAAGGAGGAAAGAGAGGGAGAGAGGCAAAGGGATTGTGGGATGGAGTTCCAAAGAATGAGGGCAGAGAGGCTCAAAGTCCGGCCACCGATGATAGAGCAGGTCAAGCGGTAGACATGAGGCAGGCCGGAGCCTGCTGAGCGGAGGTAGCAGAGAGGTTTATAGGGGGTCAGAGATGCAGGAGGGGGCCTCGAAAGTGAGGATGAGGATTTTGAATTCTATCCTCTGAGGGATGGGGAGCCAATGGAGGTGAGGATGGGGGTGATAGGTCACGGAGCCTGGTGCGGGAGAAGACACGAGCTGCAGAGTTCTGGATGATCTGCAGCTTGTAAAGGGAATAGTTGGGGAGGCCGATATAAACCCTATATAAAATGCAAGGATTAATATTATGCACAGCCAAATGTGGTTAACTTAGCTGTAAGTCTTTATGGGTTTCATTAAACTCAAGAGGTATTATAGAGTGAAGTAATAATCCCAAATTCAGCGCATTTTTCAATCATGGCTGTAATTTCTTTCAGTATTTGTGTGTGGTGGGAGGATGGAGGAATCGGGGGTGTGGGGAATGAATAAAAAAGCTGTCTTTTTTTACATCAGTATTACATCTATTCAAAGAAATGCAGAAAATCAGAGCAGACTTGTTAGTTCACGTGGCAAACGGCTTCACTGTTGGAGTAGAAAACCATTTAACATAATGTCTGTGCAGAACAATTTTACGCTTTTAAGGATTAAGGCTATTATCACATGCCAGAGCTAATGATTTCATTTATTTCCATGATGAGGATGTTTAAAGCATTTAATTCTTATGATGAGGGTAATTAAAACATTTATTTCAAACAATGACTATAATTAATTTGTGTGACACTTTGGTTGCGCAACACTTTTTTCTGAAGCAAAGAAAGTTTGGACTTTGACTCTACTGCCTCGTGTCCAGCACTGAGTGAATGCTGAACTTCACTGAGAGAATCCTGCGGTTAATTTACATCAATCTCAAACAGAGAGATGACTGTGAGGCGATGATCACACAAGAGCTTTTTGGTTTAGAATCGACCTCTTTTGACATCTGTCCTTCAGATGAGACATTGAACCAAGGTCCCGTCTGCCTGTTCTGGTGGATGTTAAAGACCCCATGGCACTATTCGAGAAGAGAAAGGAGTTTAACCCTCCCGGTTTCCTGGCCAACAAACCCTCACAAATAAAATTGGTCACTCCATGGGTGTTTGTGGGGACACTGCTGTGCGCAATCGGCTGCCGTGTTTCGTTCACAAAATATACAGTCACTCCACTTTACAGTGAGTCCCGTGAAGCGCTTTTGAGATGTCTCAATGGTATGATAAAGTGCTATATCAAAAAATGCAATGATTATTATTGTTATTTGGTGCTCTCTATTATCAAGGCACTGTCATAAATAAGCCTCGCTGTTGACTGATGGTGAATGAATCCTAAACTTCACTGATTGAATCCTGAAATTAATTTACATCAATCTAAATAATGGACGATAGTGTTGCTGTTTGGTTCAGAATCATCTCCTGTTTTGGCTTTTTACTCACGGTAGAGGTTGACATTCTAGTGCAGTACTGGTGAGTTGAGGTGGAGGTGGGGGGGGGTGTTGGTGGGGGAGGAAGAGCTCTGCATTGCCAGAGATGCAAAACTTCACATGAGACATTAAACCAGAGCCCCATTGACCTGTTTATTCATTGGATGTTTAAATGCTATCCATTATTTGAAAAGAGAAGGGAGTTTCTCATGGTGTCCTAGTCATCATTCGGTCAGATAAATTGATCATTCGGATCATGGCTATTTATGGGACTTTGCTGTGTGCAATCTGGCCACTGCATTCATCTAGATATTCACAGTCACAACACTTCACAGTGATCCATGCAAATCGAGGAGGCTTTAATTAAACGTGGACTTGAATTTCTTAATTCTAACACAGATTAGAAAAAAAGTAGAAACTGTTTGATCAGCATTGCCTCTTATCATCAGGTTGAGGGCAAATTCACCACTAAGCAAAACAGAATCAAGACGTCTTCATCAGATCAAAGAAAAATCAATAAATAAGTAAATAGGAAGCACGCCATATGTTTTAGCCCACGCACTGAACCCTTCATCTCCTGTGCAAAGCCCTGAATGAACAGCCTTGTTTATTTCAGTTCAAAAATAAATCCAGTCTAAATGCTGTTGTGAAGTACTCCGCAGCCTAGAGCTACTAGTTTTGCATGTCTTTCTTGCCCCCGATGTAAACCTATATTGATGTGGTGGCAGAAACACAGTTTACATTATACACTGTGTCAGAACTGCACGGCATTGTGCAGGCACACACTGCACACGGCCTCCGCACTGTCAAATGCACTGGAACGTATGGAATGAGATAAGACTCATTGAGCTCATTTACAATCTTTCAGCAACATTCATTCCTCCATTAATGTCTTGTCTTGTGATTCAAATGAAGGGAAAGGATCCCCTCCTACTAACCTCCCCCCCACACCCCACATGATATCACAGAAAAATTAAATTTTCTTGTTTTATATTCCATGCTCATCTGAATTCACCCCCAAAAACTCAAATTAATTAGTTAGTATTGTTGTGTGAGGGACAAAAAACCCGCTGCATTTGCCGCCGTAATTTGTAATTTGTTTCCAATTAATCTCATTCTTCTGAGCACTTTGAGATGTTTTATGCAGGTGGCATAATAAATAGAACAGGTTGCGTATTGTGACACTATTCACTGGCAAACGGGATGTCCAGCAGGATTTGTAGAAAACCAGATGTACAGCTATGCTAAAGCCTGGCACTTTTCTTTAATGCCCTGTGAAGTTCAAATTCAATTTTGTCATGGCTATTATCTTACTCAACTGTAATTGCTAAGTGTACCTATCTTATTTTAGATCACTTGGAATTGGGATCGAAGATTACTTATTCAGGAGGAGAGCAAGCTGTGAAACAATAATAATGAAGGAATCAAGTCCATTCCAGAGCTCGTCTGTATTCCCTTCCAACAGTCTATCTCTGGGATTTCCATGTGTAGGTGGGATGCGTGGAAATCTCAGCTTGGTTTGGATACTGTTAAGCATGGTGATGGATTTCCACATGTGTTACACACCCAGCTATCCAAAACAAACCTGAACAAGTAGGGGAGATAAAACACAAAATACTGCAGATGTTGGAAATCTGAAACAAAAACAGAAGTCGCTGGAAACACTCAGCAGGTCAGGCAGCATCTACGGAGAAAGAAAAGTGACTCAAAGTTTCGGATCCACAACCCTTCGTCAGAACTGGGGCATGTTGGGAGGGAGAGGCTTTTAAGGGCTAACAGAGAGGGGGGAGGTAGGACAAGGAAGACAAAGGAGAAAATCGGATAGATGACAGGGATGATGGGTTAAAGAGGTGTTAATGATGCAAAACAAAGGGGGTGGGGGATTGCAACAAAGCCGGGGAAAAGAAGTGTTAATAACGCAGAACAAAGGGGGCAGGGGAGTAAAGATTGCAACAAAACACGCAGACCAGAGAGAGAATAGGTGTGTCTGGGGCCAAGATGATGACCAAGAAGAGGGGGAGAGGGAATGTGAGCTGTTTTGGTCTGAAATTGTTGAAATCCATTTGAGACCAGAGGGCTGTAAGGTCTCTGGCAGATACATGAGGTGCTGTTCCTCGAACTTGCATTGTGGCTCATTGGAACAGCGTAGGAGACCGTGGATGGAGAGGTCAGAGTGCGAGTGGGAGGGAGAGTTGAAGTGGCAAGAAACCGGAAGCTAATAATAATAATAATCCTTGCGTTTGATATAATGCTTTTCACATCAGGAGGATGTCCCAAAGCGCTTCACAGAACACACTGTAAAGTGAATTGACCGTATATTTGTGGGCGAACGCGGCAGCCAATTGCGCACAGCAATGTCCCACAAACAGTCGTAGATTGAAAATGACCAATTTATTATTTTTTGGTTTTGGAGGATTATTATTAGGCTCTGTGTGGAGTAAGGAAACTTGCCCAAGGTTTCGCCCTCTGCCTGGAATTGAACCCAGGTGTCTCGCTTGCAAAGCGAGTGCTCTAACCACTGAGCTACAGGACTCTAGATGGGTGTCAGAGAAGAATCTGCTAAAAAATCACAATTTGGGTCACTCAATGGGCAGGTTTACAGCTTAAATTGAGTGGCTGCTTGGATGGGTAATATAATAACAATAAAGTGTAATAATAAAATTAAAGTGTAGTGCAGGGGAGAGCAACAAGATTAATCCCTAATGTTAGAGGAATGAGTTATGAGGAACGATTAGATAAGTTCTTCAGTCTTGAGAGGAGATGTCTCACAGGGGGCCTTATAACGGTTTAAGATTTCAGATGGAATTGATAATTCCAGAAGAATACAGATACTCCAGGGCAGCAGAACAAGAAGGCAACAACAATAACAAGTTCGAGTAAAATGTAGTAACTGTTCATTTATAGGCAAATGCGGCAGTTAATTTGCATACGACAAGTCTCACGATTAGCCATGGAATTTTATTTAGGGAATTGTTGGTCAGGACACAAGGGGAAACACAATTCACTTTTGGAATATTGCCATGGAACTTTTGCCATTCACCTGAACAGGCAGTTATTTATGATTTTGGTGTAGAATAGCGCGAAGGCATCTGTAATCGCTAGCAACTTACTGTCCTCATTATATGCCAAATGATCCAGATATCAGGAGAAACTCTTTTCGCTTACTGCCACGGGATCTTTAATATTAATCTGACCAGGCAGATGGTATGTACCATGGCTAATTCAAAGGATAGCGCAGTTGACAATGCAGTGCTCCCGCAGCACTGCGCCTCATTGTGTCAGTCTAGACTATGAGATCAAAGTCCCAATGTGAGGCTTGAACCCACAACTCAGAGATGAAACTGCTACAAATTGAGTAAGGTTGATAGTTTGGTTTACTTTATGAGCACAGCTATAAGCCACAAGATAAGACAAATAGGGAAATCAATACTGTAACCAGTTATGAACTCAATATGACTCGGGATTTATCAGCGTGTATGATGGTAAGAATTTAACCTATATAAATATAGTCTCATTCATGGGAATAAACCACACGTATTTAGTTTAAATCAGCGTCTGTCTGCGGGTAGGTACATCTCTGCAGTCTTCTTATTGAATGAAAGAGAGAAAGCAAACTTTAAAGGATAGAGAAAAACAAAGTTAAAGTAGGAAATAGAGTTTCACATTAAAGAGACAAACAAGAACTACTTTACTTCCTTCCTTGCTGGATTCTGAATGTAAAACTCTAATTCCTTTCTTTAACGTTATTTTTCTCTCTCGCTTCAATAATCACCAAGGTCTCAGTCACCATTATCCGCCCTCTATTTCTTCAAATTCCAAGTTGTATTCTCCATTTTCCAGGTCTATCTCAGTCATTCTGCTTTATCAGATGGATGTTAAAGATCCCTTGGCACTATTCCTAAAAGAGAAGGGAGTTGCTCCTGGTGTGCTGGCCGACAATCCCCCAGATAATATTAGTCATTTCCCTCAGACCTGATACTGCTGTGTGCAAATTGGCTGTCACGTTCACCCACCATATAGTCACCTCACTACGCTGTAAATCCTGTGTATTGCTTTGACATATCTCGATCACATGATAAGGCGCAATATCAAATCCAAGGATTATTATATTCTGTCCGACTTGCTGTTTCTATCCCTCACAACCTGCCCATTCCTTCATTTTCCCTGTCATGAAAATTTCAGCAAAAAAAGCAAGAGACCATTCAGCCCATTGTGCTTGTGCTGTACTGGTTCTCCACTGAAGCCATTTACTCTTATCTGATTTCTCTGCTCTCTCATATACTGGTTAGCCCTGTAATCTCCTCATTCTTCCTTTCACCTCTTTTCCTACAATTTCACAACTGTATCTTTCTCTATTAACATCATGCGGTAAGTGCTGTAGTTATTAATCATTTTAGATAATGATCGAAAATTGCTGACATAGTGAAATACAGACAGCATGCAATTAGACACTGCCTCTCACATGAAACAAACATTTCAAAGTGCTTTACAGAATGAGATTCATTGGAAACGAAGCAAATGCTGTTATTTAGGCAAATACAGCAGCTAATTTGCAAAAAACATGAGATGAGCACCCAATTAATTTGAATTTGGGGTGAGGTTGGACGAAGAGGGGAATATAAACCAGGATAAACCGGGAGAAAAACTCCTTACTGATATAACTGATATAATACTTTAATTTGATACAGCAGGGAAGATGGGTTGTTAATTAGTACAAAGAATGCATTTGTTGTATTATGAAAACTTCAAACTTTACTGCGCTAACGTTTGTAGATTTCTGAAATGTGCAATTTAATTAATCCTAAAACCACAAGTATCCCAGTACAGGAGGATCGATCCAGTGCACTTATCCTCCTCTAGCTCTCTGACTCCACCTAACTATTCTAATCCCTTTTCCTGTGTTCCTTAGGAGTCTGACACTGGGGAATTTGCTTCTATTATATGTAGAAACATGGAGGACCAGAAAGGGATTACAGTCACCAGACTGCTTTCACTTTCCAATAAACCTCTTCCTGTTTCACAATCCCCCCTTCGCCATCAATAATCCATCCAGTTCCCTCTTGAAACTGCCCACATCATTGCGTCACCTGAGCAAACAATTCAAAATTTTAAGTCTTCCCAACCTGCCGCAACATATTGTTGGACCGTCTCTGTAAGGTAAAGGTGGAGTCCGTCCACACAGATGAGTAGTTGCCTCTTTAAATCATACAATACAGAATGAACTGATGTGTCATGTGGATCTGACAAAGATCTTTGTATGCTTCACTGTCAATGATACATTCAGTGAGTTTTACGGTAATAAAATGTTAAAAATTCTGAGCTGTAATTCTCTCTCAGATGCAGCACGCTGCTCTCTAGGTCCTGATATTTCACCGGTTTACAGTAATTGCCTGGAAAGATTGTAACATTTAGTGGATTAATCCCCTTCAGTACCTCTGCACTGTGTGAGTTTGTGCCATTGATTTGCTGCACAAACCCAATCGAAATCCAATAATCCCAGCCCAGGCCTTACTCTCCACCTGTCTGTACATGACACCACTTTGCAGCGGAGGAGAACTTAGCCTGTTTATTAAAGCAAAATGAAATTTAAATAGGACCGTGAGGTCTCAAAGGATCACATTCTCAACCATCTCAATAACTTATGCAGGCTTTCAGGAAAGATTTCAAGAATCGCTGGTGTGTGCCTTTGAATTGTTAACTTCTTAAGGACCAGGGAGGAATGGCGTATCTGTGCATCTCTAAGTGCCAGTAGGTTGAAGATCATCGCGACAGAGAATTCCTGGATCACATCTAACTTATTTGCTGCCTGACCTCTCATACCTCACTCAACTGACTCTTCTTCACTTGTGACTGAGTCGTGAATCTTATAATAATAATTCTTGCATTTAATATTGCGCCTTATCACGTCTTTGAGACGTCACAAAGTGCTTTACAGAATATACCGTAAAGTGAATTGACTGTATATTTTGTGGACAAAATATGGCAACCAATTGCGCACAACAGTGTCCCACAAACGGTCGTGGAATGTGTAATCAAATTATAGTTTTTTTTGAAGGAATTATTACCCCCAGAAAAGCAATCCACCAATCAACTAACAACTGGGTTCCTACTTATTGATAGGTAAACAGAGGCGTGTGGAGTAAGGAAACTTACCAAACGTTTTGCCCGGCCCAGGAATCAAACCCAGATCCTCTTGCTTGTGAAGCGAGTGCTCTAACCACTAAGTTACAGGACTCCACGGAGTCATGTAGTTTACTGTACAGGGCAAAATAACCCTAGTGACAGAGGCTTTACATTCACTACACTTCACAGTGAAGCACTTTGAGCAGTCCTCCCAATATGAATGATGCTATACCAAATACAAGGATTGATTGATTGATTGATTTAAGACTATATTCATGTAACAAGCTGCAGCTGTCAAACTCTCTTTCTGGCAGGCAAAATACTGGAGTAATAGACTGAAGGATTCCATTGTTCACAGCCTACAAATAAACTTGCCTTCCACAACCTTTTGCTGATACAGTTGGAGAGATATCATTTTGGTGAGAACATTCTTAACAACCTTCAGAGAGATGAAATAGACTTGATTTTTTTTTATTGGTTCTTACTTTCCAGCTGTTAAGTTATTTCCACCTGTTCAGTGATGTTAAAACTGTTTAAAGACTTGTACTATTGCCTATCCCTGTACTATGCTATCAATTTTATATCCTTCATCTTTTTATGGGTTTGACTTATGTTCCATGAAACGTTCCTTATTCTGATGCAGAATAAGTCTACATCTTTCTTTTTGGAAGCATTGAAAGTTCTTTCTCTATAACCAAAGCCCTACTCTGTGAACCAAAGCCCTAAATGTAAGATGTGCAAAAAAGCAACAGCTTGCATTCATACAAATGTAATCTTGTTGATATAGCACCTTTCTTGTAGGATTACATCTGGAAAGGCTTCAAGGTGATGGGGAAGGATGCCAAGCGAGGTAGAGGGAGAGATGACCAAAGGTCCTAGATAGACAAGTGGCAGGGAGCTTTCCACTCTATTCCAGCATTCCATCGCCCTCTATGTGTGATCTTGGTTGTAGCTTAAAAACAATGGTAGTTTCCTCGTCTTGAGGAATAAATTAAATAAAATTGGTCATTCGCTTCATGGCTGGTTGTGCGATGTAGCTGTTTGCAAATTGGCTGCCCACAAAACACACAGTCACTGCACTTTACAGTACACCCTGGGAAGTGCTTTGAGACATTGTGTTGATGTGAAAGGCATTATATTGAATGCGAAGATTATTATGATTTAAACATTAGTGAGAAAAATGGACAATTATAATGGCGGATATGGGGTATGGAGCACAGATTGACTAGTATCTGGAAAATATAGATAAGTAAAATATTCAAGCATGATGTTTATCAGAAGAAATGTGTTCCAAGGAAAAGTCAAATCCAAAATGTGATACTATCTCTCTATGTCTCTCAGTCAGAATTGAGATCTACTGGGCACCTCCATTGTTTTTTCTGCTCCTATAGATCTTTCAACCATATTCTCCTTTAGCATCCTTGGATGAGCGTCATCCGGTTCTGTCGCTGAGTGTAATCCTAAATCCTCAAATTCAGTTGTTAGTCAATAATCCTGAACCTACTCCATTTTCAGCTCAAGCTCTGCAACACTGCAGATCAGGAAAAAACCACATTCAGTTCTTATTTATGTGTTTAAGCATTCTGTGAAAGTGAATTGATAGCAGTTGGTCAGTGCTTTTGCAAAACATGTTTTCTGCAAAAGTAATCCGATATTTACATTGCAAACATTTATCTTTTCTATTTTCCAGTTTTACTCATCTTAATAATGATAATAACACTCGCATTTGATACTGTATCACATTGTTGAGATATCTCAAAGTGCATGACAGGATTTTACTCTGATGTGTAGTCACAGAATCAAAGAATTATACAGCACAGAAGGAGGCCATTCGGCCCATCGTGTCTGTATCGGCTCTTTGAAAAGAGCTATCCAAATCAATCCCACTCCCCCGCTCTCTCCCCATAGCCCTGCAAACTTGTTCTCCCCAAATAATTATCTACTTCTCTCTTAAAAGTTGTTATGCATCAACAGGCAATGCATTTCAGAACCAAACAACTCGCTGTGTGAAAAAATTTCTCCTCACCTCCCCTCTGTTTCTTTTAACAACTATTTTAAATCGGTATCCTCGGGTTACCGACCCACCCGCCGGTGGAAATAGCTTCTCCTTGTTCACCCTATCAAATCCTCATAATTTAGAAAACTTATACTAAGTCTCCGCTTAACCTTCTCTGCTCCAAGGAGAATAATCCCGGCTTCTCTCGCCTCTCCTGATAACTGAAGGCCCTCATTCCTGGTACCATTCTGGTAAATCTCCTTTGCACCCTCTCCAATGCCTTGACATCCTTCCTAAAGTGAGGTGCTCAGAACTGAACACAGTCTCTCGCTGAGACCTAACCAGTGTTTTATAAAGGTTCATCATAACTTCCTGACTTTTGTATTCTATGCCCCTACTTATAAAGCCTCGTATCCTGACTGCTTTTTTAACAGCTTTATCTCCATGTCCAGCCACCTTCAAAGATTTACTTATATGAACCCCCAGGTCTCTCTGTTGCTTCATCCCATTTCACATTGTACCATCAGCTTATATCGCCTCTCCTCATTCTTCCTCACAAAATGCATCACTTCGCATTTCTCCACATTAAATTTCACCCGCCACGTGTCTGCCACATCACTCCCTCAACTCCAAGACCACTGACGTCCTGACAACCTGGCTGTCTGACATCGAGTCCTGGACGAGAGACAACTTTCTTCAGCTCAACGTGCGCAAAACTGAGGCCCTCCTGATTGGCTCACGTCAGCGCCTCCGCACCTCAGACGCTGACAGCATCAGCATCCAAGGCCGCACTCTCCACCTCTCAAAGCCGTCAGGAACCTCGGCGTTCTGTTCGACCCTGAGCTGTCCTTTCTTCCTCATATCCGCGTCACAACTGGCACTGCCTTCCATCACCTCCGGAATATCGCCAGACTACGGCACTACCTCACCCCTCACGCTGCTGAAACTCTGGTCCACGCCTTTATCACCTCAAGGCTGGACTATGGGAACTCTCTCCTCGCCGGCCTTCCCGGCAACTCCCTCCACAAGCTGCAGGTCATTCAGAACTCTGCAGCTCGTGTACTGTCCCGCACCAGACACCGGACCACATCACTCCCACCCTCGCTCACCTCCACTGGCTCCCCATCCCCCAGAGGATCGAATTCAAGATCCTCATCCTCACCTACAAGGCCATTCACGGCCTTGCTCCCTCCTACCTCTCCAACCTACTATCCCCCTACCTACCTGCCCGTACCCTCCGTTCCTCTGGCTCCGGTCTGCTCCACATTCCCCGCCCTAACTGCCTATCATCGGTGGTCGGGCCTTCAGCCTCTTAGCCCTTAAGCTCTGGAACTCCATCCCCCAGTGCCTTCGCCGCCTCCTCCCTTTCCTCCTTCAAGGCCGGTCTCAAGACCTTTCTCTTCGACCGTGCCTTCAGCTCCCCTCTCGACCCTCTACCCCCTCCTCGCTCCCTCCCTCCCCTCACCCTGACCATTCCCACCTGCTCGGGTCCCGACCCAACTGTCCAGCGCTTGGGACGTCCTCCCAACGTGAAAGGTGCTCTATAAATGAAATCTTGTGGTTGTTGTTGTTGTTGTCTGCCCATTTTACCAGTCTATGTCCATTTGCAGTCTGCTACAATCCTCCTCACTGTTTACTTTTACTAGCTTAGCATCATCTGCAAACTTGGAAATTGTACTCCCTGTACCCAAGTCCAGGTCATTTATATAGATCAAAAACCGCAGTGGTCCCAATACTGATCCCTGGGGGACACCACTGCATCTTTCCCTCCAGTCAGAAAACCAACTGTTCACCACTACTGTCTACTTTCTGTTTCCCAGCCAGTTCTGTATCCATGCTGATTTGTAGGGACCACCAATAGTGGCTGTGTATTTGTAGTCAACAAGGCAGCCACTTTTGCACATAGCCATATCCCACAGTCATAAAATGAGTGAACAATTTCATGGAGGATTGTTGGTCAGGCACTGGGAGAAACTCATCTTTTAGGAGAAGTGCCATGGGATCTTTAACATCCACCTGAACAGTTAAGACAGCATCTCAGTCCAATGTCTCATTCACTCCAACAATGTAGTGCACCCCCAGCAGTGTATCAAAGTGTCAGCCTAGACTATATAACTTCAAATTCCCAACATGGGGCTTGAACGCAGAACCTTCTGACTCAAGAAGTGAGAGCGCAACCAACTGAGTCAGGCTGACACAGTCTTCCTTTAGGTAGGTGAATTGGAGGCTTACTTTACCACAATATCACTACGCACTTGGCAATTCCCCGATTTGCGCTTTCAGATGTGTCGACATATAAAATTATATTGTACTAAGTGCAAAGATAATTTTTTTTTGATCTCTAAATATAGACATCTATCCTTGCTAGCCCTGCCTTCTAAAGACAAAGTCATGTCACGAAGTGGCAATAACTTTGACTTTCAAAGCAAACACTTATTTCTGGATTCTCTTAAGCACCGCTGTTTATCATCAACAAAGTCTGTGTTCATTAGTCTGTGTTCATTGCTGCTTTGCATGTACAGAGTGAGCATGTAGCAGGGTAAAGAACCTTACCAGTATTCGAACAAGATATGTGAAGGGAATGTCTTGTCACCTCCTCACCTGGACACCTTCTCATTTTGACCTGATGCACATTGAATCTCGCTCGTCCATCTCATCATTAACAAACTTATTGAAGCTTATAAGTAACACTAATCAGGGATGCCCTATCCCAATGACACAAAAACTTCCAACTAAAATTAAATGTTTAAATTGACTCTTATTTTCATGGAAATAGCAGTTGTGCTTGTACATGTTAATTTGTCCGCCGCTGGCTCTTTCAAGGGACCATAATCATTACTGGCATGTTTGATTAAAGAAATGGTCTTTAATTTATTTTGCTCTACAAAATCTCTGCTTCAACATTACCATTTCTAAGCTCTCGTAAATGATTTTACCCGGCGTCCCTTCCTGCAAATTGGCCCTAATCACAGATGTTGCATACTGTCCAAAAAATGTCATTCCAGTGAATCAACAACCATTTAGTGACTTGAGTTCAATATTCGCTGATTACATTCAGACCCTGACCCTTTTCTCCCACCAAAAGGACTACGGCAATATCGTTCAGAACCATTCTCTTGTAAAGACCTAAGCCTTTTTTTTTGTTGAATCAAGCAGGAGCAAACGTGCTTACGTTTCACTGAGAAGAGACAAGGCTTTAGGAGCAGAGATAAGAGCAGCGCAGTAGAGCGAACTCCCCTATTAAGGAATATGAAACTTCTCATTTATTATAGATATGTAACTCTCATTTCCTCTTTCATTCTGTCTGTGCATGTCCTGCCGAGAGAGAAGAAATCTCTGCTCCTAAAATGTGCTCTGTGAGACAGTTCACAATCAGCATGTAATGATGGAAGCTTTCCATGAGATCAAAAAGCAACAGCATCACTGGATATTTCACTTATTAGTTTTTATATGGGTATTATTGTGGGACAGTGACAGTCTCCTTCACCCACAAAACACAGTCACTGCACTTTACAGTATCCTGTGAAGGAGCATTGACCACACTACTTTATACTGGAAAAACAATTTGGCCTCTCAACCCAAGACTGTTAGTGGAACACCCCTGCGTGCAATTAGCTACTGCGTTTTGTCCACAAAATACAAAGTCAATCCACTTTACAATATATTCTGTGAAGCGCTTTGAGATGTCTCAACAATGTGATAAGGCGCTCTATCAAATGCAAGGATTATTATTATTATTAATATGAGTTAATAGCAATCTATGGAGGAGGATTTTTCTTGCATTTGAGGTGCACATTTTCTGCATTTAGTCAGAATTCCTTTATATTTCTGAATTTGTGAACTGCTGTTTTGAGGCCGTTAGGGTAGCAAATCTTTGTTTTGTTGGAAACCCATCACCTTTGGAAAAGGCTGTAAAGAGAGTCTAAGAATATTCAATCAGAATGTAGCAATGTACTTTTATGAGCCTATAAATAAAGATGTTGCAGACATTTGAGGGACTGCTTTCATCTTCGACACATTTACTCTGGAAAAAGATCATTTCTGATTTACAAAGCGGTTTCAACTTTGTTCTTCCTTCTTTGAATTCAATCATTGCTTCTAACGTACAGCGAAAGGATGCTTTGCACTTCAAAGCTTATTGTAATTATGAATGCTCACGATTTCCAACAACTGACACAATAGTTATTAAAAATAGTTATTGAACAATATTCCACTTTTTGCAATGTAAAATTAATGTTTTGCCCGTTTCTCCCCGTATTCTGTGTTAATTATAAATTGATGAAGTTGGAAAAAAAAGATAAAAGTTTCATGAACGCCGCTTCTTAATTAGAGTGTTTTATCAATTTGCTCTATGTATAGCAGGATATAAGTTGATAGCTCAGCTGAATCCTAATAAATCCATAATTAACTCTGACATGCAAAGATATACCGAGATCAGCATGCTATGTTATGCAACTGAAGAGAAATGAGACGAGTGGGTAACATACCAATTTTTACATGAGTGAATTATAAAGGTCATATTCACAGGTTCAGTGAGCTCAGTGTTGAAATTAAGTATATAGTTAATTCAACGCATATTTTATACAGTGTCTACTGGTACAGGCCTAGTATTAATCCTATAAAAATATAAAGATTCAAAAGCAGTATTTGGAAAGTCAGGTATAACTTCCTCGTTGGCAATAGAGCTCCAGTAGTTATTGCAAGGTGGTATTAGTGCATGCTGCCCAGTTGTGCTGCTCCAATCAGGATGCTATGGTCCTGAGGTATGTTTAGATGAAGAAAGCCGTTCAAGCCACCCAATTTCATCCCTTCAGAACATCCATGACATCTTGCCATGACATCTTTAACATCCACCTGAACAGGCAGATGGGACCTTGCTTTAACGTTTCATCCGAAGGCTGGCACCTCTGAAAATGCAGCACCACCTCAGCATTGCACTGAAATGTCAGCTGCTTAGAGTATGTGGAGTTTATGTCTCGACGTGGGATTTGATCCCATGACCTTCTGACTCAGAGGCGAGGGTGCTACCATTGAGCCAAGCAGAGATAGTCTTTCATTCTTTTTTAACAAGCCAATAATTTGTACCGGTCTCTAGGAGGTAATGCAAGTGCTGCTAAATGGAACATTTTCCCAGTCCTATTCCCAGTGAAAGTATTATGCACTTAGTGGTCAGGTTAAATATAGTGTAAAGCTTCTCCCACACAGTGCCAACAATGAACCTCAGCACCATATGTCCGTCCTGGAACAAGCCTGATATTTTCATTTCTTTACGCTAGCCTGTGGTCTTTCTGAGTTAAGTTGCCAATTTAGTAGTCAATTAATGCCGGAAGCCCGTGTTCACAAAGAACTGGGTTTGCAACCCTCCAAACTCATTTAATTTCCTCCAAACTTTCACAACTAGCCGACCAAGGGGGAATGATCACCCCTCAGCCTACATTGAGCTCAAACCCATTCCTAAACCTGGCTCTACAGGGTTCTTTTCCCGCAAAAGTTGTGTCAAAAAATAAATTTCCAACATGAATCAATCCTCGAGTTAAAAAAAATCTTTAATTAACTGAGAACCAAACCCTTTTTTTAATATCTAAATCTTCATGAAACTCCATCAGGGTTAAAAATATATCAAGTCTCCTTTGCAGAAATCAGAAATAATGGTTTCGGAATCCCATCACATATTCGAGAGGTATTTTGTTGAATTAAGACCACGTTCAAATTCAATTCAAATTACATTAATATGTAGATTCCCCTTGTGTCAGGCGATCAAAATTGATACACATTTATTAAGTGAAGATAAAAAAGGCAGTGATGTGAAGGAATAACAGATTGTCTCAAATTTGCCTTTAAATGAGACACATAATCAGGCAGGGAATCTAAGAGCTAAACTGCAATGGGAGGAAGTCGCCAAGGTTAAGGGGGAGGTAAGGTGATAGCAGTGAATTAAATTCACTCCTCTTTCATTGTGTGGGGGCTGTGCATCACACTTTAAGATAAGCGACAACTTAATAAGAATGTCTATGAAAATTAAAGAAATCCAAGTAAACAACATGGATCAAACTGATCAAAAGCTAAAGGAGTTTTAACTAAGAGAAGTCATCAGCCAAGTGCACTCTCATAACAAGTTACTTTTCTGATCTACCGGAGTCCAGTGGTTATGATAATCTCTCACTGTGAGTTATCAAACATTGGTTATTTCTGTCCTTCAGATGAGATGTTAAACTGAAGTCCTGTCTGCCTGTTCAGGCGGATGTTAAAGATCTCATGACCCTATCTGAAAAGATAAGGGAGTTTCTCCCAGTGTCCTGACCAACAATCCGCCTAATAACATTGGGCATTCACTCCCTGGCTGTTTGTGGGACATTGCTGTGTGCAAATAGACTACTGCATTTCAGTCATTACATTTTACAATCTATCCCGTGAAGTGCTATATGTTTCCTCTTGATGACATCATCGGCAGACATGGGTCAACTTCCACATGTATACCTATGACACCCAACTCTCTCTCTGCCTCCACCCTTGCCTCCAGGACCATTGCTGTCTTGACAGAATGTCTGGATGAGAGGATACAGTTCAAGATCCTGGTCCTCACTTTCAAAGCCCTCCACGTCCTTGCTCCCCCCCCTATCTCTGTGACCACCTAACACCCTACCAGCCTGCCCGCTTCCTCCACTCAGTAGGCTCCTGCCTGCCTTCAGCCACTCTGCCCTCACCCTCTGGAACTCCATCCCACAGTCCCTCTGCCTCGCTGCCTCACTTGCCTCCTTCAAGACCCATCTCAAGACCCTCCTCTTTGACCATGTCTTCGATCACCCTCCTTCGCCCCCTGCCCTCCGCCCTCTCCGATCCCAACCCTCAGCTCAGCTCCAAAACACTGATTGTCCAGCGTCTTGGGACATCCTCCTGCTTTAAAAGGAGGTATGCCAAATGCAAAGATTATTATTTTTATTATTTGCTCTTCATTCAATATCAGACAAAGTCACCAAGGTATGATTGGTGTCTTCTGTGACTTATTCAGTGTTTATGAGGTGAATGGGGCTCAGTTATCTGTGGCAAATGAAGCAATAATGTAAAGAACAATTTATAGTCACTGGATAGGGATCAGGCCCAATAGAACTGTCCCAGAAGATTATAGATGGAGAATCAATTGAAAGATTTGAAAGGGAGAGAGATAGATTTGTCTACAATTGCACACACTAGACTTGACAGGCCAGCAATTCCCCATGTAGCATCAATATTCTAGGTGAAATATCAAGTGTAAGGATTAATCTCCTGGGAAAATAAGGGCATTAAGGGATGTTTAAAAAAGATGGAGAAATGGGATTAAAAATATCTGCTATGATCTAATAAAATAATAATCTTTGTATTTGATATATGCATTTTACACTTACACACACTTGATCATCTCAAAGCGTTTCACAGGATTTACTGTGTAGTTTAAATGTAGTGACTGTTTATTTCATAGGCAAATTCAGCAGCCAATTTCCACACAGGAGTGACAAGGAATGAAGTAAAACGACCAAATTTTGTCTTGGGGAATTGTTGGCTAGTACACTGTGAGAAACGTTCTCTTTTTGAATGGTGCCATGGGATCCCTTAACATACACCTAAACTGGTAGTGGAGTTTGGGTCCAGGACAGCAATAGGCTCCAATTCTTGTTAAAAGCAACTAGAATTCTCCGACAGATTTCTTTCCTCAGTGCTTTTTTAAAAAAAAAACTGGCAACTACCTAACCGCTAATTGATGTAAAATCGCAGGTGGAAGAGGAATCTTAAATATCATAACTTTTTTTTTAGTGGGCTTTAATGTCAGAGGAGATTTGAGGAAAGGATTGGGACAGGGAGCAGGAAATATCATTGCAAATATGCAAGCAATGCACATTTGTTAAAAAATCAGAGAGCTTATATTTCATGCAAACTGGGCACTGAGTAACCATCTGTGTCACAGTAGGTGTGGGCCATATTGCATGGGCTTGCTGTTTTTATTCTATTCCCACTATAGTCATTTTTACAATGTTTTAAAACGTCAAACTGCTTTGGAAATGTTGTTATTTATTTGGATGAAGGGCAAATTCTGGGTGCAGAACATCCTGTTCTGTTTGAAGTAAAAATGATACCTTATTCTGGTTAGAAACGAGTCCATTAATGTACTTGAGATAATATTGTGTAAAACAAGATACATTACATTACTGAGATGGTACTGGCTATCAAACAAAAAAAGGGCAAGGTCACCTCAGGATCAGTGAAGTGAATTGGAGCTGAAAATGAAAGCATTCTCAGACCTGAAACACAAATTTAGTGCCATTTGGACAGATGGTCACAATTCTATTGATACATCAAATTTAATGTTATATGGAATTTGTTTTTCTTCAGTCGAGAGCAGTAGCCGAGAGGGATTTTTATTGGAGTTGATTCAATCTCTTACAGGTTGAACCGGGATCTATCTATCAACTTCAAGATGGTGTAAAATTTACTACAACAACAACTTGCATTTATATATCGCCCCTCGCGCAGGGCAGCTTCCCAGAGTGGGGGAGGTGACCGTAGGCACAGCCGAAGAGGAAGCTTTTCAGGCGCAACCTGAAGATGGGGAAGGAAGGGGCAAGGCGAAGGGACAGAGGAAGAGTGTTCCAGAGTTTCGGGGCGTAGTGGCTGAAAGCGGAGCTACCAATGGTGGAACAGCGGTTTTAAGGGGAAGAGAACCTGAGGAGAGTGACTGGTTGACTGTGTTGGCCAACAGCGGGGAGAGGAGGGGATGATCAGCAACTGGATGGGGGGGGGCGGGGTGGTCAAGCAGCAGGTGGTGGGCTTCATCTGGGAGATGTTGGTTGAGAGGGAGTGGTGGGGGGGGGGGGAGTAATCAGGGCAAAGGAGTGTAGGGAGGGGGGAGCGCTTTTTGCACTCGGAGATTGCTGGAGTGCTCTCTGCAGCACAGATCACTGGTGAGACTCGACGCTGATGTTCGCGTTTTAATGCCTGAATTAGTACCATTGTTAAGCGCTGCTGAATATTACATGAAATCAGCTTGTGCCAAGCAATCTCGCATCTGTAATTGAATAATATTGAGCAGTGGTTTAGTACTAAACCACCAGAAAAGTGACAATGTACGATTGATTTGCAAGATGACTGAGTGTCATCTTTTCAGTCATACCTGATGTCCATGTGATCTGTATCATCAAGTGAAGTGATTCCCTCAAATTACAGGGTTGGGAGGGGGCATTAAAGCTTTATTGCTCAGCACAAATATCCCGGTCAATAAAGGGGTGAGAGGAGGAAAGGATGGGTAGGAAACAGACTTGTATTTTGTTAACGCATTTGTTCTTATTCATTTAGACTCAGATGTAGCAGAATCCTAGAGCAAGCAAAGATATCCTGAAAGTCTGTGTATGTTTGAAGTTATTTTATAATTAGATTAAAGGCACGAACATTTTCTTGCCTACACAGCCACACTACACTTGACACTAATTCCCTAAGGGGTGTTTTGTGTTCTCGGTGTTGTAAGTGGGATATCAAACACAAGAATTGCTGTTCTTTCCCTCCAGTAATGCAAAATTGGATTGGATGAAGATATCTCTTCAGTCCATATGATCTCATCCCTCCAAATCACCCACACTACCGTATCCCCATCACTGCAACAAGCTGCTTTTTAAGTAAGCCCAGTATCCTGGCCCACCCATTCTGACAACCCATTCCAGTTGTTAGTTACCCTCTGGGTAAAGAAAAACTTCCTTGGGACCGTCCTGAAATTGCCCTTTGCAAATCTAAATCTCTGTCCTCTTATTCCACTGTCTTGGTGCATCTGAAAGTATTGTTCTGGGTTTACTTTTTCAATACCATTTAAAATGATATGCACTTCTGCAAGATCCCCTCTGAGTCATCTTCTCTGAAGAGTCCTAGCTTGTTTTCGCTTTTCCTCACAGAAAGGTGCTAAATGGTTCCTGGGCTACAAGTTCACTGGTGGCTCCCTGATCCAAATTGCCATGAATCATTTCCGAGTCTAGACAGCAATTGTCGGGAGATGATTGAACAAATCAAACCAAATCCTGTCCTCACCCAACATGCAGACAAGGGAAAAGCTCAGCAGGGGGCGATAGCCATCAGGAGCGAGAGCCCACTCCCAACTATTTTGTGAAACATATCACCCTCACCACCTCCTCATCTGCTAACTCACCAGACCAGAAAAAAAAACTTACATTTGAAATAGCGCCTTTCATGTCAGGAGGATGGCCTGAAGTGCTTCACAGGAATATTGTAAAGTGTAGTGACTGGGTGGCTCAATTACGCTCCAGGGTTCGAAAGCTGTGACACTGGAGAGCTCACTGCTTACTGGTTATTACAAGCTGTAATTTAGCCTCCATTGGTGCCTGTGGCTCTTCAGGCTTCACAGCTGTAGTTTGATGAAGAATTAAAGTCTAGAAAAGGACTGAGCCATGTATTTGTTACCATCCTTAACGATGGTCGAAAAAAAAAGAAAATATTCCTTTCAACTTTCTATGATCAGAACATAATTTTTGTTCAAATTGCTCAACAGGGATACTCCCTAATGGCATTCTTTTTATCTTCAAGGATTACTTCAGTAACTTTGCACATTTGTTAGACTTCTTGTTTACATGATTATGATGAAATGCTATTGCCGTTTTTAAAGTCAAGAATAACCAACTTGGGAAATCTCCTTCATGAAGCTATTAATATGTCGAGCAAATAAAAAGACAGCAGTGTAATCACCAAAAGAAAGATTGGGGGTAATAAGCTGTGATGTTATCCGTGTGAGAACAACAATGGGTTTCTGTTGTGGACAGTTTTGTGGGAACCTATTGTAGTGGCCTTTCCTCCACTAAGGACATCTTGGTCTGTCATTATGATAACAACAACATGAACTTCTCTAACGCCCGAGCACAGGGTAGCATCTTGGAGTGCTTAATAGTGGTGGAGCCTGACTCCGAGCCGGAGAGGGAGAGGAGAAGAGGTGACCGTAAGCACAGTCGAAGAGGAAGGCACAATAAGAAGAATGATAATCCTTGCATTTGAAACTGCACCGTATCTCCTCGTTGAAATGCTTCAATGCGCTTCACAGGATTCACTGTAAAGCATAGTGTATTTGTAAGCGAACATGACAGCCACTTTGTCCTGCATCCAGGGAATGAATGATCAATAGATTCAAAATAGTCTCCAAAAGAAGCAGAGGGGAGGTGAGAGAAATTTTTTCACGCAGCGAGTTGTTCGAATCTGAAACGCATTGCCTGAAAGGGTGGTCGAGGCCGATTCGATAACCACTTTTAAAACATGGTAGACGGGTATTTGAGGAGGACGGGTTTGCAGGGTTGTGGGATTGACATTAACTGCTCTAATCAAAGAGCCGGCACAAACTCGATGGGCCGAATGGCCTCTTTTTGTGCTGTACGATTCTACGATATGATTCTATGATTCTATAATAGATGTGGAAGAACGTTAGTAAGGACACTGGGTGAAAATCCTCTCTCTTTTCAAATAGTGCTTTGGATCTTTAAAGTCCCCTTGAAGAGGCAGACAGGACCATGGTTTAATGAAAATGCAGACAAGGCTTCTCAACACTGCATGGACTGTGAGCTCAAAGCTCCAAAGTGGGGCTTGAATCAACAACCTTCTTACCGGCAAGACTCTTTGACACTTCATGAGGGGGTTTTTGGTCACTCAAAGACTGGCCTACGTCTCCCACTGGCAATACCATTCATAGGCAAGACTTGCACAGTCAGTCAGCCACTTCTTTAAACACTTTTGTGAGAACACAAAGATTCGCACCTCCCATTGTGGAAATGCCTACAGAAATCTGTCCATGCACTCTGCCCTGATCCTCTAAGGTTGAAAACTGATTTGGGAGCTATATGAATTTCAAAAATCGGATGAAATAGCTTGACAACACAGCTTTGAGAAGACAAAAATAATTATGTGCATTAATCTTAATATACTTTAATGCCCATGAATCTAATTGTTACACACTCATATAACAATGCTTCAAGAATAAAGAATCTCTATTTACCATCATCCTGATCCATGTTTGTGGAAACAGGAATGTTTTGTGAATCTTGTCCTCCACTCTTTTAACAACAACAATAACACCAAAATGACATTTGTATAGCACCTTTCACGTCGGGAGGTCGTCCCAAGGCATTGAAGAATATTAATTGCAAGACATTATTTATTGCTTATCTGGCCGTCGGATGAGATGTTAAACCGAGGTGCTGGCTGTGTCTGTTCAGGTGAACATTAAAGACCCCACAGCACTATTCGGAAAGAAAAGAGAGCTTCTCCCAGAGTCCTGGCCAACAATCTGGCAGATAAAATCGCTCATTCACTTCATGGTTATTTGTGGGACCCTTGTGTGCAAATTGTCTGCCATGTTCACCAACAAAATGCATTCCCTACACTTTACTATGAATCCTGCGAAGAGCTTTGAGACATTCTCCCTATGTGAAAGACAAGGATTTAAAGATTATTGACAAATACAAGGATTATTTATGCTGTCTTTTGCCAACCTGCGCCCAATATTTTCTGAAAGTGGGTTAGCAGCATGCGTGCGTGCATTTCATTCCAACAAACATCTCTGGAATTTCCAGGTGTAGGTGGAATGCATGAAAATCTCAGTCTGGTTTGGATACTCATGGTGATGGGTTTCTTTATGCGTCAGATACTCAGCTGACCAAAAAAAAATCTAATTTATGATCGTTGCTAAAAATAGCCATATTTTTGTTGCATCTATTGTGGAATTTCTTATGATAGCAATGAAAGATAAGGTATAAAACAATGCAATTCTGTAAAGCAAAAGGGCATTAAGTGCAGATTGTCACTATATTTCCAAATCACACAGGAGAGTAGTATCACTATATGACATATGTGCTTTTATAGAATAAACACAGGGGAGTTCAATCTGTAAACACAACCATCCTCTTCGAATGGCTGTGCATTCTGTTTGAACTTCTCCATCCTGATTTACGCAGCCATCTAAACCCCTGGAGCGTCCTAGAACCGTTCAACAGAATCCCAGCCAACATTCAATCTGCTGTCGATCATCAGTGTTTACCAGAAGCCGTGCACACTGTATTATTAAATCAGATCTGCTACAGTATTTTAAAAGAATAAGCTTTGCAGGCAACTTGGGTTAGTCTCTCCCAACCCGCTAATTTTCATAGAATTTTTTTAGTACAGTGGTAAAGCATTCAAAAAGGAAAAAACAAAAAAGCCCTTAAAATAACTGTAGTTATAATTGAGAATTAGCCAAGGAATTTTTATCACATGTAATTTAAATCATCAAAGAATGTACAACACGGAAAGAGACTATTTGGCCCAACCAGTCCACTACGGAGTTTATACTCCAGGCAAATCGAGACTTCCTTTTAATCCACTGCATTACCACTGACTCCTGCATTTTGTCCCTCACAAAGAGCCTGGGACCTTTCCTACAGGAAACGATATCTAATATTGAATATCAATACAGCCACTAGATACGAATGGCATCTGAACAGCTTTATTTATTTGTGCAATTCTCATTAGTTTGATTTAATTGGCAACTGAATTTAGGAAGCCACTGCATCAATTAGGCTCCAATTTGCTTTTAATTTGTACTGTAATGAGTTGATTAGCTGCTGCCAAACTTTTTAAACTGGATCCAATTTTGGTTTGTAGATGGATAGCTCCAATAAAGGTCGATTAAGATAATGCGGTGGGTGGGTGGGTGGTGTGATATTCCAGACATTGATTGCGTGCTGCAAAGATGCAAAGAAACCTTCAAACAATCTGACCTTCAACCAGACAGTTTTAAAACAACAAGCCTTAAGCTCCAATTGTCACCCTTCCTCTCCTGAAAGTGCTCACTCCTCCTGGGGTAAGGTGCCACAGAAACAACTGGGGAGAAATTCCATCCGGGTCTCGCCTTACTCTATGTATCAGTTTAGAATTTGATAAATTGTTGAATTCGGTCGTAACTCTGAACGACAATAATTTACATTTATACAGTGGCTTTCATGTTGGGAGGATGTCTGAAAGAACTTCAAAGGGAGTCCGAGCCGGGCGAATGGAGGCTGCGGGGAGGGATGAGAAAATGTTAGCTGGAAGTATGGTTAAAGATAGATAGATCTTAGGGCAGGTTTTAAAAGCGGGGAGAAAGGAGATGAAGCGGAAGGTATCCATGGAGTTTTGTGGGGAGGGGGGGAACAAATGGCTGAAAGCTTGCCCACCAAGGGTAGGGCAGAGCAGGCAGCCACATCATTCCTAGAAAGAAATTACAGACGAATGGCATCTAAGTTAATGCTACATTTCAGAATTTGCCAAATTTTGGACACTCTGAAAATACAACATAGAGTAAATGTAGATCCAGGTGGACCCCTGCTCTGCTCATTCTTCATTTGATCCTGGACTTCAACATTTGAAAGATTGTATTTTCCAAAGAGAGAACTCGTATTCTTTGAGGTCCTTATCAAGTGAAAACGTCTCACAGAGCTGGCAAGTAATTACTGTTGAGAGTATTGACCGTCTTTGCAAATCATTTTACACAAAGCAAGTTCCCAACCATGAGGTGAATGACTAAGTTTATCTGGAGTACTGTTGGCCAGGACACTGAGAGAAACCACCTGCTCTTTTCAAATCACGCCTTGGGATTTTTAAACGCCCGGCTGAAGTACAGCGATTCCCCGGGACTGTACTGAAGTGTCCACCGAGATTTGGAGCTCAAGTCTTGATGCGGGCTTGAACCCACGACTTTCTGATCTTGAGCGTGCTACCAACTGAGTTGCGCCTATCTGATAACAGTTTGCATTGTTGGCAAACCGACCTGTTCTTACCTAATAGGAGTCACTAAACAACGGTTGTAGCATGGACTCAGCCTCACTTTCCCCTCCCCAGCCTAGTGACAATTTGAGCACCCCCATTATTTACACTATCTGTGGGCGATCATTTTAGCACAGATCAAACATTGAGCCTTTCTAGTCTGTATTTTTGAGTTCCACAATGCAAACTTCCTGAACCAATGAAGCCACAAAGGAGAGGTTCTGATTTCCATCATCTTTCCCATCTCTAACCACTGCCGACTTCCAGTTAGCTGAATCCTTGGTGCTGGGATAAAAAGATGAAATTGCTTGGTTCAAAACACCAAGAAATGCCTCCAATTTATAGCCTTGTAAGAATGTGTTTCGTTATCCAACACTACTAACACATCTGTCTCGACTTCAGACAACCATCGCCTTTGCTGCGGAATGTAATCTATCACAGGCTTCGGCAGAATCAATTGAAGCAGAGTGAAACCCACATCAATGCCATTTCTGCTCTGCCTCCCGAGCGCGAGAATCACTGGACAATATTTGCTCTTCAGACAGATGCGGCAGTCAGATTTTCACAGCCGTCATAGAAGGGATATGATGGGAAGGGATAATCACGGAAAACAATTACATTCCTTCAAAGGAATGAAGCTTCCAGGAACAATCTGCCCAGCATCACAAAGTCACAAAGGCAGTAACCGGCATCACACAGAAAGTGAACAAAGATGGCCTGACAATCAGAGAAACGATAGATGTGCTGTATATCATATTGGTCATACAGCACATTAAACTGTTACCAGGGTAGCATTCACCAGGGACCGATAGAGATGTTCCAACTACACAGGCAGGACTGTACAGACAGCTACAGAGGAGCTATTCTGAGTGATTTGGCTCATGTGGCAAGACATTGATGTCACATGGAATCAATCCCTCGCTTACACCTCCAAGAAGTCACATGATGCAATACAAGTTCAACATTCTTCTGAGAAAGTTTTATTGAAGTGGCTACATTGGGCCTGTGGCCATTTACCGTGGCAGCAACAGTCTAATTAAAATGCAAATGTGAAAAATGTAACGTCTGGAAATATTAATCAGAAGAAGTGTTGAAATTGTCCAGACTTGCCCTACGAATTTTGATGTGCGCAGAGGGATTTGAGGATTTCCACACGATCAATGGCAAAAATCTGTAGAACATTGGAAGTTAATTCCTGCTCTCGACTGACATTATGCTCTCAGACACTGCAGAACCTTTCCTTGAGGCCAGCTGTTAAAGTTGAGGGAGAACAGATGAGGGAGTGAGTAGAAGATAGCTACTATCTTATGTATAAGAAGAAACGCTAATTGTCATGGTTCATCTACTTATGGCAACAATAACTTTGGGCCGCCCAAAGAAATGCCCTTGAAAGCTCTTTGAGATGTTCCCCTGTGCAAAACACTGTACAAGTCCAAATTGTTATTCCCATCCCCAGCTCGGGTGTCCATCCAGTAATGTCAACTCCATTGAGACCTCCTTCCGACAAGAAAAGCTTTATAAATGTAAACTGAATTATATTTGCAATCTATAGTAACAGCATTATACAGTGGCAGACTAAAGGCCCAGCACCTCATTATCTTTATCAAGACTGCAGTTTGTGAACGTCTTTTAAACCGCGCTGGTTTCTTTGCGTCCTTAGACGCCCATCTTCCTCCGAGTATAATTGTAGTGGCCAGTGTACAACTATGCCCCTTTACTCCCCCCATTAGAGCAGGTGGCAGAAAGTGCTCATTCTTCATTATGTCAATAGAAATGAAAAGCTAAAGTTAGAATGTGTTAGCATTGTGAACTTTGAACGAGAGCTGTCCTTCAGCACAGTGTTGCTGCCACTCAAAATTCTCACAATTACCAAAGCCAGGAGATGCATCAGCGCAATTTTAATTGTCTGTTTGTGCATTAGACTCTGTGACAAAGCCATGTACAATTTATTTCAAACATTTTGCCTGCCTAAATATAGAGGATCAGAGCATGTTTTTCCAGGGGAACCTCCAACCATCATTTCCAACCACACTATCGCTGACATAATACTGATGTTTACATTGGATATAACATCAAACCGTTGCACAAGTAATTTCTGTTAAGTGCAGTGAATTTTTGTAGGCAAACCTCAGTTTAACGTCTCATCTGAAGAATGGCACTTCGAACAGCGTAAGGCTCCCTCAGCGCTCTCCACCGTAGTGGAACAGTCTATTAGGATGAAGTCCCGACCTGGGGCTTAAACCCGTAGCCCTCTGACTCGGAAGCCAGGCTGACAATATAGACTAGCATTTACAGGAACAGACAATGATTATTTGTGCTGTTAAGGTTTCTTTCAGGAGCTGAAGGCAGGATTAAGGTACAATCTGCCCTGCACTTGCCAGTACGCACTTTACATCAAGAAGTCTTTGCACCAAAATGCGTGTAGCACTGTATCTGTACTCAGTAACAATCAAACAGAAGTCAGCTTCCATCCGAAAGGGCCCCAGACATGTTACAAATCAGCGCACCTGCAAGCATGTTATAGAAGAGGTATTATGGCTGTTTGAGGAAATTGCTGTGTGCAAATTGGCAGCCACGTTCATCTACGAAATGGACAGTCATTTCAATTTACATTACTTCCTATGAAGCGCTTTCAGAAGTCATTTGAGGGAGATTAGAAGGGTATGGAGGGATTAAGGAGTGGGTGCCATGGACCTTATGGACTGGTTGGGCCAAATGGCCATTTCTTTGCTATATGATCTATGTTAATCTCTATAAAGTCCACCTGACATGGAGCAAAGGTATGGATTACTCTTATTTCTGTATAACAATGGAACATTTGTGTTGAAGGCTGGGAAATATTGTGCCCCTGGGTCCTACTGAATGGCTGACAGGGCAATGGCTTATAAAGTATTTGTAACACAAATTACACAAGTTCTAATAACTTTTGGAGAGTGCATCCACTTCAAATACTGCAGGGCAAGGCAATCGATCTGCCTGCAGCATGTGGTTATTCAATTTTTCAAACAGCATATTGAAAGAAAGAACTTGCTTTGAATAAACAATAATTATAGGGAGACAAATGGCAACAATGGTGTTGGACCTTCCAAGAAAATAAATTTGAAAGCTCTTTGAAAAGTTCTTCTACGTGAAAGGTGCTTCACAAGTTCAAATTGCCGCTGTTGTTGTCGTAATTGCCTTATGTGGCAGTGTCCAGCCTGGCTTAGTTGGTAGCATTCTTGTTTCTGAGTCAGAAGGTTGTGGGTTCAAGGCCCATATCAGGACTTTCAGCCCATAGTCTAGGCTGACATCCAGTGCAGTACTGGGAGTGCGCAATATTGTCAAAGGTGCCATCCTTTGGATGAGGATTTAAATCCAGGAAGTCTGTCTGCTCAGATAGATGTTAAAGATCCCACGGCACTAGTCCAAAAGGGAAGGGAGTTTCTCCCGATGTCCTGGCCAACAATCCCCGAAACAAAATCTGGTCATTCACCTCATGGCTGGTTAAGGGCCAATGCTGTGCGCAACTTGGCTGTTGGGTTTGGCTACAAATACACAGCAACTGTTCTTCACAGCAAATCCTGTGAAGAGCTTTGAGATGTCCTCCCAATGTGAAACAAGCCGTTCCAAATGCAAGGATAATTATTTATTATTTTATTAATACTATAACCTTCCTATTATATATCCACCAAATCCAAAGATTCATATTTTTCAGTCATATTTTAGTTTTTATATAATTAGATATATGTAATATATATTATAAATATGACTTGAGCAGAGAGCCCAGCAGTGTGAGCAGGGAACTGAGTGAGGTGGAACAGAATAAGAATTCTGTTAAGGATTTTGGTGAGAGTGAAAATTCTTCAGCAAGAGAGATAGCAGAAAGCAAAAGAGAACTGCTTCATTCAGCAGAAGAGTGCAAAATCTTTCTTGAGGTAGAGGCAACCTTATATGTAAACAGGCAAACAAGTCAATTAGCAGTTAATCATAGGCCATAATAGGTGCATAATTTAATATAATATGTAAATTATATTAAAATAATATAAAACATGTCTGGGAATATGCAGGGCACCTGATGACAAAAGCAAATGGATGCACAGGGGGACACAAGAAAGAGTGCCAATGCAATTGTCATTGGGGATACAATGGTGAAAGGAGTAGAAAGGCGTTTCTGCAACCAAAAACATGACTCTTGCATGGTATGTTACCTACCTGGGGTCAGGGTTGAAGAAAAACACGGAACAGGTGCAAAAAGTTCTACAGGGGGAGGGGAATATAATAATAATAATAATAATAATAATATAATAATAATAATAATTCTGGAATATCCAGAAGTCGTGGTCCATGTTGGGATCTATGATGTATGATGTAGGGAAAAAAAGGGCCAAGATCCTACAGGGAGAGTATCAGAAGCTAGAGAAGCTAGAGAAAAAGCTAAAGAGTAGGACCTTAAAGGTGGTGATCTCTGGATTATTCCTAGTGCCTTGTGCAAGTGAGTATCGAAACAGCAGGATCAAACACATGAATGCATGGCTGTTGGTTAAGTTGAACTCGAACCATGCGAGTATGGTCCTACTAAGGTGGATGAGGGAGGGGAGGTGGTGGTGGAGGATGGCGTGGTTGACTGAGTCGAACATGGTAGAGAGATCCAGAAGAACGAAGAGGCAGAGGGAGCCCTGGTCACAGATAGAGAAAATGTCATCTGTGACTTTGACCAGCGCTGTCTCTGTGCTGTGGGCTGGGCGAAAACCAGACTGCAGGGGCTCGAGGAGGAAGTGGAGGGAGGGGTGTGACTGAAGTTGACCTGCAACAATGCGTTCCAGGACAATGGCAAGGAAGGGTAGAATGGAGATGGGATGGTAGTGTGTGAGATTAGAGGGATTGAGGGTGGGTTTTTTGAGGAGGGGTGTGATAACAATGGTTTTCAGTGGGAGTAGAACAGAGCCTGAGGAGAGAGACTGATTGACTGTGTTGGCCAGAAGGAGGAATTGAGTGACCAGCAGCTGTGTGGGGAGGGGGTCGAGGCAGCAGGTGGTGAACTTCATCTGGGTGATTGTGATGGAGGAGGAAGAAATAGGGGCAAAGGAGTGCAAGGAGTGGGGAGTGGCAGTAGCCGTGGCGGAGGGAGAAAGCGGAGAGAATGATCTGGGTGGGGTGGAAGGGTACATGGATGGGGTGGGGGCGAGAGGACATTGCAGCCAAGCAGATGTTTTCAATCTTTGCGGCAAAGCAGTCTAGGACCTCTTCGCACTTGGAGTTTGATGCATTTGATGTGACCCTGACCACAGGGCAACAAAATCTCATAGCCATGGTTTGGTGGTGAAAAACTAATCCTACAGCTGCAATGAAAAATAAATCTGAACTATACGATCTTTATGTATAAATTATACAGTATAGCATCGTGTGGATGGGGAGAAACACAAATGTGTAATTTAATGGAATGATTCAGTTGCAATTTATAGGTTGAATCAGCAGAATTGTGCATTTTTTTCATTATCAACTAACGTGATAAGGTGCTATATGAAATGCAAGGATTATTATTATTACAAGAATAAGAAAGGGAAATGTAGTGATATATTCTGAATATTTCGGGAACAGATCATTAGGGAATAGATTGCAATCTTGTATTATTATCCAATATATTGTAGCAGGCATAGGTGTAAAACTGAAAAACAGCGTTTTGAATCAAACCAAGAACTTTTCCCAAGAGAGGTTTGGTTGAAGAAGGCCCTTAAGCCCATTTAATTTCACCCTCCGGAATATTTCCCATTACTGCATCAGCTTTGCTTTTCAGTCACTGGGGGCAGGGAATCATCTCACTCAGCTCCTGTTAACTCTGCAAGCCACTGCCCTAAGCTTGTCAGACAGTGCTATTAATGCCAAACTACGCAGTTGTAGCTGGTTAGACTCCAACAGTTACCCCAACACACACTCTGCTGTCCCCTAGCTTTGTGTTTTGCCAACCTGTGCCTAATACTTTCTGGAATTAGGGAAACAGGATGCATACCTCCAGGGAGAGTGTGCATCCCATCCCATTCTCTGGGATTTCCATGTACAGGTGGGATGCATGGAATTCTCACTCTGGTTTGGATACTCTTAAGCATGGTGACGGGTTTCCGCATGCTGACCCCAAAAATATTAAATGAGTCTAGTGTCCTGGCCTCAACCACCCTTCTTGACAATCTGTTCCAGTCATTAATTACCATCTGAGTTGAAAAGGAGAAAAAAATCCCTGGGTTCTATCCTGAAATCGGCTTTTTGCAAGCTTAAACCTGTGTCTGTGTTGATCTGTTGTCTTGGTGCTTCCAAAAGTATTGCTCCGGGTTCACTTTCTCAATGTCTTGACTGAAGCTGTGAACGTAAATTACGTGCATTGCTCACAGGAAATGTGTCCAGGTTTAGAGGGGGCCTTGTAGTGGAATCTGAATGGGTTAATGAGAGTTAAACCCAGGAGAATATTTTCAGGTTTGCCAAGGCAGAAGTACTGTGGAGTCCTGTAGCTCAGTGGTTAGAGCGCTCGCTTTGCAAGCGAGAGACCTGAGTTCAATTCCAGGCAGGTCAGGGCGAAACCTTGGGCAAGTTTCCTTACTCCACACAGAGCCTAATAATAATCCCTCCAAAACCAAAAACAATAATAAATTGGTCATTTTCAATCCACGACTGTTTGTGGGACATTGCTGTGCGCAATTGGCTGCCGCGTTCGCCCACAAATATACAGTCAATTCACTTTGCAGTGTGTTCTGTGAAGCGCTTTGGGACGTCCTCCCGACGTGAAAAGCGCTATATTAAATGTAAGGATTATTATTATTATTACTGAATGACAGAGGTTCAGTGTTGTGACAATCTAGTTTTACAAACAGGTTAATCAGCAGTTGGAACAGGTACACAGGAATCATCTAAGAAGCAGCTTGATGGTGTTGAGGAGAGAGGAACAGGAAGGACATTGTGGACGTAGGAAATCAAATAACTGAAGGGGTATCTTTATCTATAATCCCCTTGTGATTTGTGGTAAAAACTCATACATCACAGCTAGCAGCTGTACTTCTGCTAATTACCATTGTTAATTATTTGATGGATTTATTTATGATAATTTTGTTGATATTTTATGGGATAACATCTGCTGAATTTACAATTTAAAGAATCCCACGCAGATGTGAAACATCATTGTCTGAATAACAATAGGAGCGCAGCGGAACAAACCAACACAGGGCCACTCCCAACATGCTTTACAACAACAACTACTCGAATGTTAGATAGGGCCTTTGAGGAAAAAGGAGACTTAAGGAAAAAAAAAAATCACAGGTAGGAAATCTGGTGAAACTCACAATACTATTCAGAAAGAAAAATGCAAACTTCTCAGTGGAGGCACAGATCATTTGCCTTGTTCCCTCTCTCATTTTCACTTTATAGTGACTCCTTTTGCATACAGTCACAGCACACAAAACAGGGTAGCTTGGTGCAGGAACAGGAGTAGGCCATTTGGCCTGACAAGCCTTCTATACCATTAGTTTGTAGGCAACCATGATAGGCATTTTACATGCAGCAATGCATCACAAACAGCTAGAATGAATCACCAATGAATCGGAAAGACTGTTGGCCAGTAGAGAGGAAAGGAGCTGCCTTCTATTTCTGAAGAACAAGCAACCGGGCCGTCGTGTTTAATAATAATACTTGCATTTGAATTAGCGCCTTACAACATCGTGGAGACATCTCAAAGCGCTTCAGAGAATATATTGGAAAGTGGATTGACTGTGTCTTTTTGGGCAAACGCGGGGCAGCCAATTGCGTACAGCAGTGTCCCGCAAACAGCCATGGATTGAGTGACAACGCTTTTTTTTTTTGAGGGATTATTATCCCGGAAAGCAATCTGCCAATCGACTAACAACCGGGTTCCTAAAGCTCTTATCCAAAGGATGGAACCTCTGACAATGCAGCTCTTCCTCGGCACTCCAAATGGAGCGTCAGCCTATACCGCAATGCCTGCGTTATTCCCCTATTCACGTAAACGCTCTGGGAAGTTACCCTGGCTGAGGGGTGCTATTTAAATGCAAGTTGTTGTTGTAGTAAAAACAGTCACCGCCATGCAATCTACGCGTTCAGATTGTCAAGAGATACTCGTGCCGCCCTCGCCCCCACCCTCAGCAACAAAGTGCTGACTGAGCGGCTGCTGTGCTGTGCGCCTCAGCTCACTCACGATCCATCATTTCTGATACAATAAATTAAATCACTATTAAAATTCAATGGTAATTGTTTTCTGTGTTTCCGAGATACAGACCTTTAAATTTCAATTTGTTTAGAGGATGATGAATGACACGGCTTGCCCAGCCTGCTGCGAACTCGGATGAAAACTATACTCTGTCGCCAAGCATACGTGCAGGACAAAGACAGGAAGAATAATTGCTGACTTGTACCTGGTTTCCATTAGTCCCCCTTTTTGGTTTATTTGTAATGAGCGCTGTTTAGAGCAGCATGTCTCATCTATTAAGCTTGCTGTTTGATCTATTGATTATTGTGTCTAGCTATTGATTAATAAGGGAAGCAGTGATTTTTCATTCGCAGCCATGCCCTGAAGCTAGGAGTAGGGACAGTTTGCCAAATGTTGAATCCATGAGCGAGCGCAAACTCAGTGGAGGAGCTGTGAGCTTTGCCGATTGGGAGCTGTGCCACCATTGCCACAACAACTCAGAACTATTAAAGTCCAACGCTGCGTAACATATGTATTTAAATTTGAGGTTTTTTTTTTTGGGGGGGGAATAACACTGCTTTCACTTGAACACAACGAATTCCAGTTAAGTGCATGCTTCAGACAAGTGTGGCAATCCAATCCATGGCAAGGTGGAAGTGATGCGTGCTTAAGTATAATACTTAATGCGGTGTCAATGGGGAAAACAAACACGCCCTGGTATTGCTTGACTTCTAGAGGTTGGGTAGTGCTTGTGTCTGGGCTTGAGATGTCCTCAAGGGAGGAGGAAAGGAGGGGGGGGGAAATATAAATTAGCCAGCCTTTGTAAGCAAAAAAAATTAATTGATAATAATAATTCACAACTGTTTGTGGGACACTGGCGTGCGCAATTGGTCTCCCACATAGAATGTTTTAAGCACTGAAGGAGACCATTCATTCCCCCCCGCCTCCACCGTTTTCCTACATAGTGGTGCAGAACCTTTATGGTTGACCAACAAAATAAATTTGTGGGGAAGTTCCCTAGACTCTAGACTCATGCGAATGTTCGGAGGTGTGCTTCCTGATGGACCCGTGGGCCACTTCCGGCCCGTGGGCCACACGTTGGCCACCACTGCCCTACACTATTACTACCTGTGTGGTGGTGGGAAGGAAGAGACAACTTCTCTTGTTCTTGAAAAGACTGACAATACTTTGAAGCTGCAAAGCACATGCCTCACTTTCAGCTGCCAGTTTGGAAGCACAGGACCATTAACTGTTTGACGTTAAGGTTACCTAACCTCCTTCTTCTTGGAAGTAGAATCTATTCCTGGATGCCTTTGGGGCAATCATCTTCTCAGGGTGTTTTTCATAATATTGAATTTGAGGGGTGAGTGAGCAAAAAAAGTTCAGTGCAGCTTGAAACTATGTCCATCCCATTTACATTTGTAGATAGGCACAATTCCAGCTGTAAAGGCTTCTACACCAACACTTTTGTGCTGAGATGATGACTGGTTTGCCAAAAACAAGCTCTGCTTGAAGTTGTTGGGAACATGCCGCACTCGGTCATGTCAGCGAGACAGAGGGGAAAAAAAAGAAATCGGGGGCTACTGCACACTCTGTTTCCAGTGCATCTCAGCTTTGTTTTGTGCAGCACAAACAGCTGCTCACACGCACAGTTTAGTGGGTTACTAATTGCATAGCCGGCACTGGATCAAACCCAAACTCATCATTTCCAGCTTGTGGCATTCCACACAAAAGCACCACAAGACAGTCAAGAAAAGATGAGTTTATACTCCACACGAGTCTTCACCCATTTCTTACCCTCTCCCATACCTTTCTATTCCCCTCTCCCTCATGTGCAGGTCTATCTTCCTCTTGAATGCATCCATATCTGATGCAAACTCTTTTATGGCTTTTACAGGTTGGTAGTGTGATGAGAGGATGGTTGGTGGGTGCTCTGGGAGGATGGTTTAAACCATTTTAATGGTCAGTGAAAATCTACAGGCACATTATTTCCAAGACTCTGTGGAAATCTGGAAATTCATGAGCGTTCTGCATTTTCCATTAATTTTTACAAATGATACAAATTAAAGACACAAATTAAAATGAGAAGTACCACTGTGAGGTCATTTCTAGTGATGTCTCCATTAGTTTCCCACTTTTCTCCATTGAGAGTCCTTTAGTGGTTAGAGTACTCACCTCTCAATTCCTGGTCAGAGCGAACCCTTAGGCAAGTTTTCTTAGTGCACACATCTTAGTAATTAGGAACCCGGTTGTTAGTCCTTTCCAGGGATAATAATCCTCAAAAACAAAGGGTACAGGGATAAGGTTGGGCAATGGGATTGAATGAATGTCTTGCTCTGAGAGCCTGTGTGGATTTGACGGGCTGAATGGTCTCCTTCTGCACTGCAAATTTCTATAGTTTTATTTGCCAGTTATAATAATAATCTCATAATAGCACTTCAAAATGTTTCTAACCTTCACTGTAATAACATACTAAACAGTGATACATATATTATATATATATTTAATACATTTGAACCATTGTGTCTTAGTCAAGGTTCTCATCGGAAAGGCAACAGCTCAGACAGTTCAGTTCCTAAAATGGGGAAAGTGCTAACAACCGAGCCACCTTGCCTTGCATATAATGTCCATTGCAATTACACATAAGGGCTCTGAGTCAAGTAGGCCATTTCTACATTGCTGGGGTTGTGCGACAGCTAAATAAAAAAAACACGGATTTGGGAGACACAAACTTCTAAAATCACAGTAAAAATGCTGGCATCAACTATAGGCTCCAGCGGTCTGCTCACTTAATTGAAATTCCAGGCCACAATGTTGGACATAACTTTGTGGTATCTGAATGTATGGTGGAGGCAGAAACCTTTGCTCAAAGTGCATATCTGTGCAATTGTGGATCGCAGTGACCAGCAAGTTGACAGGGAGCACCTGGGACATTAAGACACTGTTTAGTTGGTCAATCAGTCCTCAGAGGAAAGCAGGTGCTGATATTTGCGGGGGACGAGGGGAGAAAGAGAACTTCAGGACTTTTCACATCAAAGCTGATGTTCTTGTGCGGTGCTGAGAGTGAGCTGCACTGTTGGAGGTCCCACCTGCCTGTTACAGACCTCGTGGCACAGTTCTACAAGGGAAGGGAGTTTCTCCTGATGTCCTGGCCACAATCCTCCTGCACAGTACATCGTGCAGTGGAGACATTGGTACATTCAAATGTGTTCACTCATAAGCAATCCTGAGGGGCATTGCACTTTCAGACTTAGACTCGAGGTGCTGGAAAAGATAGCATCAAGTGTACAACAGAGAGTGCACAAAAATACATTGAGAATCCCTATCACAAACAACGTACAACACCAACAAATGACATTCGTAAAACGTAGGATTTATCCAGGAGCCATACACAATCAATTGTTGCAAAAAGCTGAGAAAATGACATTATATGAGGGGGAAAAAAAGCTACTTACACATTGAATTTGAAATCTTCCATGTTCCCACCTTTCTTGACCCAGTCTGATTGAAGAATCCTGTAAGAAATACCGCATGGTGGATTCCTTTGTGTGCTAATGGAGGCAGGGACTTGGCTGATTTACCTTGGCAAATTTGCTACACTTAGTGAGATAATCAAACATTTTGCCCAATGCACTTCAATTGTAACCCCAAACCTGCCTGTGCACAACAAGGTTCTGGGTTCAAGCCCAACTCAGGACTTGAGCTCACAGTCCAGGCTGACACTTCAATGCAATACTGGGGGAGAGGGCAGTATTGTTACATGTCCCATTCTTCAGGTGAGACAAATCGAGATCCTGTCTGCCTGGCCAGATTGTGAGTTGAAGTCACTATTTGTTGAGAAAGGAATAATCCTGGTCAACAACCAACCAGATAAATTGATCATTCACTCCATGGCCATTTGTGGCACCTTGCTGCCTGCAAATTGGCTGCTGCATTCAATTCTAAATACACATCACTGCATTCGTAAGTCAAACGTTTTGACCTTTCAGGTGATACAGCAAACACAATTTTTTAAAAATAATATTATTCCCAAATGAGCCATTCTTGCAGCTGTGGAGAATCAGACGACTAATTTGACAACCTCGCTCATTAGCAAAGTTCGGCACGTTCCGTCTCTGGAGGAGATTGCTTGGAATGCTACAGCCTTTGGAACATAGAATTTTGCATCCATGCTGGAGTCAAGCACAGGCAAAAGTAATAATAATCCTTGTATTGATATAACGCCTTATCACGTCTTTGAGACGTCTCAAGGCGCTTCACAGAATAGACTGTAAAGTGAATTGACTATTTTGTGGGCAATAAGACAGGGGCCAATAGTCTAATCCGCAGCTTCCTTTCTGTGCGTACAGGAATTTCAGGCTCGGGATAAGAAGCTCTGCTCCAAGATAAAGCCGCGAGCATTTCTTCTGCTCTCAGGCTCCTGACCAACTCATTTGCCTTTCACACAGCTCTGGCTGTGAAAGCCAAAATATAACTGACAATCCAGCTTCCTCTGCCCAAAGGCCCACTTTGACATTTGCCTCAACCTTTTGCAAACCAACTGTGATTGCAGCATGGAAAAATAAGAGCTCATGAGAAAGCTGAATATCAACCCTTCGAAGGACCGAGTCAGGCTTTGCTCTTTTTTTTACAAAATACCGCATGTTAGACCCCTTTGCGTGCTAATGGAGGCAGGGGGCTGGGTGATTGGGGGGTCCTTGGCAAATTTCTGGCTTACTTTTCCAGGGATAACAATCCCTCAAAAAAATAATAATTTGGTCACTCAATCCATGAAAGTTTGTGGGACATTGCTGTGCGCAATTGGCTTCCACGTTTCACCCATAAAATATACAGTCAATTCACTTTAGAGTATATTCTGTGAAGCGCTTTGAGACATCTTGAAGATGTGAAAAGCACTGTATCAAATGCAAGGATTATTATTCCATTATTGTTAGGCTTTCAGCAAGAAAGATATTTTTGTACAATGAAAACATTGTGAACTATTTAGGACACAAACCCAGTCTGGGAGAGGAAATCGCTTGAGGATCTTTGTGTGGGTTGGAACTTATGAAGAGTGCAGCTAAGGAGGTCAGTGAGGAGAGCGTTGGAAAAATCTAGAGGAAGAAATTCCACCTGGGTCTAGATTTATTTAGGTGCTATTTCTGGTTATCCAGACCAGGGCAAATTCAGTCTCAACATTGAAATTGGTTTCCTGCGATTTCTTAAAACAGACAGAAAAACAGTTTCTAAATTAAAGATACAATAAAAAGATCTGAAACCCTACAAAAATAGAGACCAACTTACTTCCCACACCACTACCCGCCACCACTGCTCGGCTGGCTCCAGCCTCCTAGATGTCCCTCGTCCCCTCCATTCCACCATCAGCGAGCAGGCTTTCAGACACTATAGCTTGACAGTCTGGAACTTTCTACCTCATTCCTCCCCCTTGCCCCCTCCTTCCCCATTTTTAGATCACGCCTTAAGACCTTCCTCTTCGACCGTGCCTACGGTCACCTCCCTCCCCCAATTCGATGTCAGGCTCTGCCACTTTTAAGCACTCCGAGATGCTATCCTTCATGAAGGGAACTATATCAATGCAAATTGTTGTTGTGGAGTAAAACTAGGTGCAGGTGTAATTTCTCCCCCGAGTCTCAAAGTGAAGAAAACAGGGACTGGGATCTCGACTTCAATTGAGAGTGAATTAGGTAAGTAAGTGAGGCAGGAATTTCGGAGTTGGAAGACCTTTAACAGCATCACGACTGTTTGTGGGACACTGCTGTGCGCAATTGGCTGCCATGTTTCGCCCACAAATATGCAGTCAATTCATTTTACAATCTATTCTGTGAAGCGCTTTGAGACATCGAGAAGACGTGAAAAGCGCTATACCAAATGCAAGGATTATTATTATTATCTCCTGGCTTTATTCCAGGATTCGCATTGTTTTTTTTAATCTCCGCGGAGAAGTTCTGAATCTTGACCTAACTCAGTTTATTAAATGGTTTTGCATAAAAATGGTACAGACTCAAGCCTCTCACTCACTCTGATGTGTCTTAAGCAGAGATATTAAACTTGCAGCACACTTTATGTGTCCCATGTCATCTGGAAAAAAGGTCTGAGATGAGAGTTAATTCGATGAACCACTGCAATGGAAAACAGGATCGCTGACCAGATTGTACAAAAAGTATCAAGTCATGGATGAAATCTATGCTTTTAGTGTCTAATATCATCATCACAAGTCCAGCACATCCACAGAGATGCATCCATTAAGTGTTTTGAGTAACACCACGGAAATTACACACCAACAAGAAGATTCTCAATTCTTGATAAATTCACCGACTTCGAGGGTCAGAGGGTGAAGATGAAAATCTAATTACAAATTGCTGAAGTTTGTAAATTTATACGTGTTCAGAGAACTTCCTTCCTCTTAAGGCGTGATCTCAGTTGGAATCAATGCCTGGGGGTGGGTAGGTATGGGGGGGAAAGAATTGGAGTAGAAGAAGATTTAAAAAAATATACATTGCAAAGCTTAAAAATATCAGCATTGTTGTCCAGGTAACTGTTACCTTGGGAAATATGGAACCTTGAAGAGCACTACATCTGTTGCCTGACTAAACGTACCGAGCAATCGAGCAAGCAACACATTCACAGTTCTCTCTGTCTTTCCCTCTCTCTTTATTGAACTCTCTCATTTCACTTAGTATTCACTCAGCATCCAGGGCATCAAGTCAACAGCATCACTGCCGAGCTATCTACCAACTATGCCAGGGGTTTGTTTAAGGTGAGAATTAAAAGAATGATAAACCTTGCAAGCTGCAAACTTTTTAATGCTCCACCTCAGGGATTCACCTTATTCCAGCAGCATCTCTGATAGGCAAAATGGTCAACCACTTGATGGGCAAAATGGGCACAGCTATTGTGTGTCTGTGCCGAGTTAGTGGATGTGAGTCAAGGAAGCAGGTGGGAGCTATAACTGGCCTTGGATTGGAGAGGGGAAAAACATTCTCAACATTCATCGCAATCAAATGGCTCTACTGGAAGGTGTTGCGTTAGGACAGTATTGGTTTGGGAACAATTATCCTCTATTTATCCAGCAGTAAGTAGGAACCCGGTTGTTAGTCGATTGGTGGATTGCTTCCTGGGGGGAATAATCCTTCCAAAATAAATAAATAAAATAATAACATGGCCATTCAATCCACGACTGTTTATGGGAAACTGCTGCGGGCAATTGGCTGGAGTGTTTTGCCCACAAAATACCCACTTTACAGTATATTCTGTAAAGCGCTTTGAAACATCTCAACAATCTGATAAGGCCCTCAAAATCGATTAAAAATTCACGCTTGATTTTCCTGACCCATAAGGAAATAAGGCAGGCAGATGTCCAGGACCTCCTCCCAAGATCCAGTCTGCCTGATGTTAAAAAGATCCCGTGACTATTTAAACAGAGAAGAGAGTTTCTCCTAGTGTCTGAGTCGACAATCACCCCTCAATTAATTGGTCATTCACCTCACGGCTGTTTGTGGGACACTGCTGGTGTCAGTGGCTGCCACGGTACACTACACTTGACAGTAATTACTTACGTTACACTTTTTGGACGTTTTGATGTGATAAGGCGCTGTATACACAGCATCATTACTCTTTTAAGACAAGGCAGTCAACAGTATTATGTATTTAGAAAGCTCTTTTTGATGAAGCCCAGGCGTGTGTCAATCTAATAACTGCTCTCCAGTCCAGGGAACCAGCCTGGGCTCGATGTCGCACTTGGTTTAATGAGGGAAAACTGACCAAGGCTGATGGTTTCCAGCCAGTGGTCCCTACTGGACTGTGTGTGTGTGTGTGTGTGTGTGCAGGCTGGGTGAGGTCAGTATCAGTCTGGACATTGATGTCCCCTGCGGTCATAGGAACATAGAAACATAGGAACAGGAGCAGGCTTTTCAGCCAATCGAGCCTGTTCCAACATCTTATAAGATCATGGCTGATCTGTATTTCAATTTCAACTACCCGCTCTTGCTCCAAAACCCTTAATACCCTTACTTAACAAATATCTATTCACTTCAGTCTTGAAAATTTGAATGGATCCACAATCTTTTGGGGGAAGAGAGTTCCAGATTTCCACTACTCTTGCGTGAAAAAAGACTTCCTGATTTCATTCCTAAATGGCCTCGCTCTGATTTTAAGACTATGCCCCCTTGTTCTGGATTATCCGTCACCAGGGGAAATAGTTTCTCCGTAGCTATCCTATCAAATCCCTTTATCTTTTTACATACTTGAATCAGATCACCACTCAACCTTCTAAACTCAAGGGAATACAGACCAAGTTTATGCAACCTGTCCTCATAATTTAACCATTTAAGACCTGGTATCATTTTGGTGAACCTGCGCTTTACCCCATTCCAAGACCAATATATCTTTCCTGAGCTGTGGGACCCAAAACTGAACGCAGTCAAGACTAATGAGGTATCAGACGGTAACTGTCAATCAGCACCTGAGAGAGAGAGAGAGAGAGAAAAGGGGGGTGGGAGGTAGTCAGGAGAGAAAAATTAATTCAAAGAGAAAAGCAATACTGGCTGAACTTAATCAGTGAATAAGGTAGTAAATTAATTCGATGAGAAACAGAGATAATGACCATTTTAAATAATTGAAACAATTCCCAAGAAGATTTAAACAAAGAATTAATCCATCGATTTACTTTTGATAACTATTTACAATGCAGCCTACTGATTTCAATAAATTGTTAGTTAAGCAACTTTACTAAACAATAAAATAAATACCAGTTAAACCTAATGAACAGGCTTGCTGAATGTGGGATAGGATCCAGTTGCTGGCCAAAGAATGTAATAAATTGTTGGCCTGCTTCATATCCCCCGCACTATCCACTCCTCCATCTTTCAACGCACATCTCAAAATGTACCCCATTGACTGCGTTTTCAGTTATCTGTGGTTTGGTGGTGTCCTATAGTGTATTGATTAGTGACTGCCTCGCGAGAGGACCCAAGTTCGATTCCCAGGGAGGGCAAAACCTGATTCCACAAGCAGTAAGTAGGAACCTGGTTGTTAGTCGATTGATGAATTGCTTTTCCGGGGGTAATAATCTTTTCAAAAAATGGCAAATGCATTATACTGATACTCTCTACTTAAGCTCATACATGAGGAATAGGCATTCGAGTAAGTCGTGTTGTCAATGCCCATGGAACAGTTCCCTGGCATGAATGGGCTGACCCTTTTAAGGGGCGAGAAGTACAGAAAAGGAGAGAGAATTAGAAAACAAACATTTTGAATGATATACCCTTTCGTTTGAAATTGAGTGCTAAAAATCTTCACATTTGCTCTCGGAATGAGAGAGAGAAAGTGCCATTGTGAATACAACAGGCAGTACAATACAATTCATTACACACTAAAACATATTTTCACCGTTTAATTAATCTTGTGCATACAACTTCCATTGTAGAAACTTACATTGAAAAAGGACAAGAGACTGAAACAAATTAAATGTAAACATTGCTCGGAAATTCACCAAGCATTCATTCATATGGGAGAGCTCTCCCATGTAAATTAGTAATTTTCACAGTTGATTAGGTTCTACTCCTGAAAATTACATTCATGCTTTTCTTGTGATTGTTTTTAGTTTGAATGGTTGTGGGCTCAGGTTATTATATATGGCCCAACCGCAGAGCCCTGCTAAATAAACAAGTATGGTTTATTTGGTAATGATTTCACCAATAAAAGCAATGCTGTCCATCAGTCTCTCTACCCACCACAGAAACAAATGCTCCCAGTAACATTATAAGCTTCTTTTCTTTCAATGGTACTGTACTCCCAACTTTTCTTTCTCCAGCTGCGAACCTTGCTCTTTAATACAGGTTTTGCACAGTGATTCTGGATGTCATCAAATGGATGCATTTGATTGTATTGCATTCAGATGATTTAGAAAAGCTATGATAGCCAAACTCCATCTCAAATAATGTCCATCACCTGAACCCACAGATAGGATTATAAGTTTGTACTTGAGCTGACCATCTGTTGTTCTTTGCAATTATACATCTCAGGATTTGGCTAATATTTTTAACATTGCTAAGCTCTCTGATTTTCACTCCTGCACAAATTACAACAGCTTTGCACAAGTATTGTGTTATTAGTTGCTCTTCCCAGTGTCTCCACTTCTTTGGCAAAATAAGGGTCACTATAAACTCACTGCATACAGTAATTTGTGGCTTTGCATTTCTTTTGAGAATTGCACCTTTACTTAAAGAAATACCTTCCTATGGCCAATTCTATTCTACAGGATCTCCCAAGGTTGTGGGTTTAACCCCCACGTCTGGACTTAAGCTTGAGCTCACAGTCCACGCTGGTACTCCAATACTCTGCTTTATTGAAGGTGAGGTCCTTTGGACCAAACGTTCAATGGAGGTCCCATTTGCCAGTTCAGGTGGACATTAAAGATGCCATGGTTCTATTGGAAAGGAGAAGGGAGTTTATTCCTGGTGTCCTGGCCAACAATCTCCCAAATAAAATTGGTCATTCACTTCATGGCTGTCTGTGGGACATTACTGTGGGCAAATTGCCTGCCATGATTACTTACACTGCACTTTACAGTAAATCCCGTGAAGTGCTTTAAGATAATACTTAAATAATTCATTTAACATTTGTATAGCGCCTTTCATGTCGGGAGGAGATGTTTTCTTGGTTTGAAAAGCGATAAACAAATGTCAAGATTATTGTTATTAATAATTATTATTACCCATCAGATGACTGACAGACCAGCACAGAGCATGCCGGGTACAGATTCCCTCTCTCGCTTCTGTAAAGAATCTCGCCTTCCTCTGCTATCTTTCTCTCACGAGGTTGGTTGAGATCAGGTGCTTGGCAAATTAGGTAATTTTAATGATGAAAGAAAGAACTTGCGTTTTAAATCACGTCTATTTATCTCAAACTGCTTCAAAGGTAATTGTTGTTTCAGCGCCTTGGGACGTCCTCTCGAGGTGAAAGGCGCTATACCAATGTAATTTTGTGCCGACACTGGACTTGAATCCACAGCCTCCTGAGAGTCACACGCTGAACAAAGCCAACAAACCGATGTTCTAGCGCTCTGTAGCACGGCACATTGGGTGTCGGGTCACTTCACCATCACACAACCCTGAGGGATTGATTGTTTTACAAATATTCACGATGGCTCTGCCAATTTACATAGTCAACTACCAAAGAACATTCATCACAATATCTGTGGTCACTGAATATCCCTCGGGGTTAAGAACCTTTCAGGTTATGACCATTCATTAACGTATACTGTATACTATACTGTATATCGAAATTCCTTTTATGTACAATTAAGCAGTGTACGTGAAGCTGTGAACTGTCATGAACCCTCCAGCCCACCCACCACCCCAACGTAATTATGAACCATTGGTGTCTGTGAAATACACAGTTTATTCACGAAAAGCATCTGTCACAGTTCAAAAAAGGCAAAATTCTCAGCTGTTCAATTGCAGACAGGTCTGTGAGAGTGTGTTTGTTTTAAAAAAAGCAATTGCATTGCTTTGCAAATCTCTGTTTAAAATATTCAGCCAGTGCTATGGCTGCCCTTGAGCACCCAAATTATTGTGGGCAAATCAAAAAAAAGACACTTAAATGGGAATACCTGCCAAGCTTTGAGCAGCTCTGGCTTCAGACAGACCACTTAATGGTTTGACCTAGTGTGGGTTTGTTCAATCAATCAAAGAAATTACAAACTCAATCCCATGTTTGCAATAAATGGTGCACCTGGTTACTGAATATTCAACAGATCGGAGACAATTTCACTCTCACTCCACTCACGCCTTCGTGCACATGATTTGAAGTCATTTACTGAACATGTGAATCTGCTCAGTCTCGGTACCAGAGAGCTCTCATACATTCAGAAACACAGAGAACAATTGCTAGTGAAATACAACAACTTAGATTTGCAGAGCACCCTTCACGCAGGATAGTGTCTCAGAGCACTTAACAGTGCTGCAGTTTGACATTGCTAAGATTATTTTCCAGGATGTCCTGAAGCAAATAGTTTGCCCGAGATTGAATTGTGCCAAAAAATAGGACTTATATTTAAAAATAAGACTTATTTTGAAAAAGCAATCAATAATGGCTTACAATAAATAATAAACCTTACACTTGGTACAATGCCTTTCATGCAGGGAGGATGTCTCAAAGCGCGACACAGGATTTTACTGTAAAGTGTAGCGACTGTGTATTTTGTCCAACAAACAGTGACTAATTTTTAAAGAAAAAGAAATTGGAGGATTGAGTTGATTGAGTACAGGAGGAGGCTTGACTGTGATGTTGCACACTAACAAACACTCACCACGGTTCACGCATAAATGACGGCGACTTGGATGAGGTGCGCAAATGTACCCTGGTGGCTGGAATCAGGAACCAAAAGCATTCAGGAAACAAGAAAAAACAGAGATCAAAAAAAATTATCAGAGTCTTCATTTGATCTCACTCAGCTTTGGTAGCGAAATGAAATTTGGAGCCTACTCATTAACATTCAATTAACTTGAACATGACCTCAATGCTTTTCCAGCACTTTTGTTACAACATTTCTGTCCTGGTCAGGGTTTGGGCTCTTCAACTGCTTGGCTGAATGAAGGAATAGAAAGGGCTTCAGGGGACAACACTCAAGTGTAGCTCCAATCATGTCTGTCGCCGGAATGACTCATTATTTCATTGGTAATTGTATTCTGAAAGCTAGTCTTTAGGTTTGTGGCCATAAAAATGTGTAAAACAATTAGATATCTAATCAAGTATCCGATTAATCATGGGCAGCAGTGGATAATAGGACCTTTAGGATTTCTTTAAAAGCTGAGCCAGTTATCCATTCAGTGTAACCATTAGCTTGGTATAATTGGGAATGAATTGCAACAACGCTTAATTAACATCAGCACTTGCACCTCGTAAGGACAAGTTATTCGTCATGCGGTATTGCTCCTTGGAACCGAGTTCATCTCATGGGGAGAAGAATTGGAAATGGTTAAAATAACAAACCTTGCATTTGATACAGTTTCTTTTACGTTAGGAAGATGTCTCAAAGCGCTTTACAGGATACACTGTTAAGTGCAGTGAAAGTGTATTTTGTAGGTGAACTTTATAGAGATTAGTTAGAGAGAGAGAGAGAAAAAATATGTAAGCAGAATAGCTACCTCGATATTCCACAAGTAAGAAAATTATATTTGCTCCATTCAGGTTGTTCCAGAACTGATTCAGTAAATACGGAGAAGCTGTTTCCACTGTGAGTTGACCCGATGACAAGAGAACCTAGTTATAAGATAATTATAACAAGAGCGATGCAAGAGCTTAGAAGATTTTTTTCTACTTAAAGAGTTCTTGGGACATGGAATGCACTGCCAAGTCGGGGATGAGGTCATTGTGAGATTCGGGAGGGAACGTATATTTACAACGAACACACCGCATGGAAACGGTGCACTTGGCTCAATCAGTTTGTGAGGGTGTTTATACTCTACACGAGTTTCCACCCACTCCTTACTCCTTCCCATATCCTTCTATTCCCTTCTCCCTCATGTGTAAACCAAGAGGGTGTTGAGGATAATGGTAGAGCCACAACTGCTGCTCCACAGGTTGAGATCAGCTAACTCAGACTTGCAAAGCCTCCTGTCTATAATAATAATAATCCTTTCATTTGATACAGCGCCTTATCACATCTTCGAGACGTCTCAAAGCGCTTCACAGAATATACTGTAAAGTGAATTGACTGTCTATTTTGTGGGCAAAAGGTAGCAGCCAATTGTGCACAGCAGTATCCCACAAACAGTCGTGGATTGCATTTAATTATTTATTTTGAAGGGATTATTATTCCCGGAAAGCGATCTGCAAATCGACTAACAACCGGGTTCCTACTTACTGCTGGTAAACAGAGGTGTGTGGAGTAAGGAAACTTGCCTAACGTTTCACCCTGCCTGGGAATTGAACCCAGGTCCTCTCTCTTGTGAGGCGAGTGCTCCAGTCAATACGCTACAGAACTCCACCTAAGGTCTAGTCCTGAGCCCTCGCCCACTAGGCCAACAGGGAAGCTCAAAAATCCTTTTCTTATCTTGTATTGAAGTTTAATGGAAAAGGATTAGGAAAAACAAATGTCCTTTGAATGAGCATTATTCTAAGCACATCTCAGGTATTATACCCCGTACAATTCCCAAATATCACCTTTCCTATGTGTTCACACAATGCTTAAGATCTATTACAGATAGCCAAGTTGACAAGACTCCGAAGATTAGAACCGGCAGATACTTCAGCTATTGATCCCTGGTTTGTCTGCTGCAGGAAGCTGTGAAATGGAAACCTCTGTGGAATTTTCAAAGCACAGACCAGCATTTTTTCACTTAATAAGGAAGATGGGTCCACTCTCTATACGGAAAGGGCACTCCTTAAACTATATCCCTCCTTGGTTAGCGGGACACAAGCTGGACTTTCCCCACAAAATATACAGTTTATTCACTTTACAGTATGTTCTGTGAAGCGCTTTGAGTCGTCTAGAAGTTTTGCAGCCGAGCCCAATCCCAATCCTATCTTGATTCAATGTGCAGTCAGGCAGGTCCACTTTTCAGTTAGGAGTTAGCATTCAGTCTGATTTTCTTTCTCTTACTGTTAGATAAGGAGAATAAGTTTTCACCAGCAGCAGAGTACACTCCGTGAGCTCAGCTGACTCAGGGAGGTCACAAATCAACCCTCTAGGTCCCTTCGCAGTCATGCAAGGAAATAACTTCACCCACCACCATGGGAGCATTTCCTATCTGCTATTTTAGGTGCAGACAATCACTGGTTGCTGCTGTGGTGTTCATAAAGTGTTAAGTTGCTTCACTGGCACCAGTTTCAGACATCCTTGTGATTATTGCAGTCGCACTGAAATATCTTCAGATTGCAGGAAGGGATTGTACGATAAGGATACATTCACTGCGTTACAAAGATAATCACTGGTATTGGACACTGATCTGGGTAAGGCATCTTGATGCTACTTCACAACCACCAAAGATCCTTAACTCCGAAGAGCCCCCGGTTATGAGGAGCTCTGATGCATTCCTCATGATAGAGCCACTGCTATCGTTCTTTTCAGTTATCTGGTGCTTAAAAAAATAAGAAGCTTTGCATTTGATATCCTGCCTTATAATGTCACAAACTGCTTCAGATTAATTTTGGTGCAGTGTAATGATCCAGTGTATTTTCGCAAGCGAGAGGACCTGGGTTCGATTCCCAGGCAAAACCCGCTTAAAAAAAAATTGCGACTGTGCTTTTGCAGGACACTTGCCAACTCACCCTCCTTTCCTCCCTGTTTGGTGATTCTCTACTGTCTTTGTGAAGATGGCCATCCTATTTGGAAAGGTGCTGTATAACATGCAAGTTATTAGAGAGCTGTCACACATGTTTTTCAGCAAGACTAATCCTTGCATTTGATACAGCGCCTTACCATTTCATTGAGACGTCTCAAAGCGCTTCACATCATAAAGTGTGTATTTTGGGGGCAAAATGTGGCAGCCAATTGCACACAGCAGTGTCCCACAAACAGTAGTGGATTGAGTGATCAATTTTTTTTGGGGGTGGGATTGTTATCCCTGGAAAGTGATCCACCAAATCGACTAACAACTGAGTTCCTAGTAACTGCTTAGGTAAACAGAGAGAGGCACGAGGAGTAAACAAACTTGCCTAAGGTTTTGCTCCGCCTGCAAATCGAACCCAGTTCTCTTGCTTTCACAAACCACTGCCCTACAGGACACCACCATGGCACTTCGGGAAGGAAGAACTCTAAGAAACACACAGGGGGGTACAATCTTTTCCAGAAAATCTGTTTTAAACAGAGTTCATTGAGAAGTCTGAGCACGAAAGGTCAATCTTTGTTTCAAATACACTGAAAGGAATGATGGAATAGGTTGTTCTATACCACGTTTTATTACCCTCTTGAGTTTCGACTTTCCCCTTACAGGTTTTAAACTGAACACTTGGGCGACATCAAGCAGTGACTGCAAGAAATAAAATGCTACACATCTTCAAGGCTGATCATTCTAAATCACAGAGGAGATGTGCACAGATGCAAGAGCTTCCTCTCAATATTCTAATAAAGCATGTAAACAAGCAAATAAGTTCTACTTATTTCTAATTCAAATATATAGTTCAGGAAATGTCATCGTTCTGAAGGTTTGGGGGAAAAAAAGATTGGTCACTTCAATCCACAACTATTTGTGGGACGACACTGCTGTGCGTAATTGGCTGCTGCCTTTCGCCCACTAAATATACAATCAATTCACTTTACACTAAAAAGCTTTGATAAAGCACTATACCTAATTCAGTCCGAGTCAGGAGGTTGTGGGTTCCAGCCCCATATCAGGACTTTGAGCTTGTCTCGGCCGACACTCACAATCAGCGCTTGGTGTGTGCGTGTGCGTGTGGTGGGGTTGGGGAATAGAGAAACACTGCATTTTTTGAGATGCTGTCCTTTAGATGAGATGTTGAACCAAGGTCCCGTCCACAGGTTCAGGTGAACTTTAAAGATCCTATGTCACTGTTTGAAAAGAGAAGAGAATTTCTTGGTTTCCTGGCCAACAATCCCCCAGATAAAACTGGTCCCTCACCTCGAGACTGTTTGTGGAATATTGCTGTGCACAAATTGGCTGCCACATTAGCCCACAAATAAAGTCACTACATTTTACAGAAAGCCTCAAGCACTTTGATGTAATAGGAGCTATGTCAAAGATTTAATATAAACATAGAAACACAATGCAATTTATTGAACCTCAATTCAATCTTCACAATAGCTTATCTGAGACTAAAGGACTCTCCTGCTGCTAAAGGCTCGGTGTTGGTCTGAAGGACAGAAAGTGGGTTGAGGCAGTCACATTTTAGACGCTCCTCACATCAGCAGAGGGTCAAAGCGAAAGGAAAGAATCTTGCCCGTGGAGACGAAAGCTCATCAGGCGCACATACAAATTCATTTATTAATTGATTAACTTCCCCTATGATTAAAGACATGTCATAGAGGAGGAAGGGATGGGAATGCAGGTCGATACTGGCTCTTTATCACACATCTAAAATAACAGTTTGTCCTGAAGTTTTGCAACACAGTACTGTAAAGGCTAGAATACAATACAATAAGGCTCTGATAGACCAAAGGTGGAAGTTGATCAAAATATTGAATCTTTAATTGGCCGCTGCTGACAGCAACCTGAAATATTAAGTGTTGTTTATGAATAGAAAAGGGGTTCCGTAGCATATTGGTTGACACGCTCACCTCACCTAAGGATGTGGGTTCAAGCCTAAAATGATACTCTAATCTAGTGCTGGAGAGGGTGGGGTTACATTGTTGGAGGTGCCGTCCTGTGGCTGTGACATTAAAGATCCTATGTCACTATTCGAATAGTGGGTTTCTCCCAGTGTCCTGGCCAACAATCCTCCATATAAATTTGGTCATTCACTTCATGGCTGTCTGTGACCTTGGCTGTATGCCATTGCTTCCCAATAAATACACAGTCACTCCACTTCACAGTATATCCTTCTGACCTGAAAGGCACAATGCCAAATACAAGGACTATTATTACCACTATCAGAAGTTACTGGGTGGCGATTAGCATCAAGGACACAGGCTGATTTTCTTCACCTCTATTAAGGAAACTTCACAGCATCTCAAGGAGGTCATTCGCCCATCGTGCCTGTGCCAGCTCTTTGAAAAACAACAAAATTACATTTGTAAAGCGCCTTTCACGTCAGGAGCAAATCCCAAGGCACTGAACTAGTCGGGGATCAGGACCCGACCATGGGGTTGGGGCGGGGGCAGGGTTGGGATGAGGGAGGACAGAGAGGTAGGAAGGCGGCTGAAGGCACGCTCGAAGTAGACGTAGCAAGAAGTAGCATCTTGAGTTGTGCCTTGAAGGAGGCGAGGGAGGGAGCAAGGTGAAGGGATGAAGCTATCCATCCCACAATTCCACAAGTCCCACTCTTATCCCATAGCCTTGCAATTTTTTTCCTTTTCAAGTACATATCCAATTCCCTTTTGAAATTTATTAATAAATCTGCTTCCACCATCCTTTCAGGCAGAGCATTCCAGCTCTAAACAACTCATTGCATAAAAAAGATTCTTCTTACCTTTTGCATTGCCAATTGGTAGCATTCCCCCAAATTAGCTTCGCTCATCTGCAAATGCGCACTTTCCTCACCTAAATGCAAACCTGCACAGTTGGAGACACCACTAATAAATTCATAATCAAAAATCAATTTAAATGTCAAAGGTGAATTACATTATACATTGCAGAGCAAGCGATCGACACATATTGTCATTCTGTTATCTGCTGGAGGTCAAGCAAAAGGGCTTGCCTGTAATCAGACTTGCACACAAAACAGTCCCACTGCTGCATTGAACGAAATCTCCATAGATTTGCAGATCCACAGCTAGCAGGTATTTCTTCACCTCCATTAGAGTGGCTCTTATGGATACACAGTACTGTTGGGTGGATTTCTCTATTGCTGGGCTGTTAAGTGCATTGCATTTAATGTGATACCTGGAGTCAAAAGGGGTTAATGGGGCAACACTGCTTGTGTCAAACTGTGGCATGTGCAATTACAAAATACATCTGCCTTCCACTAATTCTTCACAAGCAATACGTGTAGGATTGACACTGGCTAAGCTTAGAAGGTGGAAAAAATTTCCAGTCAAAAAGAAACCATGTTTGAAGCATTTGGTATTCGACTCACTGTTGTCCTCAGAAACATCATTTGTAAGAACTTATGGGACTCTGTGTGCCTTTAACCGTGCTGCCCAATGATGCTCACACAAGATGCTATCTGTGCAATTCCTAGTTCATATACTTCCCCAGGTTTTTAGCTTAAGAAGATAAGCTGCCAGCAACAGGAATTAATTCACAAGCTGTGGGGAAATGCATCTCAGCGCTGCCTTCCTCATCTTCAGGAAAAGCTGCTGCTCAAACTAATTCCTCGCAACAAAATAACAGGTTTTTTTTTCATCTCTTGCATCAAGACCAATGTCCAAAAGGCAACCTCCTTCACCTTGTCGGTTTGCTCAGGTGGACATTAGCAATCTCGTGACATTATTCAAAATGAGAGGCGCCGTTTCTCGCAGTCTTACAGCCAACAATAGAACAAATTAGTCATTGGATTTACGCAATTGGAAGCCAACGAACACAGCCTGGAGCCTGCAGACCTAATCAATGTTACCAGGAAGTCATTGTAGAACCGGTTTGAGGGAAACAAACTCTCCACTGGGCAGAAGGGCTGGTTCCCCAGTAAGAACGCACAGGAGATCACAAACGAGCATGTGCGGCGGAGGAAACTGCGGGAACGATACTGGGTGTTTTGAGTAGCACAGGAGCTCCAGTGGTGACACATGGCCAAGGAGAAGAACAGAACGTCGCCCACAAAATACAGTCGATTCACTTTACAGTATATTCTGGGAAACGCTTTGAGATGTCTGAACAATGTGATGAGGTGCTATATCAAATGCAAGAATTATTATTAATCATTCAGGTTCTGGTTCCATTTTTAACCATCACATATAATTGATAATTATCAACATTTATAATACTCTTATAATACCATATGGTATAATAATAAGGTATAGAATCTTATGTTAATGAAATGTCTCAAAGCAATTCACAGCAGTTTTATTGTAAAGTATAGTGACTGTGTATTTTTGTAGATGCGGCAGTAAACTTGCACACGGCAATGTCTCACAAACAGCCGTGAAGTGAATGACCAATTTTATCTGGAGGATTTTGGGCCAGGACAGCAGAAATTTGCAGAAAACCTGGTTCAAAATTAAGACTGTATTCAAGAATTTGCCAAATTCTGGACACTGAAATGCTGCAAAAATGAAATTAATCTAGACCCAGGTGGAATTCCTCCCCAAATCTATTTCAACTTGATACGTATATCTCAGAGAACAAGGTTGACAACAAGGACAAAGTTCAAAGGGTTAGTCTTTCCTATTAAGATGAAGTAAGCTCTGGGGACTTCAGAGATTTGAACTTCCTGCATTTGGTTTATACAGAGATAAGATTTCAATGTGTTTGACAGAGATTAGTGAAGCAGCCTGACCTAGAACTCATATTGCCAAGGCAAAGTCTGTAACCACAAGAGACTAGATGGGTACATTTCTCGTTCATTTCATTCAACCCGTACTGGGACTTGAGCTCAGTCTCGGATGACACTTCAGCCCAGCAAAGGGGAGCGCCACATTGTCGGATGTGCCGTCCTTTGGATGAGATGTTAAACCGGGATCATGATACACTGTGAAAGATAATGGGCCAGAGTCGCAATTATCCTCAGTGATCAATAATATTGGGAACCTCAGTGTAAGAGATGTGGTTATTATTACAATCCTTGCATTTGATATACACCTCATCCAATCGTCGAGACATCTCAAAGCGCTTTGCAGGATTTCACTGTGAAGTGTAGTAACTATTTTGGAAGCAAACAATATTCAAATGATTTAGATTCAAGCATAGAAACCATTGAGGATTACCATACTATCAGCACTTTAGAAGTGACAATGGGGGAGTGGCGGAGAAATCTCTGCTGTATTTAAGAGCACCGGTGGTGTAAGCTAGGTAGTTTTTCAGGGGTCAGCCAGGTGTCTGACACATACAGAAACCTATCACTGTACTTAAGAGTATTCAAACCACACTGAGATTTCCAGGCATCCCACCTACACATGGAAATTCCAGAGATAGATTCTTGGAATGGAGTGCACACACTTTCCCTGGAGGGACACATCCCGCTTACCTAATTGCAGAAAGTATTAGGCGTAGGTTAGCAAGAGCTGAGGCCCAGTGTAGTAAAAGGGTGTCGAGTTCCGTGGGAAGCTGTGGGGACATGGTGATAAACTAAGAGAAATAAGAATGGGATCCACGTTTTAACAAGTAAATTAAATATGCAGCTTCTGAAGATCTTCAGGGGATGATTTGCATCAAACACTAAATTAAATGTTAACAGATTTTCTCTTTTCCAGCAAAGAAAACACTGTGGTGTATTGTGAGTTTAACATTGACACCATCAGCAACTAATTAGGAAAGCTTGAATTACAGATTCTCATTCTGCACATTCATATTCTATTTTAATTTTTAGCCCCTCCTTGTCTTTTGAGGGCATGAATAAGTGACAAACCAACAAGGTTTAGAAGGAGTAGGTCTCATCTGATCAACATCAAAGACAAAATAAGGTGCTGTATCAAATACAAGGATTATTTTACACATTATTAACATCCACCTGAATAGGCAGACTGGAATCACAATTATCGTCTCATTCTAAGGACGGCACTTCTGATAATGCAACACTCACCCAAGCACTTCATTCGAGCGTCAAACTAACCTGTATAATAATTCTTGCATTTGATATAGCACCTTATGACGTAATTTTGACGTCTGAAAGCGCTTCACAGATTATAATGTAAACTTGGAAACCTTGTCTGTCACACCTCTAGAATAAAAATATTCAGCTTCCAAAATTAAGGATTCTCCACAGTCTTATATTTTTAGGGCAAGCTGGTTTTACAGGCCAAAGCTGGGTAGATTTTGGGGGCCACCAAAGAATTAAAAATCAGTTTAAGAGACCAACTTAGAAGGAATTGTTTCTTTTATGCAACTTGTGCAGCAATAGAAGCGCAATGTGAAAATGAAATTCAGATTTAATGCCCATCAATTTAAAATCATGAAGCAAAAATGGTGATATTATGACTGCAGTTGCTAGGAATTACAATTAGAATTATGTATGATTATTAATCAGGCAAAGGATTAGGCAAACAATTTTGGCTGGTTCCTGAACTGATGGCTTCTGATTCTGCTCATCTCTGAGCTATTTCTTTTACTGAAATGAATCAAGTGAAACAGCGAGAGTGTAGCTCCTTGCTGGTGGGATTGCTATCTAATGGACCGTCGAGGTATTCTGGCAGAACAAACTAATCAACTTCTCTTCCGAGGGGTTGTCAGCGAGTATTTGCGCTCAGTGTATTCGCACATGCAACAGAATTTTGCTCCAGTGCTACAAGATCTGACTGATTTCTTAGCTAGGGGAAAAAGGTGAATGAAAATCCTACGGAAAGGAATCTTAAGCACTTAGTCTCTGAGCAGTGTAAGAGGAAACTTGATGCGTACACGAGGGACAAGAGGGTGGAGGCTGGTGCGGATTACAAATAACGGCACGGACAAAGGAACTCAAAAGACCAATTTCTGTACTGTAGAATCATACAGATATTGATTAGAGGATCTGTCCAAAGAACAAGGGATACCTCTGCACTGTGTCGTTGCGCACATCAGGTAAGGTAACACTGCGTCACTCATAACATGGCTGAACCAGTGTATTACAAGAATCCGGCACTGGCACCACATGTGGAACACTTGAATCGTGACAGAGTCTCTTTGGCAGGTTTATGTCTGCGAGCCATACAGAGGCAGACGTCACAACAGGCCCTGTAAATGGTTAGCGTTGCTACCTCCAAACTATCAATTTGGTCCGTGCCGGTGTTCATAATCCACACAAGTCCCCACCTCTCCTAAACTCTTCGATTCTCTTCTCTCCTTATGACTGCAGTTGCTAGGAATTACAACTAGAATTATGTGCGATTATTAATCAGGTAAAGGATTAGGCAAACCATTTTGGCTGGTTCCACGTAAAGACAGCAGATTCTGCCAGTAAAAACTAAATTTAGATAAGAGATTGCAATTTGTGAAATGAATACATAAAAAAAAGAAACTCTGTCCTCGACGGCCAATGTGAGTTAGAATTTGATATCTTATTTTCAGCTCTTTCTGCCTCCTGGGAGATTACACTGTTTCCTGCTTGTGTCATTTGCCTCAGACTTCTCGATAAATTTCTCACACTCCACAATTGATGGCAGGAGATATCCTTCTATAAAGTGATCCCGCCTATTTTGATTCTGTCTGCTCTTGCCCCCATTTCCCCCATTTCCCCCCATCCAACTGATCTCCACCCCCCCACACAATTTTTACCGCAGAGCCATTTTTCAACCATCTGGTTTATTGTGGACAAGGCTCACTCAGCGAGAGAAAGGAACAGTAGCTGAGGCTGACATTCAAGCTCTCAGCACTTGGGAATTCACCTGCTAAAGTGACAAGACTGTTGGAACGATTTGCATTGGTGGAAAATAATCTGAAAAAGCAAATGGCTTGCTTAGCATTCAAAAGCCATCACTTGTTGTAATTAAATCCTGCACATCCTATGTACGAATGAAGGGATGTCAGAAAAGCAGAGACACAGTGTCACCAAGCAAATAAATTGCCCCTCAACTCAGAGGGGCAATTTAGTCATAACGCATCTTGCCCTCATTGAAAGGTAATCCTTCTGGAGAGTTCCTCTCTCCTTATACTTCAGGCACAGCTGATAAAATAAATCTCTGTATGATCGCTTTCCAACAACAAACTTCAAGAGTGCTTGATGTTTTGAATACTTCTGTCAGCTCGCCACAATCCATCAAAGATCTCTTAATCCCTTTTGAAATATTTTGATAATTTCTTCCATTAAAAAAAAACACAGAATTGTTCCATTTCTGTTCCAGACTCAACTTGGCTGGGGTTTCCTTGAGCAACAATTAGGAGCAGTTGGTTATAGATGCATCGAAATTGATGCCATTATCTCATAGTCTTCCAATATTAGCTGCTATTAATCCCCCTGCCTCTTCTCGGTTCAATCCACTATTCTTCGGATAATGTTCTCTCAGATCTCTGTTCATAGTTCTGTCCACCAGAGACCACATTGAAGCTTTAAGTTTAAGATTCTAAAAAAATGTTAGACAGCACCTTTCACGTTTGTAGGATGTCTCAAAGCATTCAACACTGCTGGCTGGGCAGTTGAGCAGGGCGGGGGGAGGGGGTTGGAGACAAAGGGAGTGGGGAGGAGAAATGAGGACCGAAAGCTGAAAGTGCAGTCAAAGATGTACGTCTTGAGATGGACCTTAGTGGAGGATTTCCTCATTCATAAACGCCGAACGGAATTTTTACCTGGTCATTTGGAAAGTGATATTTCACAGTTCTTGGGGGAAAAAAATATTCCACACAATCTTAAAATCAAGACAATGATCTTGAAAAAACATAACTGCACAAATCCTGAGACCAGCGTCCCAGAGACTGGTTTACAATCTGGGACATAGAACTGCCGGAGAATTGTGTCCGTTTAGTTTAGCGGACAAATAAAGCAAATGAGCTGCAGCTGCTCTGTGCCTTTCCCACAAAGGAGGTGATGGGTGCGGAGAGATGGAAGCTTTGGCTGTAACACTTGTCAAGTCCATACAATGGCTGAGTGATGGAGCAGAAGAACACAACATAATAATTTGCTAGGCAAAAGAAGACCAAGATACATCCAGTGCGTCTTCCATCATCCTGGCGGTCGCGTGCAAATGTCGTGTCCCAAACTATATAATGTAAGAATTTTACACAAGAGCATCATGTTGATTTCAGCAAAAGTAGGTGCTTCAAAGCCAGACCCCAATGCTTCTGTTCTCAAAATATCAATGTAAAACAACAAAGGGAATTGATTAAGTTAATTGGGGACGATACCTCTCTTTGATATGAAAAGGGAACATCATTTTAAAGTTCGAGCTAAGCCAGATTAAGTAAAATCAAATAACATTTCTACACGCAGAGAGTTGACAGAATGTGAACTGCACTGGGCTTGGAGCCTCAGATGCCGGATCAATGGGGATGCTTAAAAGAGAGAAGATTAGAGGTAGGCAAAAGATGTGCCATGATCATTAATTTGGTGGAACAGGCTTGATGCTCTTCCTGTTCCTAGTCAGGTCATCAAGCAGAGATAATCTACCTACATTGGCCAAGGTCAATATGGTCACCAGGATTAAAAGAGTCAATTGAACCATTGAAGAGGCACTGAGAAAACCTCAGAAAATGTGGAAGAATAAAAAAAAGTTCTCTTATCAGCAGGTCTACAGAACAATACATTATCTTCTCAACTCAATCATAGATTCCATTCCACTTTCCTATGAGGAATAATCCTAGATACACTGATGATATATATTGATGAATCCATCAGAACCAAAGTTGGTTAATTTAGTACCAGAAACATGGGCCACCAGATGGAGACAACCCACTGCTGATAGTAATACTGGAGAAACTACCATCCTCTGTGCCTGTGGCCCATGTAAGCCAGAGGGATCCATTTCCTCAGCCGTGGACAAGGGGAAACGAGCAAAATTTGACAAACAGCTGTCCTCTGTTCAAAGCCAAATGAAAAATCTGATTGGAAACCATCCAGACTTCACCAATCTGTCAGATGGGATCAGATCACGGAATACATGCTAGGTATCTGTGTAGGAAGCTGCTTTGCCTTGTTTGGCTTTGAAGACTGAACTAAGCCTCCTGCTGTTTTTCTCACCAGGAGATTTATTCAGTTGTGCACATAAAGTAATAAGAAAGAGCCAAATCCTTGGAGTCTGCGATGGCTCCGATTTCCTGTGGCCTCATCAACTGAGCCACCAATGAAGCTCTAGAATTGGCAAGTTTTCACTGTGAACAGCAACAACAACTTGCACTTACATAGCACCCTCCATGCAGGGTATCACCTCCATCCTTGCCCAACTCCACTGGCTTCCCATCACACAGAGGATACAGTTCAGGATCCTGGTCCTCACCTTCAAAGCCCTCCACGATCTTGCTCCCCCCTACCTCTGTGACCTCCTAGCCCCCTACCATCCTGTTCGCTCCCTCTGCTCAGCGGGCTCTGGCCCGCTTCACATCCCCCGCCTTGCTCGCCCCTCCTTTGGCTGGCGCGCCTTCCGCCACTCTGCACCCACCTTCTGGAACTCCATCCCGCAGTCCCTCCATCTCGCCCCCTCCCTCGCCACCTTCAAGACCCACCTCAAGACCCTCCTCTTCGACTGTGCTTTCGATCTCCCTGCTTCCCCTCCCTGCCCTCCACCCTGCCCGACCCTGACCCTCAGCTCGGATTTGAAACTCTATCTGTCCAGCGCTTTGGGATGTTCTCCCGACGTGAAAGGTGCTATACAAATGTAATTTTGTTGTTGTTGTTGTAGAGTCTCAGAGTGTTCAGAACCTAGAAAGTGAATATGGGGAAGTTATTTTATGAGGCTCTCCATTGGTGCTAAGGACAATGTCGTGTCTCAGCTAACTGCTGAGATGAGCTATCAGATCAGGAAGATTCAAACCTGTGACCTCCTGCTCTGACACGTCCAATATAAACTGAGCAGCGCTTTAATGACTACGCCATCGAGGGAGCCCCAATTTTTAAAAGATTTGCAGAAAACGGCGAGTTCAATGTAAGAAACCACCAATTAAACCATTCAGGAAGCTATGTATCCAGTTTGTGATTCAGGAAGTATATATCCAATCCTCTTGAAAAGGAAAAATTTGGCATGACTTCTGTGCTGTAAGATTCTAGGGTATTCTGGTACTGACTGTCTGTAGATGCAGTATGCTGTGGTAAGGAGGAACTTAGTGCACCCGGTCCAATAAACTGACTGGGATAAATACCTCTGAACATATTTTGATACAGAACGTTGGAAAATTAGTATCAATGAATGGAGCATCTGCCATGCTAATAGGGTTCGACTTCATGCTCAACTGAGCAAAACTGCAGGTGTGAAAAGTAGCAGAAGTCTCTGCTCAGCATCAGACAGGCAGAGAAGCTACTAGACGGAGCTCATGGCTTTCCATCTTGAAAATGTTCTGTTCAAAGGACGGGGGTGGGGTTGGTGGGGCAGGGGTGGTGGGGAATGAATCCTGCTGCACTTTATAAGCACTTGATGCGATAAATCACCACATTCAAATGCATTGTGAAATTCTCATGGTCAGGTTTCACAGGAAAACAGTTGTGAATTCTTGGTGCAAGGTACAACTGCAGTTGACCTCAGTGACCATGGGTTTGGGTGGGGGGGGGGGGGGGCAAGAAAGAGATCCGCTTGGCTTTCTGCTCCTGATTCAGTGACCACTGCTGGAAAGCCAGTGTGTGTGTGCACATTACCACAATTCCACCTAGTCTTAGCCTTTTGTCTTAAAATTTTAGATAGCACAGACTTGTGAAAAATTCTCAATTTCACTCTTAATTTGGAAACCCATTTCCTTTTAAGAACTGCAGAAAGGCAGCGTCCACATTACAGTCTAGGCCTGATCATCCAGTAGACTTAGCAAGTGTGAGGGGGGAAAGGAAAGACCCGAATTGATGGAGGTACCATCCTTCGGATGAGATCTGAAACTGCAGTCCAGTCTGCCTGCCCTCTGAGGATCCATTGCACTGTGAAGGAGAACGGACTTTCTCCCAGACTTCTGCAGATTGATTGTTCACCAACATTGGCTGTTTGTCAGACCTCACTAGTGCAAATGTATGTTGCGTTCACCTACAAAAAGTAATGCATTTTTTAAAATCATAAATTCAGTATTACCTCAAAATCAAAGAGCCTTTCGGATGCTACTATGTCTGAGGGAAGGGGGAAAAAAATGCTTCCAATCGAAGGCTCCACTGTTGGCTTCAGACACAATTTCTTCAGAGATGAAATGCAGTGCGAAGAGATGACTCACGTCTCTTGATGTTAGGCTCTGGTACTCTGACTGACATGAGAATGAATAAGAGAAGAATCTCTGGTTTGACAATCAACCCTGCAAGGTACATCGGCTTTGATGCAGTCGGAAAGCTTTTGATTGAATTTCTCTCATTCGGTTCACTCGGAAACAGCAAACACAGTGAACATCCGCAATTGAGGAGAAATGCTTCGCTATTTCTGTCTGAGTGGTTTTCTTCACAAAAAAATACTGTGCTCTAAATTAGTCCCATTATACACTTGTTACTTTTTCCTTTGCGTTTTGGTATTTGGTAAACAATTTAGGAAAATCGCCTGGAGGGCAGGGTAAAGCATGTCAGTGTATCTCTCTCTCTCTCTCTCTCTGAAGTGACACGTGCTGCCGTAACAAGATGACTCAGAGTTGTCACACGCATTGATGATAATAATCCTTGCATTTGATATATTGTCTTATCATGCTGTCGAGATGCCACAAAACGCTTCACAGGATATACTATGAAGTAGAATTACTGTATTTTGTGGGCGAACATGGCAGCCAATTTGGGGCACAATAACATCCCACAAACAGCCATGGAGCGAGTGACCAATTTTATTTGGATGGAATGTTGGTCAGGACACAGGGAGCGAGAAACTCCTGTAGCAACATTTTGAACTCTCTTAAACACTCACCTGAACAGGCAGACGGGACCTCAGTTTAACATCATCGTGGAGTCCTGTAGTGGTTAGAGCACTCGCTTTGCAAGCGAGAGACCTGAGTTCAATTCCAGGCAGAGGGCGAAACCTTGGGCAAGTTTTCTTACTCCACACAGAGCCTAATAATAATCCCTCCAAAAAACCAAAAACAATAATTAAATTGGTCATTTTCAATCTACGACTGTTTGTGGGACATTGCTGTGCGCAATTGGCTGCCGCGTTCGCCCACAAATATACAGTCAATTCACTTCACAGTGTATTCTGTGAAGCGCTTTGGGACGTCCTCCCGACGTGAAAAGCGCTATATCAAATGCAAGGATTATTATTATTATTATTATTATTAAACTCCCTTCTCTTTTCGAACAGTGTCACAACATTTTGAACTCTCTTCAACATTCACCTAAACAGGCAGACGGGACCTCAGTTTAACATCATCGTGGAGTCCTGTAGCTCAGTGGTTAGAGCACTCGCTTTCCAAGTGAGAGACCTGAGTTCAATTCCAGGCAGAGGGCGAAACCTTGGGCAAGTTTCCTTACTCCACACAGAGCCTAATAATAATCCCTTCAAAACCAAAAACTATAATAAATTGGTCATTTTCAATCTATGACTGTCTGTGGGACATTGCTGTGCGCAATTGGCTGCCGCGTTCGCCCACAAATATAAGGTCAATTCACTTTACAGTGTGTTCTGTGAAGCGCTTTGGGACGTCCTCCCGACGTGAAAAGCGCTATACCAAATGCAAGGAACTGCAAGGATTATCCAAAGGACGGCACCTCTGCCAATGCAGCTCCTCCCCAGCACAGCATTGGACTATAGGGGTTCCAAGTCTGAATGTGGGGATTGAACCAACAACCATCTGACCAGGAGGCGAGAGTGCTATCGACTAAGGCAGGATGACACACAATGTATTCAATTGTGGGCGAGCATCAGTTTGGCTCAGCTTGCAGATCCCTGGGCAGAAAGGTTGTAGGCTCACAAACTGCCTCACAATTCAAGACTGTTGATGTGGGGCCTGGAACAGCTTGAAGAAATACAACATAAGAATTTGCTAAATGAAAGAAGACCAAGGTCCATCCAGTTCACCTTCCACCATCCTGAAATGCCATGCCCCAAACAATATACTGTATCCCGAGATATTATTTTCCAACAGAAATCTATCTAATTTGTTGTTGAAAGAATTGACACATTCTGTTTCCACCATCTCCCTAGGGAGCCTGTTCCATATGTTTACTACTCACTCACTGAAGTAGTGTTTCCACAGATTTATTCTGAATTAACCCCCTTTCAATCACAGAACATGTCCTCTGGTTCTATTGTTCAGTACAAAACAGCTTATCATGGACTACATTATTTAATTCCTTTAGAATCTTAAAGACCATAATAATATCACCCCTCAACCTTCTTTTCTTTAGAGTGAACATGCCCAGTTTATCTAATCGCTCCTCGTAGTCCAGTCCTTCCATCCCATCAATCATTTTGGTTGTCCTCCTCTCTATCTTTTCAATCACTAATAGGTTATGGAGGAAAGGAGAAGAATGAGATAAGAGTAGCTAGCTCCAATGAAGGGAGGTGGGGGTGGGGCACATAACATCAAAACAATAGTCTGAATAGCCTCTTCCTGCACTGTAAACTTTCTAGGATGCTATGCTATCCCCATCATTTCAAGTAGTGGTTTTCTGGATTGTGTGAGTAGGAGGTCCAGGACTGACCCTAATAGAATTCGACTTGTCACTGTCCCCGACCATGACCTTTTTCCACTCATCAACTTCTACAACCTGGTGCCCGAGTGATTTAGCATTTCTGAGATTGAAGAGCTGAAGGATAACAGCATTGGCTTGGGTTGTCGAGATGTGACTGTTTGCCTGTGTATTATTTTCAGCTCGCCAATAGCCAGTGGTAAGCTTCACATTTGGGCTTGTCCAGTTCAGAATACAATTAGCCAACCTCATCGCTTATGATCCGCATGTTTCAATCACTCTTCCTGCATACAGGCCACTATCCTTCTTGGGCATTAAAATGTTCTCTTCAATACCTGTTAGACCCTTTCATAAAGCCATTAGCAAAAGCAAATTAAATTTTTATAGTGCCTTTCACGTTGGGAGGCCTTCCCAAGGTGCTGAAACGAGTATGGTCTTCAATGGAAAGGGTGCATTATACTGTCTCTAATAATAATAATAATAATAATCCTTGCATTTGATATAGCGCTTTTCACGTCGGGAGGACGTCCCAAAGCGCTTCACAGAACACACTGTAAAGTGAATTGACTGTATATCTGTGGGCGAACGCGGCAGCCAATTGCGCACAGCAATGTCCCACAAACAGTCGTAGATTGAAAATGACCAATTTATTATTGTTTTTGGTTTTGGAGGGATTATTATTAGGCTCTGTGTGGAGTAAGGAAACTTGCCCAAGGTTTCGCCCTGACCCCCCGGGGATTGAACTCAGGTCTCTCACTTGCAAAGCGAGTGCTCTAACCACTGAGCTACAGGACTCTCTGTGAGTGAGGGAGTCATAACTGAAGCACAATAGATCAGACGTTATGGCAAATCACGGTGGGGGTGATTTACATGGTTTCCATTTTACAAAGGAAGTCACAGGCAATCTATGCTTATCAGAGGTCATCACACAGAGCTTTTCATTTTGAAGGATTTTTTTTAAAAAAATCTGTGAATATAAGCTCCCAATAAAAATCAGTCTGATGAAGGAGGGTAAATGTCCTCCAGGTGATGGAACAGCAACTTGCCTTTCACAAAGGGCGAGCATCTTCGAAGAACTTCAGAGACGAAAACAGGGAAGAAAGGGGGTGGGGAAGGAAATCTGAGGGGTGTTGTAAAGTGTTATTTGAGAAGATTTTGAAGCCAGGGAATGAAGACACAAAATCTTAGGATTTGGGGAGAGAGTTTGAGGACAGGTGCCTAATGGCTGAAGGCTCGGCCATGAATGACAGGGTGAAGGGAGTAGTGAAGCAAGCAACAAACCATACAACCTTCAATAAGAACTACATCAAACCATGACTTCTGACATCCAAATCTATTTCCCATTGAAAGGGTGGTGAATGCTTTAAGGCTCTCACCAGATCACAATAATAAGAATCCTAGCATTTGATCCATTGCCAATAATGCCAAAAATGCCTCAAAGTGATTCACAGGGGAAAACAGTCGAGTGTAGTCACTGTTTATTTGCAGGCAGCAGCCATTTTGTACACAGCAAAGTCCCACAAAAAGCCATGAATTTAATGACCAATTTATCTGAAGGATTATTGGCCAGGACGATCCCTTCTTTTTTGGAATCGTGTCACAGGATCTTTAATGTCCTTGTGAACAGGCAATTAGTATCACTGTTTAACGTTTCATCTGAAGGTTGCCAATTGAACCATATCAGGATTGTAATAGCTTTGCTTTTTACTCATTCCTCTTATGTTGCTCTGAGTGCCACTGAGGTGTAACATTCGCTAACAAAACACAAAGTCACTCCACTTCAGTGTATCCTGTGAAGCGCTTTGAGATATCTTTCTGACATGAAAGGCGCTTTATCAAATGGTAAGTATGCTTATTAATTATTCACCAGACATGACTTCTCCCAAGACAACAACAATACCATCTGCTTAAGGCAGGGGTACCCACAGCAAAAGGTAGATGTGATGATTTCCAGTGTCAAGTTTGGTGCGAGTTCCAATCATATTGGTTTAGATTTGAACACAAGACAATGCTGAAGGTTTGCTTTGTTTGTTTTACTTAAATAAGATAAAGAATGTTGTCGTGTTGACAGTATGCTTTACAGAAGTAGGAGGTTAATTATTCTTTGCATGTGCAGAGAGACGCTACGCAAAATGTTAATTTGCGGCATGTTTTGTGCATAGTTCAGGCTGATTACAATTGAGTGGCTTTATCCTGCTGGCATAACGTTTAATGCAATCAAACAAACCCATGTTAACAAACTGGGCTTTCATTGTAAAAAGAAACATTCCGGTTACTTACTGCTGAAGTAATTCCAAGCACCAGCAGCCATGAGATTAATACAATGACAGCTCCGAAGAATCTTCCGACACTCAGCTGTGTGAAATCACCGTGTAGAGGACTGACAGTAACACACAGACACAGTGCATCGCAAAGGTGGCAGCTCTTTCCCGGACACTTGTAGCAATCCGTCGTTGGTATAATATCTAATCCAATTACACACTGACTTCATTGCTTAACATTCAGTCTTAAGCACATTTCTGTTTAATAATTCATTCGGGACAGATTGGCGAGGGATTAAGGGAGGCAGTAGTAGCTGCCGTCATGTGGTCTGAAACACACTAAGTGGACACACACGTATGCGAGTCTACATTTTCTGCGCAATCAAGCTGATAATGGTCAGAGACAATAGGGGAGACACAAGGTTTTTTGGGGCCAACAGAGAAGTGCGGAGAAGACTGTCAGCTTTCAAAAAGCAGTGATGGGAAGAGTGAAAGGAACAAGGGTCAGAGGAGTAAAAGCTATTGGCTGGTTGCGGGTGGGGGAAGGGGAGCTCAGAAGTCTCAGCGTTGTCAGATATCTCAGCAGTATGTTGAGAGATAGAGAGAGAGCGCATTAAAGTAGCTGACAAGCTCAGGGTTCAATAATTATGATGAATTGAAACTAACAGAAATCCAGACAAAATGATATTCAATGGAATTGCCACCCTTTGGGAAGTCTCAATGTAAGTTTTGTTTGTCGATTAGTTGGGGGTCTGATGCACGAGGAAACACATCACCATGCTTAAGAGTATCCAAACTAGACAGAAACCCACATATGTACGGATACCTCCAGTGCCCTGGAGTACTGCAAACCCACAAACTGGACTACCGAGATCGCCACAGAGAATTGACTCATTTCCATCATTCCACCGTCAAGCTTGTTACTTTGGACTTTGTTTACTTCCCTCCTCACCCTTCCCCTCCGACCCCCAGCTCCCCCACCGCACCCACCTCCCCATCCCCAATAGAATGAGCAATAATATCTTAAGATCTCAGGGTTTTTTTTCCTAACCAAGAAACACTCTTAACAGCCTTAAACACAAGAGCCTCCACATCAAGGTGTGTGTGTGGATGGGGATGGGGTGGGGGAAGAGAGAAAATAAAGATTTAACTAAAAGAGACTTGTTAAAAAGAAGCTTTGGAAGTCTGCTTTATAGATTAGAAACTTCTTGACAGCCCACTCAAAGATAGCTATAGTCCAGGTCAGAACAAGCAAGCACTAACTAGCACAGACTCAAAGTTACAGTGGAACAAAACAAAGTGGGAAGACTCGCGAGCGACCGGTAGGTCAAGAGTAATCAATGAATCTTGTCCATTTGGTTTTGCCGTCCAGATGCCCACTTTAGTTTCTGAGCCGTGGTGTGGCCGAGTCTGAAGGTTTGCACTCTGACAGCTGAACAGAAGCACCAGCTGGCTTGTCACCACAGAGGAAATCTGACATGGTGTCTGGACTGGTGTCTGTCAGCACAGCAATGAGGAGACCCAGTGATGATCTCGCTCTGCCCCTGTGACAGCACAGAACTTATCAGCTTTCTGAGTCCTGGAGTGGACTCTGGGAGAGAGCGCTGTGACAGACAAGATGCATGGATGACAAGAACGAAACAAGCAAAAGTGGAAGGGAAAAGAAAATCAGAGATGAGATTAAAAGAGGCAGAAGAAATGCTTAGGTTGGAAGCTGGTACAGACTGGTTCTCTGACCTGATCTAATGTGTAATCAGACTCGTTCATTCTCATTCAAACTGCTTAGTCTACAGGATGTAGCAGAGTAATAAAAAGCACACATCTCCTCCCCAGGCTTGAATCTGTCTGTGCAAATAATGAAGCCTATCTCACAGTCAAGGGATTTGACTGGTTGAAAACAGGATCAAAACCTCTTCAATGTGCTCTCCTGGTCCCTCAGTTTGTACAGGTGGCTGAGCAATATGAGTGAACCACACAGCCCAGGACTGCATCACATCTTTGCAGTGTAAGCTGGTCTCAGGCTGAGAAGCTGCAATTGGATTCAGTGAGGTTGCGGGATAGTGCACATCAGGGGATCTTTGTTGTGATGCCCATCATACGCAATAGCCACCCAGACCCAGCCTCTGATTAGACAAACGGGGAACGGCACTTGGCCAAGTTACCGGGTGCAAAGCCAGTGCCTGCGGAGTCGACCATCTACTTCTAAAAGGCCTTCGCCTACCAATAAACAGTCATTACACTTCAGTTTGCCTAGAATTAGTCACTGCACTTTTCATTGACATGATATTATATGCAAAGATTATTGTTATTTTTATTATAAAACCTTCAGGAATGGAGAATAAAAAGTGAAACACTGTTAGTGCTGCATTGTCAGTGCCAGTAACCATAGCTAACCCTAGCAGTACTGGGCCAGAGATGGAGAGAGAATTGCCTGGTGAGCAACACCCGATTCAAAGAAAGAAACTGGTGTCCAACCTTTGAAAGTTGTACATTCAGACACAGGCCATTAGGATTAACAAGTCCACACCAGTGTTTATACTCCACATGGCCCTCCATCTCTCCTAATGCCATCTCTTCCCATTATACATGCATCAAGTTTCCTCTTAAATACACTGATGGTTTCTGCTTTAACTACAACTTCTGGCAGGGAGTGCCACATTCTCACTCCCGTCTGCCCAAAGCTATTATTAAGTTAGATTTGTTCGATTACAGACTTGCATCTGTTAATATCACAGTGCATCCCTGAATACACCACAAAAGAATAGACATTAAGTTTATACAAGGTATTGGTTAAACAGCAGTTGGTGTTCTGCATGCAGTTCTAGGTACCAAGTTATAGGCTACCTGAAAGAGGACACACCGTAGGTTCACCTGTTTGAGAAATAATCATAAAATCCTTGCCTTTCACGTCAGGAGTTAGGGACATAGGAAAATAAAAGCCAATTATAGTCTTATTGGTGATCTTGTTTTCAAATCCTGTGAGTCCCTACCTCAAACTCCCCCAATACACAGCCACTGTAGTTTATACAAAACCTTGAGAAGCACTTGGTGATGTTCGATGTTATAGGAGCATTATCAAATGCAAGGATCATTTATAATGTTCCTACTAATTTCCAAACAGTTACCATCCACATAACAGTCCAGTCAAAGGTTCATATTTTTTTTTCCCCAATTAGAATAATAAATATCTGGTAGTGACTTCCAGGTTTCAATTTTATCAAAGGATTTAAATAGTTTATATATGCAATAAAGGACGAGTTGGAGTGAGTTACAGATTATTGTATAATTTAATCAAAAGGGTTCTGATTTTATGTAGAATAATGAATACCCACAACTGAATTGCAGGCTCGAATTTAATTGAGAGATTCAGTTAGTTCCAAAAGTCTCCACTTAGGAGACAGCAATCAATGGGTCAGTGATGAGAGAGCATCAATTTAAGAATTACTAAAGGAGCAAAAAGGGGAGAAAAGCAGAATTTATCTGAGGGTGGGTAAGATGGGGAGGGCACTGCTGGGAACAGTGATCGAGACAGAATCAAGAGGGAACCAGGTGGATAAATTACCCAAAAGGATAAATTTGCAGCGATATGGAGGAAAAGGCAGGTAACTGGGACTGAACCGATTGCTCTTCCAAAGATCAAGCACAGACAAGATGGGCCAACACGGCTAGATTGTAAAATTCTATGGAATAATGGACACTGTGAACAGAATACATTTCTTGCTACTCTAGTTATATAATACAGGAGATATACACTACATATATACATAAGTATTTTATTAAATTTTGCTGCTGAAATCTTTATTCACGCGCTGGGTAAACTAACTGCCCGTCTATTCTGCATTGGGTATCAGCACAGCTGGAAATTAGCACATTACCTAAAGCATTTTCATGACTTTTTTTTAAAACAAAACTACAGAAAACCAATAAAGTTAAGACTGAATTCAACAATGTGGCAAATTCTGGTGGCTGTGAAATGCTAGGTTAAGAGAGTAAATCGAGACCCAAGTGGAATTTCTCTTTCTGGCACATTTTACCTTTAAGTTAAGAAACCAGAAAAGTCTGAAGGAAGTTTCACCCTAACGTACATTCTGCAAAGCCTACAGATTCCTAAAAAAAACCCACACTCCATTGATTTGTAAAGTGACTCACAATTCCGAAGAATTTAATAACTAGTTTCCAATCACCACCTCCAAGCTAAGAATAGTTCCATACTTGCATTGCCAACATTGGAAGGTGGGTTGGCACACTATGTTTTGCATTGCAGCAACCTGGGTTTGTAGCCAGCCCAGATTGATGAGATGGAAATTGTTCCTCTCTCTCTCCCCCTCTGCTGGTTACATTTGGCAGATTTCTCATGGCTTTGGAGTAGGCTCAACCTCGATCTGAGTGGAGGCTTGTCCATTTGTTCCACATTGCCAATAATCGCAAAAAAGATTGATAACCAGCAGTTTCTGAAGATGGCAAAAGTATGTCTGGGATGTGAAGTGAAAAGCCACAGAGTATTCCGAGGTCGGGGTCTAGGAGGGGTGTTGCAATGTCAGAAGTTCCGTCCTTCAGATGAGATGTTAAAGCGAGTTCCTGTCTGTTCAGGTAGATGTTAAAGATCACAAGGTGCTACATGAAAAGAGAAGGGAGAATCTTCTGGTGTCCCAGCCAACAATCCCCCAAATAAAATTAATCACTCACTCCGTGGCTGTTGTAGGACACCGCTGTGTGCAAATTGGCTGCTTGCATTCACTCACAAACTACAGTCATTTCACTGTATAGCAAATCATGTAAAATACTTTGAGACGTCCTCCCAAAGTGAAAGAGGCTATATCAAATGCAAGGATTATTATGGTGTTCAACTCCCTTTGTCTTGTGCTCGGGTATGTTGCCAGGAAGACATTATTCATGAGAAAGTGAGAATTACAGCAGAGCACGAGCTCACCCGACATCAAACCCACCTTCCAGTATGGAGGAGGCGTCCGTAGTTAGCAATTAGGAGCTGGAATCTGACTAATTCTCCTATTCTTAATGCAAGAGCATTGTATTATAATTACAATAATCCTTCTTACATTTGATACAAGACCAGTCTTATTTGTATCCCCAACTGCGGTAGTGGCTGAGATCAGCTAACTCAGACACTGGGATTCAAACCGAGAACCTTGCTTTTTTTCATGGTTTAGTGTTCACTGGGCGGTGCTGTGTGAAGCAGATAGAGAGCCTCGCTGTGTCTATAGCTAATCAAAATCCTGGAAGCGAACACTGAATCAAGATAACGGAGGAGTCCCACACCCCATCTCCGACAACACTCACTCACTGTACGAGCGCGCTCTGTCACCTTCACCCAAAGATGGACAAAATGATTTTAGAAGTCATTATTAAAAAGGTGCCGAGGTGGGAAAGTCCTCCTGGGGCGGAAAAAAAAAGGCCACTTCAGTTGATGAAATATGCAAAAGCAAACAAATCTTGTGTACCGTTTAATCTTTGGCATACGCTGAAATGTTTTAATTTGCTGTAACCACCATAACTGAGAGTGTGTGCGTATCTCTCCCTTGCCCCCCACCCCCCCCCCGGCCACACGTACACACACACACACACACACACAGACACAGTGTCCTGGAGTACACTTCATGCTTTCATGTTAATGACACTACATTAACCTAGGTTAATGATTCAGTTCTGATGAAGGGGCAAACCTGAAGCATTAACCCTTTGCTCGCTCTCTCTGGTGCTGAATGATAAGCTGTGCAATTTCAGCTATTACTTCAAATTGCCAGCATTCATTTTTCTCACTTCAAAAGATGTCGATCGTGGCCATTAGCTCAGTGAGAAAAACAGACACATCTCAACAGTGAAATATTTCACAGAGGGCTGCAATAAGCGTGAGGCAAAGTCCTTCAGCAGCCTCTGTGCAAACTCAGGATTAGTACAGGTTCTCTAATTATCGATTAAATCACTATTGAATTAAATATTTATGGTGAGACAAGGTGACAGGCATTAAGAGAAAGGAAAGAAAGTGGGGTTTGCTCGGAGCTGGGCCGGCTCTAAGGTGACATGCTTGACAACGGAATATCAGAATCAAGTCAACACTCTGTTCCACTCTCGAGTCTGTTTTCTGAGCTAGGCGGGTCTGAGGTATTCCAGGTCCCTGCTGATGACAGACCAGCCTGGCTCATTGACAGGAATTGGAGGGGTAGAACTGGTCACTGAGAGCAGAGATTCTTCTCACCCTGCAGTCCAAAGCCTGCACAGTTAAGAAGGCTGAGAAAGGGACTTGATAGAGATGTACAAAATTATGATGGGTTTTCCACTGGTGAGTCAGTAACGGGGACGTAGATTTAAGATCATCACAAAAAAATCAAAAGGAGAGCTGAGAATAATTTTTTTCCACTCAAGAGTTGTTGGGATGTGGAACACCTTGCCAAGTAAGGTGGTCGAGGCAGTGGTTTTCAAGAGGGATGTAGACAGGTCTATGCAAGTGCAGGGCATTGGGGATAGTGCAGGGCAGTGGGATTGAAAGTATAACTTGCTCCAAGCTCTGGGGCAGACTGAATGAGCTGAATGGCCTCCTTCTAGCTCTGTACATTTCTATGATGAAACAAATGTAAAGCAGTCTCTAAGCCTCATCTGAATCAAAACTAAAATCAACCATCAATTTTTAGTACTGAAAAAACGTCTCAAAGGTTGTATTGTCATCAGTGATGAGACCTAAATGTGTTGCAGAGGCTGGGAGTCTGAGGGAACTAAATCATTATCACAAATGTAACCATTAAGCTGGCACGTTTCAGTGCTCATGTCATTTGAACTGCACATTAATTCAGCCTCATTCACGGCTGCCAGTCTCAGGGAACACAATTTCCCCATTATAGTGTCAGGACTTGGCTGCTTTATGTAAAAATGGAAAGCTGATTTTTTCTCCTTCAAAAAAGACAAATTTAAAACAGTAAATCTCTGCAGGCATCTCGTCTGGGAAGACAACAAAGTCTAATTTGCAGTGTTTCAGCGTTCAGCTCCTGCGCACACGTGAAGGACACTATATAAATGCAAGTTATTGTTATAATAAATTCCTTGCACTTGATACAGTGCCTTATCATGTCATTGAGACGTCTCAAGGCGCTTCACAGAATATATTGTAAAGTGGATTGGCTGTGCAATTTATGGGCGAAACGTGGCAGTCGATTGTGCCCAGCAGTGTCCCAGAAACAGTCGTGGATTGAGTACCTCAATTTTTTGTTGAGGGATTATTACCCCCGGGAGCTGATCCACCAAACGACTACCAACTGGGTTCCTACTTACTACTGGGTTAACAGAGGCATGTGGAGTAAGGAAACTTGCCTAAGTTTTCGCCCTGTCTGGGAAACAAACCCGAGTCCTCTCGCTTGCAAGGCACTATGCTCTGGACTCCACGCTTAAGATGCTTAATTTTTTTAAAAAATCAGTTTTCGTTGACTTGTTGAGAAACTCTGCTACAGAGGCAGACTGTTGGGAGGGATCAAAGCAATCCTCACACGAGGGACTGTTTCTGATGACCAGAAGTCCATCATTTTGATGCCTGGATCATAGAATCATGATACTATGATACAGACTTGTCCTGCCCAAATAATTATCTGTACATTTGTATCTCATCAGGTGTCAAGCCTTGCATTTTGTTGGAGAGAGCATTGATGGGAATCGGACTGCATATTTACCTAAGAAGAGTATAAGTAGTATGGAGAAGAGGCATTGGAATTCAGTTACAAGATCAGCCATAATCGAAGAACACGGAGGAGTGTGCTTAAAGGACTGAATTGCATTTTTCAATCTAAGTCCTGCACTGCTAACCCTACAATTCAATGTACTAACAGTTAGTACTGTACAAAAAAAAATTACACTTGCATAGCGCCCTTCACATAAGAAAGACGTCCCAGGGAGCTGGATGGTCACGGATTTTTGGACAGTAAACTTAAGTGAAGTGAAAAATAAGTTAAGGTTGAGAGACGACTTGATAGAGGTGTACGAAATACTTGGTTCCTGAAGGCCTGCAATACAACTAATGGAGTAATATGTGTTAGTATAGAAAAGAGTTAATAGGAGTAAGACTCATATGCAGCTGTCTGTGGATAGAGCACCTGACCAGAGACCAAGGTTATGAGAACATTCTGATTAAGAAAAAACAGGGAGGGCGAGCAAAGGAAGATAAGGAGGAAAAATAGTCTCAGTAAGCAAGAGGGACATACACAAGGGCACATAGGCTAGTGGAAAAGTACCATCACAAGCAGATCACGGGTACACCAACTAACTGGGTAAAAATGGAAAATATGGAAACGCTCTTATCAGAGCCTGGAGGACCATGTTGCCTTAAAAATGCAAGATTGTGCAGCATTGGGTAAAATTCTTTAAAGTAATCCAGCTAAAACCTGCCACAAGTTAGACCCCTCCACTCAATACAAGACACCAGATTTGCAAAAGTGAGGTTAGTTCTCTGTACTTTTATATCTCGTCAGGTGTCAAGCCTTACATTTTGTTGGGTGAACATCATCAGTCAACAGGTCAGAATACCAGCCTCTAAGAGCGTAGAAGAGATATGTAGGGTAAGTGTGTTGGTCAGTAAAGCCACTGGCATTGTGCACTCGGAATGAGGTTTGCCCATTATGAAGATCTAGTCCAAGGTCAGTGACAATAGCCAGCAACATTTCATATTCTCAAATGTTTAAGCAGATACCCTGGCATGCTCCCCTAGGGAACTCCATTTCAAAAAATAGACTGGGGCATTGTGAGCTTACAAAAAGTAGTCACTATACCAGATTTCGAGAACCTTCAGGAAGTTTCAACCTGTAAGCCTCTATAAAAGTTCTATAAAAGTTCTTTCTGTCTTATTACATGAGTTTATTATAATATGGAGGAATGTAACAGATAACTAATGGGTCTTTAGTTATGCACAGGAATCTTCAAGGCCACATCTGTTGCAATATTAGGTAACGAGCAACGAACATGCTGCTGTTGTTCTCAACATGACATGCAATACATCACTGTCATATCCTGCTTACCCATTCCTACTAAAAAGTAGGACTAAAGTTAACCATTTTCCCAGGCCTGAATCTTATAGCAAATCCGGAGAAAAGAGACAGAGAGAATGAAACAAAGGCCAGTTAACTCAGCCGGAAAAAAAACAGTCTTGAAGCTCTGTCCATACTACCAGTTCAACCTTATTAAAGAAGCTGTGATCTGCGTTCTCCAAATATTTCTATCAGAAGTCGAACATTACCAAATATATTCTGACCGATTGACCAAAATCCAATCAGGGCTTCTGATTTAAATCAAAATGGAGGTTATCTAGCCAGCCCCTGAATCACCTTCATTCTATTAAGTGATCACCACCAAATAGCTCCATTCCGGCCCAACTTGCAGGACATTGATCAGCCAGTGCAGGGACAAACATGTGCTCTTTTTCGTGGAATCTTAGATCTTAAAATTGCCCAGTCCCTCACCCGTGTTTTCAAACGCCCTCCACCCCAAAACAATTAGAGATTAGCTAGGCTTCCATATGGTGATAGGGAAGCTAATTCAATACAAGTCTAGGAATCCTAAAAAAATAAACAAACTGCTTATATTCGATATAGCACGTTTCACATAGGGAAGAATCTCAACGCGCTTCACAGGATATTCCGTCAATTGTAGTTACTGTATTTTGCAGGCATATCTGCACGAGAAGCATGTGTGTGTAAAGGAGAGAGGTGGGAACTTCATAATACGGTCAGATAATGCGATTATAAAACAACATTAAAATGGAATCTCTGGTGCAGTGAGCAGAGAAAGTGTTCAAGGCTGAAGAGTAGAAACAATACAAAAAAAAACCTCAACTAAAAATAAATGACTGCTGACAGTATGCCAACAAGCACTTGATGGAATATGAATGATCATTTTATTTATAGAGTCAAGTGTCAACCAGCGGTTCAATTAATGTGCAGAGAACAAAAAAGAGACAATGGAGTGGAAGCAGGTTTGGTATGGATCAGCGACTCACCAGAAAAACGTGCTGAATCACCAGAGACTTTCTTTTATGATTAAATAAAGATCACAAAGAATCTAAATTCACTTCAAAACCTGGTTTTGCAACTTCTGTTGCCTTTTGTCTCGTTTGATATTTTTTGTACCACATCCGTCATTGCGTTTGCCTACAAAATGTGTGTCCGCCTGGCTCAGTTGATAGCACTTTTGCCTCCGAGTCAGGAGGTGGGTTCAAGGCTCATGTTGGGATTTAGAACTCATTTCGTCTAGGCTGACACGCCAATGAGGTGCTAAGGAGTATGCTGCATTGTGAGAGGTGGCCTCCTTTGGATGAGATATTAAACCAAAGTCCTGTCTTCCTATTCAGGTGGACGTCAAAGATCTCATGGCGCTATTCAAAAAGAGAAGGGAGCTTCTTCCGGTGTGCTGCCCAATAATCCCACAAATAAAATTGGTCACGCACTTCATTGCTGTTTCTCAATGTGAAAATTGTCTGTCGGGTTTGCTTATAAAATACACAATTAATACACTTTATAATGAATCCTACTGAGAGCTTTGAGAAGTCTTGATGTGATAAGGTACTGTATTATAGACAGACTCTGAATCAAAACAAGTGGTTAAAATGTTATCCCAAAAATGTCTGAATTTGTTTAGCAAAACCGGGGACGTTAGTCGCTAGATAACTGACAGGCTTGGCTTCTGGCAGCCGTTAATTCCCAGATTTTGTGCTTTCTTGTCTATAGCAGATGTCAGGAAATTTCAGAGCCAGTCAACATGCAAAGATGTGTGCATACACGATGACAAATCTTCAGACAGCTCAAACCCAGTCTGAGAGCAACATCTCATGCATATACATGGCTGGACTATTGGCTTCAGGTTCATTAACTAGATTTAATCAAATTCGCAAAGAAAACTGACGTTATTTACCCTGTGCAAACAAGGTGATTGAGATGAACGGGGGAAAACAAAAAAAAGACCAACTGTCTCAGCTGTGGAATGGCATTTAGTATTTACATAAATATGAAAAATGGAAAAATCCATCTTTATGCGCTAATGAAAAAGACCTGTTAAATTTCGCAGCAACATGTCACCCGATGTTTGTTGTATGTCTCCATCAGTTTTATTGCCTTTCATCTATTCTGACCTTTACACTGCTGCACAATAAAGAAACTTTTTTTTGTCTGATATGTGCTAAAACCTATCACTATGCTTACGAGTATTCATACCAGACAGTTCCACAGTTTACGGCACCTACACACACAGATATTTTCCTGTGTCTGGAATCGAATACGCACTCTCTCCCGAGAGGGAAGCATTCTGCTTACCTAATTCCGGAGAGTATTTGGTGCTGGTTGGCGAGAGCCAAAGCTGTTGAACTCCAGAGTGTGAGTTCGATATTGCCGGAGTTCACCTAATTAAACTGCAAAGCTTGCCATTGAGAGCATGGTCTGAAAACAAAGGAAATAGAAAACAATCTCTTTGTAAGTAAACAAGTCAAGTTGCATTTAAGGCTGTAACTCATAATGTACAGCCTCAGTCTCTTGGAATTAATGTCATTGATAAAATTGGCTGATTAAAGTTTGAAAACTTCCTGATACAGCTTTCTTGCCCGATATTCATTTTCTTTTTTGGGAGGGTGGGTAGGGCTGGGGAGTGGGGATAACTGTTCTGTATTTTTGATCTCTTTGTGTCAAGCTTTATGGTGTTACATATTATTACTGCACAAAGGGGCAGAAGGTTTTTTTTCTTTTGTTTAAAATCTATATTTTTTTCCTTTACTCCCGATACAAAAAACATTCCGTTGTTTACGGTACATTCCTTCACTACTCGTAGGTTGTGCACATGTTTTTTGGGACGTTCCCTTTAAAACAGTTGCGCGCGCCCACAGACCCTGAGAAGGCGCACTTGCCGCTTTCGGAAGGTGCCCCAATGTGCACGGTACCCGCTCATGCTTACTGTACGTACATTTTTGGGATGCTCTTTAATTATATTTCGAGTGTCCTTCTGTACCATTACTTCAGTCAGTTTTGGGTGCACTCGTGGGCTTCCCGCTGGGCTCGCGCTGAGCGGATTGTGCTGGAGCAACTCCATGGGTCAGGCACCATCCGGCCTTTGCAGTTGTTGAGCCGATCTTCAGCTTGTCCCTAAGTATATAGTCCCCGATCCTCCCGTGTGAGAGCCTGAGGCAGTCCCCTCACCATCCCCTCGTTCTGCCAGAAGAATACCTGGTTTTGGGAGTGGACAAAGGGCCTCTTTTACCGAGTTTATGATCCTCCAGGCGCACTCCATGTGGTCCATGGTCTCCTGGCCTCTGCAGCCGGCCCAAGGGCAACATGCTGACTGGCCCAGACCTCGACCGTGCATGAAAGCCCTGAGGAGGAGGGTCCCTTTTATCACCAGCCAGGCCATGTCCTGATGGTTGTTGGTCAGAACCGATGATGAGGCGTTTTGTCAGATGTAGCTGGTTGTCGCCGAATGGTACGTCCTGATCGGATCTGCCCTCTTCCCCCTTTCGAACTGTTTTCGAACTACCTGTCGCACAGACCACTCGGTGATTGCGCGGGGGTCTGGGATGGTGTTCTTCAAGAATTTCTCAGCATAGGATAGTTGGTTCGGCTCCAACTGTGTGGAATGTTTCGAGGCAGTTCTGCCAGACCCACCCTTCTTAGCACCGGGTACATGTAGAAACCCAGCACGTAGCAGCATTTATTGCCCACGTAGCGGATCTCCAAGGACAACCTCAGGTGGTTACACACAAAGGTGGCCATGAGGATCAGGGCTACGTTAGGGACCCCTTTCCCCACCTTTTCCGGGGTTTGTGCATTGTGTCTCTGTGGACACGATCCATCTTGAACCCCCAGATCATTCGGAAGACCTCTCTGGTGACTGCAGTGGCGTTGTTTCCGGGCAAAGCCCAGACCTAGGCCACGAACAATAACACCGAGAGGGCCTCACACTTTATCACCAGATTTTTCACAGTGATGGACAGCGAGGGCTGGCACCACATCACCAGTTTCTTTCACAGTATGCCTAGACATTCCCAGATTGTTTGGCACACACCGGCAGCCCTGAACCAGATGCCAAGGACTTTGGCGTAGCCGGGCTTCACAAAGGGGAAGAAAGATGGTCTGCTGCAGAGTCTCTGGTAATGCCACTACATAGCCACTCAATGTGTGGGCTGAGTGCTTAAGGTGAATCACTTTCCTTTTCAGTTTACCTGACTTCCCTTTTGTTACTTTCCGGTGACCCCCTACTACCATTGGACGCTGAAGAACTGTGAATGGGAATCTTTACCATACTCATTGCTGGGCAACAAATCTATCTTCCTGAAGCTGCCACTCAAATGCCACTCTCTGTGAATCCAATGGTGATGGCAGGTAGCATCAATATTGAAGATGGTGGTGGGAAGTTTACACCCATCAGGGCGGAGTTTTCTGTAATGTGGTCATCAGCAATTTTCACCCTTCCCTGAAGGAGACAAGTACTTCCGTTTCTTCAGGGCCTGGGAAACGATGAGATAAAAATAATAATTCCTACATTTTGGTATAGCGCCTTTCACATCACTAGAACATCCAAAGGCGCTATATGTGATATACAGTGCAGCGACAGTGTATTTTGTGGGCGAAACCGGCAGCCAATTCTGTGCATAGCAAAATGTCCCACAAACTGCCGTGGAGTGAAACTCCTTTGTCCTTTCAGAAAGTGCCATGGGATCTTTAACGTCCACCTGGACAGGCAGACAGGACCTTGGTTTAACTTCTCATCCAAAGGACGGCGCCTCCAACAATTACAGCACTTCCTCGGCCCTGCACTGGACTGTAAGCCTATACCACAAGTTCAAAGTTCTGACATGGGACTTGAACCCACATCCTTTTGACTTAAAGGCAAGGTGCTACCAACCGAGCCAGGCTGACATCCTCAAACAGATAGAACAGAAATCGAATTACAGTGCAATAAATCTTCATTTCAATAACCAAGGCTGGCCCTGGAGACTTTACAATGTGTGCAGTGGTCCTGGAACAAAATGCCCAGAGGACATGAGGTTCATGGTTTATACATCAGTCGTGAGAGATAAAGATTGGTTTTCCAATAGGAAAACACCCTGGAGCTCCACCCTCATTTGAATCCACTCTTATAAGGCAAGAAACACTTAAATGAATAGCTGGGGTTTGATTACATGACAGTGTCTCTTATTAGATTGTGGGTGGAAACCTGTTGCGGAGATACAAGAATAATTCAGGGCTCAGAAGTAAAACTGAATAAATTGATCATCGCTGAACTGGATTTTTTTTCCTTTGAGTCAGCAAAACCGTGACCTAATGCATCATTGACATTACATTACAAAATAGAATTCATTATTCATTCATTACTTCACTGTATTCCAACTTAGGAAATAAATCAAAAAACCTTCAAGCTTATAATATGCCCTGATGCTCCTTTGAAGATTGCAGTTTACATGGATCTTGTTGGTACTTCGAATGCTAATGACTTGAATTCAAAGATATAAGGGCTAGTACCAGTTTTTCCTTTTGATCTCTGGACGTTATTTGCATTTGATTTATGTATTAATGCATTCAATGAATAAATGAATTAAAAATCAGTAAGGTCTCCAATTTGGATTAAATTATCTTGAACATCCATGAATAATGCAGCCCATTCCTTTGAGAGGATAATTTGACGCTAATTAGAATAGTGGATTAACTGAAAGGAGGTTTAGGATGCGTGTTTGTTTGTTTGCTTTCTGCTCAGCAAGGCTCCTGACACCAAAATGTGCACATAGCCCAATCTTGTCAAATGATGGAAGAAGGTGGAGAAGACGCCTTTAAATTTCTTTCCTCAGAGATCCAAAGTCCAGGATGACTCTGTATCAATTCTTCCACTCTTAACACCCATTGACTGTGATCACTGATCAGCCCTTCGAATTAAATATTCTTGTTGGCTATTGCATGCTGACAGTGTAATCTTATTCCTCCTCAAAGATTGTGATTGCACTGCATCCTATTACCTTGCTACACCGTTCCTGCCAGAGAATTCACACTGAGAATTCCAAGGCAAGTTTATTTCCAGAAGGTTTTTTTTATATAGAAATGGGCCATTAGTTGGTTAAAGTGGATAAGTTTTTAAGTCGTTTTGGGTTCAACAATTTATTTTGAAAAAGTATTCAATATTATTTAATAAGTATAATGTTGACCTAAGAGATATGAATGTGTTACATGTCCAATTTGGACAGCAGACTATGGTGAAGATTGATTTGGTTAAAGGGATGTATTCCAGTTATTGAACCTTTCAGTGAAATGCAAACTGTAAGATGACTTGTATGTGTGTGTGTGTGTGTGTGTATGTATGTGTGTGTGTGTGCATGTATGTGGCTGTGTGAGTGTTTGTGTGTGTCTGTATGTATTTGTATGTGTGTGAGAGACTGATTTTGGAGTTCTGGGAGCAGGACATCAAAGAGATACCACATTTTATTTGCTCATCTCTGAACTGAACAGAGTTTGTGAATTAACACAAAACAACCCAATGTAGATGTTTGTCTCAGCTGTCATTCATAGCTGCTAAATTGTTAAAATCAGCTGCTCCTTAACCTTTGAAGAACAGCAGCTCCTACATGGTAACAACTAATATTCCTTACATCTGTTGATACTGTACATGCCATATATGTCATCCTACTCCCAGCTTAAAACACCGTCTGTTTTTATGAGTCTATGTTATGCAATCTTTGCTGCAGGCTGAAATATCTGTACATCCGTACACTCACATTGCACAAATGTACTGTTGCTCTCTTACAATCAGAAACTCTGGGGTGTACAAGCTGAAACAAGACACGCAGCACTTCAGGGAAGGTCCCTAATATTGTACTAAACATCAGTCTCACCAGAATCAATGGATTTTGTCAAAGTATCTGAACAGTGAGGACCAATCTTTGTATTTTGAGGTGTGGCGTGGATACAGCACACTCATTGACATGGGGCCAATTGTGATTGGGTTTGAATGATGGGCGACAGTATCTTCTATAGGGGGCGATGTTGTCAGTTTCACCATTGATGAGCAAAGAAATGCTCTGCAGCTGCAAACAGACCGACTGACTTGACTGACTGACTGACTTGGTGAAGTTGAAACATCATAACAACAAACTCTGACTCTCAAGTACACATCTTCGAATGCCCTTGTGTACAGACTGCGTATGCGGACTAAAAAATCATCCTTCCTTGTATTTCATATGGTGTCTTATCATGTCAAAGTGTTTCAAAATGTCTCGCAGAAATTTCTGTGAGTGGTGAGTGTACTTTTCGAACTGAGAGCCGAACACAACAAATGAGGTAAAACGAACGCAGCAGCTAATTTGCACACGGCAATGTACCGCAAACAGCCATGAAGTGAATGATCAATTATACCTGGGGGTTTGTTGGCCAGGACATAGGGAGAAACTGCCTTCTCTTTTCGAGTAGTGCAGTGGGATCTTTAACGTCCACCTGAACATGCGAATGGCACCTCGGTTTACGATACAACTTCCATTTGTATAGCGCTTTCACGTGGGGAGTACGTCTAGAATGATGCCCCAGGGCAGCCCTACATTAATGAGATGTTAAGTGAAGACCCCCTCCTGCCTGTTCAGGTGGATGTTGAAGATTTGATTCAAGAAGTGAATTAAGTTTCTCTTAGTTGTCATTCACTTGACGGCTGTTCGTGGCACTTGCTACACACAAACTAGTTACGGTACGTGACTACGAATACACACACGGCCTCTACAATTCACAGTTCCTGCTCTTGGATCCTCTGCATCGCCTGCATACGTGCGAGTGTGGCAGTCGGGTGAGGGGAGGCCAGGCTCCGCTGTGACACCCTCTACAGTCGAGTGACTGCCAACACTCACTGCCAAGGCTAACAATGAACAATGGTCACTTGGGACAGGGGCACTGGAGGGAAACCAGTGCCTGAGGAACCGCACCTTGGCAAAAGGAAGTTAGACGCCAAGAGATGTACGCCAATGGGGAGAAAAATAAAAATCATTGGACACAGTAAATTGTTGTAAAAAAAATCCACAATTCACTCCAGTACCAAACTGCAGAACCTCTTTGAAAACTTCTTCTGTGCTTGTTCGCCCTCCCCTCCCCCCCCCAGGATGTGAGCTAAAGTGCCGATGATGGTCCCTGGACACGTCTCAGGTTATGATGAATTCTTGGTGGATCCCACTTTCAGCACAGACTATTTTGTAGAAGCCTGGCTGAACAGGCACAATGAATTTAGTCCGTGTTCCTCAGCATTTCCACCAGGATCCCTTGAAAGGTCACTGCTGTCTAACACAAGGTTACCTGCGCCACACTTGTGCAATGCTCCAGTGTTAAATGATTTGCTGCGGTTTTGTGGAGTTACTGATTTAGATCCCGCTCTGAGGGATTGCCTTGTTTTACTGTGTGCAAAGTTTGTGTCACCCATTGTTACGTACAGAAAGAATCAGTGAGAGGGAAGGTCTGAGGTGAACCCTAACTCTATGTTCCTTAGTAATATTGATATAATTGATGGAAAAATATCAGAATCAATCTGTTTTTTTATTAACAATCATGTCTTGACTCAAGCTGAATGCTTTACCATTACCAAACATAGTTAAATAAATAAACAAGCCTTGCACTTGACATAGCACTTTTCACATCAGGAGAATGTCTCAAAGTGGATGTCTTCATAGAATCACATGTAGTGGCTGCGTACTTCTTTAGATGATTTTTTTTTGGTCAGCTGGGTGTCTGACACATGTGGAAATGGAATGTACACTGTCTTCCTGGAAGGGCAAACCCTGCTTACCCAGTAATAATTATAATTGGTTCATGGAGGTCCATTGCTGCGAGGGAGGGGTTTACAGTGTTTACACCCCTGTGTGGGAGGGGTCTGTATTTGTTAATTGCTGGGGCAGGCTTTACAAGAACAACATCTTGCATTTATATAGCGTCCTCATGCAGGGTAGAGTCCCAGAGCACTTGACACGGGTGTAGCACAATGCAAAGTCGGGGGAGGTGATTGTAGGCAGGAAAGTCTTCAGGCATGACCTGAAGATAGGGAAGGAAGGGGCAAGGCAGAGGGATAGATGGAAAAGTGTTCCAGAGTTTGGGGCATAGTGGCTGAAACTGCGATGGTGGAATGGAGGTCACGAGGGACAAGCAGGAGGCTGGAGCCAGTCGAGCAGCGGCAGCGGGTAGTGGATTGGGATGTAAGCAGGTTGGAGAGGTAGGGAGGTGCGAGGACACGAAGGGATTTGAAGGCAATGTGAGGATCTTGAAATTGATGCATTCAGTGTTAGGCATCCAGTGGAGCCTGACCAGATCTGGTGTGATGGGAGCAACAGAGTTTAGTTTGGGTGAGTGTGCGGGTGGTGGAGTTTTGGATTAACTGTATTTTGTGGCTAGTGGACCTGGGGAGACTGGTGAGGAGGGCATTTGAGTAAGTTGACGCAGAAGAATGTATTTTCTGGTTACCGAGTGCAATTTTGGTCCAAAAATATTGGAGCAAAGACAGTATTCCACAAGCTAACTTGCGTGGGCAGCTTCAGTGATAACTGCTATGACATGGGTAGGTGGTGGAGGGAGAGGAATGACAGCCAATGTCTCTTGCAATTGAAAGGGCAAAGTTTTCAACCATATGTTAATTAACACATCCCAGATCGCAATTTCCATCCCATATTTCTAATGTATCAAAATCATTATCGATGCTGAGGAAGCTTATGTAACGGGAACAATAAGCAGCATTTTCATGCTTCCGTTGCATGGCAACCCTCATTAAATGTTTTTTCTGAGATGGAAGAGTAGATATGGCTCACTAAAATGTGACAATGGTTATCATCTCTGGATTACTTTCCCACTCCCCCATCTCTCTCGCTCTATTCTCTCTCTACACACACACACACACACACACATGCACACACACACACTAAATCTAAGGAAGAGAGATGGTAAACCAAAATTGAAAGAAACCTTGCATCTGATGCAACATCTTATCGCAGTAAAACATCTCAAAATGCTTCAGAAAATAGTTGGTCCCACAAAGATAGAGATAGGACCAAGGTTCACAGCTTTAATCATCCATATGCTAATCGTAATTGTACCCTTAAACAAGCCATAACCGATACATAGACCATGTTATGATACTACTACTAATAATAATAATCCTTCCATTTGATATAGCGTATTTCAAATTGGGAGGATGTCTCAAGGTGCGTTACTTACTTACAGATTATAATGTGGCGTCCGTATTTTGTAGACGAACAATGGCAGCCAATTTACATAAGGAACATCTGACAAACAGCTATGAAGTGAATAACCAATTTAATTTCTGGGATTGTTGGCCAGGACATCAGGCTTTTCTAGTAGTGCTATGGATCTTTAATGTTCACCTAAACAGGTAGACGGGACTTCAGTTTAATGTCTTATCTGTAGGACAGTACCTCTGACAATGCAGCACACCCCCAACAATGTACTGAAGTGCCAGCCTAGACTATGTTAGCTCGAAGTCAGCCTTGAACACACAACCTTCTGACCCAGAAGCGAGAGTGCTACCAACTGACACACCACACCAGCCTTCATCATTCACCGGACAACAGCCCTGTCCGTGTGCTAGAAGCCACCTCTGCCACACACAGATTTAATAGATGGTGGGACTCAGGCCATTGGTTGGATAATTGTGACCCAAGGTGAGCATCATTAAGGTAAAAGACATCCTGAGATGCAATCACTTTCTTCATAATCTGCTTCAAACCTTTCGATAGAAACATACTTATTCTTTTTATTATCCTTGTCTGACTCCTTGTGGTACACCTGGGAGGAGGGGGTCTACATTCAGGCTCTTCTCTCTGTTTAGGGCAGGGGCCAGTCATTTGACTGTGGAGTGGTGAATAGCAAGGACCTGCCTTTATATTGCTCCTTTTATTTATTTTTTATGACATTGGCTGTTATTGGTGAGTGAGGTTAAGGCTTGCTCACCCCCATTAAGCGAATCAGACTGTAGACATTCCACAAGGGAAAGAAGGTTGTCCCCCGCAGACGAGCTCCAAACCCCCCCAAACTCATCTTGGTTCCAAACTGTCAAAGGACAATGTGGACCTGAACCATGTCTTCATGACCACCCGAGCAAGTCAGGTGATCGGATGGCCTGTCTACAGGACAAGCCTGACATAAGCCTAGTGACCGAGTTCTCAAGTGAGCGCTGAATTCCTGTATCTCTGCTTCCTCTCTGTGAGGGCAGATCACACTCCTCAGTTCGGAAGTACTGTAATACTGATCCTAGTCAGCAGAGGCCTGAAAGCATAGCAGTTGCCAGGAGCTCAATCCCTCCCATAATTGTTTTATCTCTGGGTGAGATTCGATCATGGGAACCAACACAAGTGAATTTCAACAGGAGAACTTCTCTGACAATTGTTACCTCAAGGAATAACTATATGAACAAACCACATTTGATTTTAGCCAAAAGGCCGACAAGCTGTATTGCTCTGTTTGTATAATCTCTGGGATTATACAAACTCTGGGTAGTTTGGGATGTATGTACATGCAACCGCCAGTAACTTGAACAAATAAAGACTGGAAAGCAAAAAGATTACTTTAAATGTCATCACCATTTGGAAATTTGTGCTTCTATGTGGTAGAATGTCTTCTTTGTATCATTAGAAATGTAATCATTTCTGCAACAATAACTACAAATGATCTATTGACTTTCCCCAATGAGATTATTTAGAAATCTCCACAGGCGCTCGATAAAAATCTTATTTTCCAATCATCCTAAATATCATTATCTGAAGATGCTCTGTTAAAAATACTTTATTGCATTCTTTCTATAATCTGTCCGTCTGGGCACAAGGTCAGTCTGCAAATGGTAGAATTACTCCAATGAGAGTTGTATAGAGTGGAAATAATATAAAGCGGATGATTTATAGAGCTTTGTAACAAATGGTGAGAATATAAGGGTGAGACATCCAACTCAACCGAACAGCCGCCAATATTAGTAGAACTGCCAACACAGCTCAAATACTCAGTGATGAGAACATCGGTCTCAATGCATGAAATACAAAGCGTCTCAAACCAAACCAGATTACATCAGCATCAGCAGCACATGTGTCTGTAGGGAATATCTGATACTTTTTACACAGGTAGTTTGGCATATATGTACATGCAACCGCAGGAAGGTGGGAGGCGAACTTTTTTCATCTAGCGTTTCTTATGTTCTTATGTAATATCTATTCTCCAGTAGAGATTCTTCCCACTCGGCTCCTATTAACCCAGCAAAAGGTCCTAATTGGATAAGATCAGATGGGACGAAGAGTGAACAAGAGAGGTTCTGATAAAAAAGGCTCTTTGGCCCATCTGATTTCATCCTTCCAGAAACCACCTCCTCCCCCACCACCACCATTACCCCCACACCCCATCACAACATCAACCTGATTTTTAAATGAGTCCAATATCCTGGCCTCAACCACCCTTCCTGGCAATTTGGTCCAGTCATTAATTACCCTTTGGGTAAAGAAAAACTTTCAGGTGTCTGTCCTGAAATTGTCCTTTGCAACTCTAGACATGTCTCCTCTTGTTCTGCTGTGCTGGTTCATCCTACAGTATTGTTCTGGGTCTACTTTGTCAATGTCATTTAAAATATTGTATACCTCTATAAGATTGCCTCTGAGAAATTTCCTTTCAAGGCTGAAGAGGTGTAGCCTTATCTAATTGTTGCTCATAGCCTGGGCCAATAGAAAAGTGTGGCTGACTTTTTCTGCAAATAAATGAACCTGGACTTGGGTATAGGGAGTACAATTTCCAAATTTGCAGATGATACTAAGCTAGGAAAAGTAGTAAATGGTGAGGAGGATAGTAGCAGACTGCAAATGGACATAGACAGACTGGTAAAATGGGCAGACACGGGGCAGATGAAGTTTAATGTGGAGAAATGCGAAGTGATGCATTTTGTGAGGAAGAATGTGGAGAGGCAATATGAGCTGATGGCACAATCTTAAAGGGGGTGAAAGGACAAAGGGACCTGGGAGTTCATATAGGTAAATCTTTGAATGTGGCAGGACTGGGAGATAAAGCTGTTAAAAAAAGCATATGGAATACTAGGCTTTATAAATGGGGGCATAGAATACAATAGTCAGGAAGTTATGATGAACCTTTGTAAAACACTGGTTAGGCCTCAGCGAGAGACTGTGTTCAGTTCTGGGCCCCACACTTCAAGAAGGAGATCAAGGCATTGGAGAGGGAGCAAAGGAGATTTACCAGGATGGTACCAGGAGTGAGGGATAATAACAATAGTAATAATCCTTGCATTTGATATAGCGCCTTATCACGTCTTCTAGACATCTCAAAGCGCTTCACAGAATATAAAGTGAATAACGATAATAATAATAATAATAATGATAACGACTTTTAAGAGAGATTATTTGGGGAGGACAAGTTTGCAGGGCTGTGGGGAGAGAGCGGGGGAATGGGATTGAGCTGGATAGCTCTTTTTAAAGAGCCGGCACAGACACGATGGGCCGAATGGCCTCCTTCTGTGCTGTATAATTCTATGATCCTATGAAATGCAGTTTCTGGCCCGCGGGCCGCTCACGCTGTTTACACGACGTCACTGTGTGCGGAGCGGCTCCAGACGTGTATGCGCATTGTCACAAATGGGCTACACTCGGAGGCCCTGCTGTTGTGATTGTCTGTGTGTGTGTCTGTTTCTCTTCTATATGTGTGTGTGTGTATGTGTTTGTGTCTGTCTCTGTGTCTCTGAGTGTGTGTGTGTCTCTCTGGGTCTGTGAGTGTGTGTGTCTCTCTTTCTGGGTCTGTGAGTGTGTGTGTGTGTCTCTCTCTGGGTCTGTGAGTGTGCGTCTCTCTCTGGGTCTGTGAGCGTGTGTGTGTTTCTCTCTGTGTCTCAGTGTGTGTGTCTCTTTCTGGGTCTATGTGTGTTTCTCTCTCTGTATCTGTGAGTGTGTGTCTCTTTGGGGCTCTGTGTCTGTGTGCAGTGTCACCCCTGATAGGCAGGAGGTGGTGAGCTCCTGTAGCCTCGCTGGTGTCCCCCACCCCACCAAAAAAAATGTCCATCCAGTTTTTATTAAAGAAGCAATTAGTATTTTTTTTTGCAGCAATCTAATATGTGTTATTTCCTAATGTTTAGCCTTTATCAATAAAGTTAAAAAATGTAGCAGTAAAATGTGTCTCAACAGTACCAATTAACCCCCACAATTTACCCGCAAAATTTAGAAAGTCCTCTGCAATTCCCCGCAAGATTTGCAAAGTGCTCTGCATTTTTTTTTCAAATATGTCCACACTTTTCTATTGGACCAGCTCATAGCTCATTCCCCCAACACTGGGGTCATTGTTGCTCTCCGTGCACAACCTCTAATCCTAGTTAGACAATCAGCGGGAAACTTGCCAGATAGTACTCACTATAGTGAGCTGCATGTGTTTCAGCTGCTTAAACTGCACCATAATCCAAACAGCTCAACACACACACTCTGGCGGTCTAAGCCTCGGCTCTTTCCAACCTGCGCCTGATACTTTTCAAAACTAGGTGAGCAGGCTGTGTCCCTCCATGGCGAGAATGCACACTCCAGAGACAAACAGACAGACACAGGGAAATTTCCATGATAGGTGTGACTAGTGGAGTGCCACAAGGATCATTGCTTGGGCCTCAATTATTTACAGTCTATATCAATGATCTAGATGAGGAAATACAACTTAACATATCTAAATTCGCGGACAATACGAAGATAGGTGGGAGAGTAAGCTGTGAGGATGACACACAAAGAATACAAAGGGAAATAGACAGGTTAGGTGAGTGGGCAAGAAGGTGGCAGATGGAGTATAATGTGGGGAAGTGTGAAGTTATTCACCTAGGTAGTAAAAATAGAAAAGCGGATTATTTTCTAGAGGGGGAGAGACTAGGTAGTGTTAGTATTCAGAGGGATTTTTGTACACCAGTCACAAAAAGTTAGTCTGCAGGTACAGCAAGCAACTAGGAAGGCTAATGCCATGTTGGCGTTCGTTGCAAAAGGGTTAGATACAAGAGTAGTGAAGTCTTGCTGCAGATGTATAAGGCCTTGGTGAGACCGCACCTCGAATACTGTGTGCAGTTTTGGTTTCCTTATTTAAGAAAGGATATACCCGCCTTAGAGGGGGTGCAGTGTTAGATTCACTAGGTTAGTTCCTGGGATGAGGGGCTTGACCTGTTAGGTTAGGTTGAGTAAGCTGAGCCTATATTCTCTAGAATGTAGAAGAATTAGAGGTGATCTTACAGAAACCTATAAGATTTTTAAGGGTCTTGACTGGGTAGATGCTGTGAGACTGTTTCCCCTGGTTGGAGAATCTAAAACTAGGAGTCATAGTCTCAAGATTAAGGGTCAGCCTTTTCGATCTGAGTTGAGGAAACATTTCTTCACTCAGAGGGTAGTGTACTCCAGAAGGCTGTGGTAGATTTCTAAAGGATAGAGGGATTAAGGGATATGGGGATAAGGCAGGTAAATGGAATTAGGTTAGAAGATCAGCCATGATCTTATTAAATGACGGGGCAGTCTCGAAGGGCCAAATGGCCTCGTGCTCCTACGTCTTACGGTCTTATAGGTGGTGTACATATCAGTCTGGTTTGGATACTCTTATGTTGGTTTGGTGACGTTAATTTGGTGATTTGTGTGTTAGTCTTGCTCAGTGGTAGCGCTCTCGTCTCTGAATCAGATGATTGTGGATTCAAATCCCACATTGGGACTTGAACTCACATGGTCTAAGATGACACTTCAATGCAGCGCTTGGGGTGGGTTGCATTGTCGGAGGTGCCTTCCTTCGGCTGAGACATAGGTATTTGCCTACAAATATAGGGTCACTTAATTTCAAGTAAATCCGGTGAAACACTTTGAGACTGATAAGGCATTATACCAAATGCAAGGATTATTATTATCATTATTATTATATTAAAACAGAATCGCCTTACAGGTAGGATTTCAAAGCTTTGGTGTCTGTCACATTTGAACGCTTGCTCATGTCTAACTTAATTTCACGCTACAATTTTTAAAACCCAACATAAAATTAATTTAAAACTATAAACTGCTCACAGTATTAGATAAAGATATCCTTTTAGAAAGCACATCTCACCATTGTCATTACTTCTGAAAAAAATCAAACAATTACAAAGAATTAAGATGAACCCTTCCGTTCCTTTTCATAATTTTGTTTGAACGATGAATGTTCATAACATTAGGCTCAGTGGAGCCTTAAATTATGACAACTCTAAATTAACGAGTCACTCATTAATCTGAATTCCTCAACCTGAGTCATGTCAACTGTGCATATTGATCCTCCCTATCAACAGAATGCAGCAACCTTTTTGCTTCAAGGCAGTCCCATGTATACCACCAAAATGACTTCTCATAATAATAACCCTGGCATTTGATGCAACACCTATAACATGGTCTCAAAGTGTTTCGCAGTTAAGCGACTTTCTGAATAATCGCAGAAGCCAGTTTGCACAGCATGGCCCACCAAACAGCATAGCAAGACCAACTTCCCAGGACTACATAGAATTATAGAATTATACATCACAGAAAGAGGCCATTCAGCCCATCAATCCCACTTCCCTGCGCTCTCCCCATAGCCCTGCAAGCTTGTCCTCCCCAAATATCTATCTACTTCTCTCTTAAAAGTTGTTATCGAATTGACTTCCACCACTTTTTCAGGCAATGCATTCCAGATCGGAACAACTCGCTATGTGAAAAAGATTTCTCCTCACCTCCCCTCTGTTTCTTTTAACAGCTATTTTAAATCAGTGTCCTTGGGTTACTATTTCCATCCGCCAGTGGAAATAGTTTCTCCTTGTTCACCCTATCGAATCCCCTCATAATTTTAAAAACTTAATAACTATTAAATCTCCTCTTAATCTTCACTGCTCCAAAGAGAATACACATAGTTTCTCTAAACTCTCCTGATAACTGAAGTCCCTCATTCCTGGTACCATCCTGGTAAATCTGCTTTGCACCCTCTCAATGACTTGACATCCTTCCTAAAGTGTGATGCCCAGAACTGAACACAGTCTTTAGCTGAGGCCTAACCAATGCTTTATAAAGGTTCATCATAACTTCCTGAGATTTGTATTCTATGCCCCTATTTATAAAGCTTGGTATCTGGTATGCTTTTTTAACAGCTTTATCTCCCTATTCTGCCACCTTCAAAGATTTACTTATATGAACCCTCAGGTCTCTCTATTCCTTCACCCCCTTTAAGATTGTACCATCAGCTTATATGGCCTCTCCTCATTCTTCCTCCCAAAATGCATCACTTGGTATTTCTCCACATTAAACTTCATCTGCCCCGTGTCTGCCCACTTTACCAGTCTGTCTGTCCTCTTGCAGTCTGCTACTATCCTCCTCAATGTTTACTACTTTTCCTGGCTTAGTGTCATCTGCAAACTTGGAACTTGTACTCCCTATACCCAAGTCCAGGTTATTTATATAGATCAAAAACAGCCGTGGTCCCATTACTGACCCCTGGGGGCACCACTGCACACTTCCCCCCAGTTAGAAAAACAACCGTTCATCACCACTTTCTGCTTGCTGTCTCCTAGCCATGCTGTGACTGTCCTTTTAATACCATGGGCTACTATTTTGCTTACAAGTTTCTTATGCGGCACTTTATCAAACTCCTTTTGAAAATCCATATAAACTACATCAACTGTCACTATCTTCATCCACCCTCTCCATTACTTCATCAAAAACTCCCTTATCACCAGAAAAAACTTCCTTGTCTTTTTGAATGGTGCCACAGGATCTTTAATGTCGATCTGAAGACTTATTTATTACTCTCCAAATATCTCCGTTCTTCTTAAGGTGCTATCTCACGCTGTGGTACACAGCCACAGGCACCGTTGCCTCACTGGCACTTTGGCACTTTGTTAGTTAAAGTTAGTGATCCCATTTGATATCGGGCGAGTGTGCCCTGTATCTAGTGTGGTTGGATGAGAGTACCTCCCATGCCTTCTCTCAGATCTATTCCTGCTTCCTGCTCTAGTCTGCCATGCTTGTTCCTTCCCTGAAACAAGTCCATCTCCCTCACCAAGAAAATATGTCTAGCTGCTCATTCAGAATTGCATAGACGGTTACAGCACGGAAACAAGCCATTTGGCCCAATTCGTCCACATCTCAGTTTATATTCCTAATCCTCTCTCCTCTATTCCTTTCTACTTTAGTATCCCCAAGGGAGGGAGTTTCTCCCGATCTCCTATCCAACAATCCCCAAGATAATTCACTGAATGACTGTTTGAGAGACTTCCCTGTGCACAACTTGGCTGCTGCATTTGACTACCCAAATCACATCCTAAATCCTGTGAAGTGCTTTGGGACATCCTCCTGATGTGAAAGGTGCTATACCAAAGGCAAGTATTATTATTATTGTATCAAATTTCCACTTAAATACATTGACGCTTTGTGCTTCAACCACAGCTTCCAGCAATGAGTTCCATACTATCATCTCTGCAGAAAGAAGTTCCTTCTTTAAACTCCCATTTAAATCTGGCTATCTTATATATTATACCTTAATTCAGAACAGTGAATTGTGCTGTTTGATGTTTAATGGTCATTGGTTTCTCGGATGCTCGCTTTCAGAAGCAGAAGATGGATTGATTGTAGTCACAAGATCATAATCATTCCTACAAACCTGAAGCCACCAGTGAAAACTCGTCTCACCATTAGAAAGCATGAGAAATGAATTGATTTCTGAGGAAATGTTCCCTTGAAATGAACATTCCCATTAATAGGGTACCCATTAACTAATATGTACCACAGATCCAAAAATGAGAACATTCTCCTGTTAAAATATCACAAGGCAGCATGTGCAGTCATTTGAACTGCATTTTCATCAAGCAGTTCTGTGCCTGAATGACTGAAATAAAGCACGTGACTGTAAACTGTAAATTAACTTTGCAAAAAGCTTCTGAGAATACAATAGCTGATAGAGAGGTACTTTGTCATAAGACAAACTGTAAGAATGCGACTACAATTATCACAACACTGAGCTTCTTCAGCCATTAGCTAGGAAATGACAGCGGGCGCAATTTAAAAATTCCCATTTCACAATTATTTAATTTGACGGTAAGTCAGGGTATAATGGAGGACAATTGTCATTAGAACTCTTAATTTGATTTTTACTTTTTATTTGGTTATCATCATATAATTATGAAACATCAAATTATTTCTATACTCCAGCTTATTGTACCTTATAAAGGGCCCAGATTTATGTCAATTTCATTTGCATTACAAAACAACAGTACATCGCTTGGAAGTAACAAGGCTGGGCTGTAATTTAAGTACGGCTGTCCTGCAAGGCAATTATTCAAGTGTAATTACAATGTATAGCATGGTGTCAGCTGGACAATTCTTCTCTAACCTCTCTATCTCCCATTCTCCATCACAATCTTTCTCCTCTCCCTCACTCTCTCTCTCTATCTATCTACTGCTTCTCTTGTCCCTCCCATCTGTGGGGGGCACAGTTGTGCGTAGATTGCCATATTGTTGGCTAATTGGCTACCTACAAATACACAGTCACTAGACAAAATAAACCAAGTTGACATTTTCTGCATTGAATTCCCGTGCACTCTACATTTGCTACAAGTCACAATTGAAATCACTTTATACATCACCACTCCTTTAGCCCCGCCATTAAATTCGGAGTTACTACATGTGAGCGGATAGTTTTCTTTGGTTGCTGAAGCTTTACAGAAGGTGATAAAGTCATGGCAACATTTCCTAGAGAACTTCAGAAGATCAATTAGGGTGAAGAAGACCCTTCGGACCATCTGATCTCACCCTTCCAGAACACCCACCCTACCGCCCAGCCCATTGCAGCGTGAGGCTGCCTTTTAAATGAGTCCTGTGTCTTGGCCTCAACCATCTTTCCTTCTGATATCTGTGTCTGAATTCACCCTTTGCAACTCTAATCCTCTGTCTTCTTACTGACTCGTCGAGAGCAAAGCTTGGCATGGATATAGCATCAATGCCTTTGGGCTGTCTGATGCATGTCCATCATGTTTTAAACTCTGGCTAAGAATCTGTTCCTTGCAGTTTGTGCCTGTTGTTGTGAAGACAACTGCAGCCACCAATTGCTTACGTTTATCAGCAGATCCTGAAACAATGCAGTGACCTCTGGATGGTGCATTTTCACCACCGGTGTCAGCACTTCTGCTTGGGCAGCAATCGTCTTCCTGTCACCCTCACATTACTAAACCAGGCATAAAAGCAGTGTGGTTGTGGAGGGGTGCAACATGGCTCAGAGAGAACGGTGGGCAAGGGAAGGCGCTGCTTCAGTTAAACTCACATTCCCTTCGGAAGGTCAACGTAACAATAAAATCTTCAGGCTTCGCTACGTTTAACACCGTGCCCCACTCCTCATAAATGGAACATTTTGTCACTGTAATTACTGTTTAAATCTGGATTGCTTCTGAAAGGGTGGCAATTATTCAGGGAATGTTTGCTTAAGATTATTAGACAGAAAACAACAAGGAGCTAAAAGATAATGTAACACAGGACTGGAGCATTTTAATAATCCATTTTAAGAGTTTAAAGGCAGTCTAGTAGTGATCAAATCTGCAGTACAAGATTGCATTTTTAAGGTGGAATTGATTTTACCTACATATCTTTCACATTTGTGTCTTTGGGGTAAACCTCCTTCAGCAATACAATATACTTTGCTTTGTATATACAAATATAGTTCCTTTCATGTCGGGAGGAAGTCTCAAAGCACATCCACAGTGCTAGATGTGGGAAATGGGAAAGATGATGGAAAGTATGGTCAAAGAGGTATGTTTTGAGACTCTAAAGGGACTAGGTAACATGGACCATGACAAGCAGTTTCAACTTGTCCAGAACAGTAGAACCAGAGGACATAGTCTGCGCTTGAAGGGAGATAAATTGAAAACAAATCTGCGGAAACACTGTATCAGTGTACGAGTTCTATGGAACAGCCTCCCTAGCAAGACGTTGGAAGCAAAACGTGTTCATTTATTTAAATGCAAATTTGATAGATTTCTTTCAGAAAATAATATTTTTGGATATAGGATATGAGCAATTTGAGTCATGATATATGGCAGGTTTCGTATACTTGGGACAAACAGACAACTTTGGACCTATCGCCTGAAAGAGTGGTGGAAGCCGATTCGATAACAACTTTTAAGAGAGAAATAGATAATTATTTGGGGAGGACAAGTTTGCAAGAATATGGGGAGGGCTTGAGAGAGTGGGATTGATTTGGATAGCTCTTTTCCAAGAGCCAGAACAGACACGATAATAATAATAATAATCCTTGCATTTGATATAGCGCTTTTCATGTCTTCTAGATGTCTCAAAGCACTACACAGAATAGACTGTAAAGTAAATTGACTGTATATTTGTGGGCGAAATGCGGCAGCCAATTGAGCACAGCAGTGTCCCACAAATAGTCGTGGATTGAAATGAGCAATTTATTACTGTTTTTTTTGAGGGATTATTATCAAGCGTGTGGATTAAGGAAACTTGCCCAAGGTTTCGCCCCCTGCCGGGAATCAAACCCAGGTCTCTCACTTGCAAAGTGAGTGTTCTAACCACTGAGCTACAGGACTCCACGATGAGCTGAATGGCTTCCCTCTGTGCTGTATAATTCTATGATTCCCAAAGCTTTCCACTGCTGGTAGGTTTTCTGTTTGTAGATTTAATCGATAGAGATTGATTGCCTTGATTCATCAATATCGCCATTAATATATATGTGACGACCAGGATGATAGAGGGTGAACTAGATGGACCTTGGCCTTTCTTTTTTCTAGCAATTCCCATGCTCCTATGAGAGGGGAATAGAAGGGGTATGGGAGAGATCCAAAAATTGGTGGAGAATCATGTGGAGCATAAACATCAAAATTGATTGGTTGGGCCAAAAGCCATGCTATACATTCTATATAAATCTACATTAAAAAAAATTTCATATGGACAGAGGGGAGGGAATGAGTTTGCGCCAATCACCGTTAAGTCTTGAGTTGCAGATTCCTTAAGTAATCTCTCTGGCTTTATTTGCATCATCACAATGTTAATGTGATTAACACTTAATAAATCAGACTGCCCACTGTATCCAATGAAGTATAGACCTAATCATGTTAAGAGCTGACCTGTTTCCCTCTGGTTAGCACTTCATTATTTAAATAAGTCGGTTGTACTGAACACATGGAAGTGTTCTTAACATATCATAAGTGGGTAACAGCATCATTTCCATCTGAATATAACACACTAATTGTGCTCAGAGATTCTTATGCTGAATGGTGAACATTAGAAAGAGTCCTAATCCTGCAATGTCAATATTACACAGCCCTTTTAATCTCACCTTTACATTGACAGATGGATAGCATGAATGGATTGGCGGTGTTGGGGTGAGTGGGGTGGGAGTGAGGAAAGTAAGAGTATATCATTTCATTTAGATGTTAACATCTCAGATCAGAAGATGTTGGGACTTCAAAGTTCATAGGAAAAATCAGACAGTTTAGGCTGACACTACTGTGGCACAACATTATAGTTGAAACTCTGAGCCGCACAGATCTCAAATTCCCAAGAGGTGAGGAACAGATAGTTTCTGCTTCCTGGGAAGGTTGATTCCCAAGTTAGCTGATCTCAGCCAGGCTGACAGTCATGGGTATTGGATGAGAATAGTGCTTGGTTGTAGTAGCATGTACAGTGGAATAGTGTGTTAATATTCACTCTTCAGGCAAAAGCATTAACATTGGATAAAGTACCACAGGATACCTGGCACCTGTATAAATCATCCGGAAGAGTCAGTGCCTCCCTTAAGAGGCAAGTGAACTGCCAAAGGCATGGGGCCAGACCCCCAGCAAAGGCTTTGGAGCTGTCCAAGGTGATCATAAATGAATCACCAACATGTTCAACAATGCCATAGGCCAAAAAAAATCACAGTGGCAAAACCCCCAGCTCATGGAATAGGCCAGAACTTTCAAGGTAATTAAGTAGGTTCAAAGTTGGTGTATGTATGGATAATGATGAACAGAAGTAGTTTGGAGTGTAGATATTTTGATGAACTGGATAATATCAGCAATCTTAGGACCCGGATTCATAGGAGGAAATGTGTTGCTCTATCACACAAAGTGCACGCAGACTGTGTGTTTGTTGTGCTTGACATTAAGTGGTGTAACAAGATGTTGAATCCACGGCACAGTGAAGAGCGAGTGATAAGTTGAACAAAGGCCATTGGAGCCAGCAGGCTGTGGGTTCCAATGATCATGTAACATCTGCTCTGCCTGGATTCTACCCAAGCTAATTAAACTCCTCAGAAAAAGCTCTGCAAAAGTTCCTTTCAGCTCTCTCCCAAAGGTAATCACAGCGAAACTTCAGGGTTTAATCGTACATCACATCATCTACTTCTGGCTGTTTGCCTTTCTCTGTGTGATGTTTCCACAGTCCCATTAGCTCAGCAACAATCACTTTTCCACACAGCATTGATCCCCTTCATCTCTACCTCCCAATACAGTACAAACCCCATTACTGTTGCTAACCAGGCATTCATCAAGCTCTTTATCCAAGGTACTAATCAATATAGCCTTAACTGCTTTAGTTGGGACTCTGCTCCAGTTCTACATGACTCTGAAAATACTTTCTTCTAATTTCGAGTTTTGCTGCAGGTTAGTTAATTTTATACTTGTGTCCTACAGTCTTCTGCTCACATTCAAAGTCGAAGGATTGGGGTCCAGCTGCAAAAATGCATTCCTCAGCGTCTTAAAAATCCAGATCATATTTCTGCCCAAGAGCAAGTCTAATGTGTGAGTCGCCAACTCAAACACCTGCTTCCTCCATTAATATCATGCCATAAACAGCAAAGTACATTTATATATTGCCTTTTCACGTAGCTTGAAAGTCTCAAAGGCTCTTCACAAATCAATGCTGGGGATCAAAAAGCAGATCAGAAATGTCTTGCTTTGTGGCAGAAGGAGGTAGGAAATGCCTATATTGTCCGGTTCATTGCAATATTTTAGGTGGATGGTAAAGATCCCATGGCACGATTGAAAAATAGAAAACAGTTTCGCCTATTGCCGCAAATGCAATAATTATTACATACACAGTCACTGTACACTTTACAGTATATCCTGTGAGCGCTTTGAGGCGTTTTGACACAATAAAATGCACATATGGAGTCCTGTACCTCAGTGGTTATAGCACTTGCCTTGCTAGCAAGAGACCTGAGTTCAATTCCTGGCTGGTTGAAACCTTGGGCAAGTTTCCTTACTCCACACGCCTGATAATAATCCCTCAAGAAAAAAAACAAAGATAAATTGATCACTTCAATCCATGACTGTTTGTGGGACACTGCTGTGTGCAATTGGCTGCCGCATTTCCCCCACAAATACACAGTCAATTCACTTCACAGTATATACTGTGAAGCGCTTTGAGACGTCAAGAAAACATGAAAAGCACTATATCAAATGCAAGGATTATTATTATATTATTATATTATTATATATTGTTAATTTTCTCAGTCAATCCATGTTAAGTCCGTGGACTGAGTTGGCTACAATTATTGTCAAAGTTATTTAAAATAACAAGTTCGTTCTCAAATTATAGAATCATAGAATTATACAGCACAAAAGGAGGCCATTTGGCCCATCATGTCTGTGTCAGCTCTTTGAAAAGAGCTATCCAATTCAATCCCACACCAACTGCGCTCTCCCCATAGCCCTGCAAACTTGTCCTCCCCAAATAATTATCTACTTCTTTCTTAAAAGCTGTTATTGAATCGGCTTCCACCACCCTTACAGGCAATGCATTCCAGATCCGAACAACTTGCTGGGCAAAAAAAAATTCTCCTCACCTCCCTTCTGTTTCTTTTAACAACTATTTTAATTTGGTGTCCTTGGGTAACCGACCCACCCTCCAGTGGAAATAGTTTCTCCTTGTTGACCCTATCGAATCCCCTCATAATTTATTCTATTAAGTCTCCTCTTAACCTTCTCTGCTCCAAGGAGAATAATCCCAGCTTCCCTAGCCCCTCCGGATAACTGAAGTCCCTCATTTCTGGTACCATTCTAATAAACCTCCTTTGCACCCTTTCCAATGCCTTGACATCCTTCCTAAAGTGTGGTGCCCAGAAGTGAACACAGTCTCTCGCTGAGGCCTAACCAGTCTTACAAAGGTTTATCATAACTTCCTGACTTTTGTATTCTATGCCCCTACTTACAAAGCCTAGTAACCTGTATGTCTTTTTAACAGCTTTATCTCCCTGTCCTGCCACCTTTAAAGATTTACATATATGAACCCCCAGGTCCCTCTGTTCTTTAACCCCCTTTAAGATTGTACCATCAGCTTATATTGCCTCTCCTCATTCCTCCTCAAAATGTATCACTTTGCATTTCTCCGCATTAAACATAATCTGCCACGTGTCTGTCCATTTTACCAGTCTGTCTATGTCCTCTTGCAGTCTGCTACTATCCTCCTCACTGTTTACTACTTTTCCTAGCTTAGTATCATCTGCAAACTTGGAAATTGTACTCCCTATACCCAAGTCCACTATCTACTGTAGGATTGCAGATGCAATCATTATCTCTGTAGACTCTTGCAGCACCAACAGTTGAAATCAACAGTAATGTTCAATCACTGTTCACATCTCCACTGTCTTTCCCAGGAGAAAATCTCACTAAATCAACCTCCCAGTGAAGAGGTTCCTTTGCTGCATTCATTCCCCAAAGCCTTGAATCCTGCCGTTCGAACCCACCTGTGCAGCTGCCAAGATTGTGCATGCTTACTGAAAGAGGAAAGGCTTTCATTCTAACGTACAGGATGCCAGGAATGTCAGCCCAGATGCTTGTGTTCATTTAATAATAATAATAATCCTTGCATTTGATATAGCGCTTTTCACATCTTCTTGACGTCTCAAAGCGCTTCACAGAATAGACTGTAAAGTGAATTGACTGTATGTTTGTGGGCGAAATGCGGCAGCCAATTGCGCACAGCAGTGTCCCACAAAGTCGTGGATTGAAAATGACCAATTTATTATTGTTTTGGAGGGATTATGATTAGTCGTGTGGAGTAAGGAAACTTGCCCAAGGTTTCGCCCTGCCTGGAACTAAACCCAGGTGTCTCACGTGAAAGACGAGTGCTCTCACCACTGAGCTACAGGACTCTGGCAGGTCCCACTCATTTCCCCGTGCAGATGCAGGGGTAAGCAGGTGATTCATGGAAAGAGAATTGGCTGATGGATCTACAGATGTTAGTGTGTGTTGGGCATCTCTGTTGTTTATAAATTATGCCGTTCAACTTTTCATGGGCGACAGAGGCAATGGCCAGTGTTGAAGCCAACAAGCAGCACAGAATAAAGGATCAATGTGGCAGTACAAGAGTGAAAGAGCTTGCATTAGTCACTTCTTAACATGAAGTTTAGATCTCAAAGGAGAAACCAATGTCATCAATGGAAGCTCTGAGACTCTTTGTGGCCTCTGGTGCTCAGTGTAACAATGGCAGCACTGTGTTGCAGTGAAGTTCACCTGCAGAGAGCAAGTGTGACATTTCTGTCCTCCAGTCAACCTAACGTCTTGCCTGGTCCTTTTGCACAATTTTCTGCTGAACGAGCTGGTGATTGAGGTTGTTATCTGAGGAATCTCTGCAAGGATGCTAAAAGAATTGATGCTTTACTCTCTCTCTCTCTGCTTCTGGCCAATGCCTGTGCCCTTGTTTCATTGCAAAATGAACAAACGTAAAGGAAGCTTTGTTCAAGCACTGTCTGTAAGTAAATGTTTAAATAATCAGCACAGTTTGTGAGATTTGCACCTGTTTCAAAAATACTTCAAGAATAAGCTTATGCCGTCACTATCCTTTCCACGCAATCGTGGGTTAAACAGTGCGGTCTCTGGGAGAGACTGACCAACTTAAGTTTCTGGAATTCAAAGAATGTAGTGTCGATATTTTAATCACCGCTGAGGTGAGGTTGAGATTTGCTTATCTATCACATGGCACTTGACTGCACCTGACTGCAATGTTTCTGCATGTGGCAAGAGCCAAGGTTTGCAGATCCCAGAGTGAGCATTAACTGCTGGAGTGTTACCAGCTAAAACCTTGCCATTGAGAACACTGTCTGGCAAGCTTTCCTGCTGTTTGTCCAGTTAGGATCACCCTACAATTAGCACTTTGGTTTGCAAGATTAACAGTCGCTCAAAGCCCAAGCATCTTCCTACAGAGGGCATGGGTCTTGAGTCACTTTGATACAGTTGGGAGGCTTGAGTTACAGCTGCTGGAAGGCATTGGCTGCCAGAATGTGCCAACCCTGCCACAATCCAGATGTCAGACTGGCTCAGCTGGTAGCACTCTTTCCTCTGAGTCACAAGATTGTAGGTTCAGGCACCATGTCCAGACAACTGCTGGGGGTGGCCAGTATTGTTGGAGGTGCTGCCTTTCAGATGGGTCATAAAACCATGGCTTCATCTGTCAGATGGAAGTTATTCAAAAAGAGAAGGCAGTTCTCTTTTTGGTCCAGTGTCTCAGTCAACAATCCCCAGATAAAATCGGGAGTTCACTTCATGGCTGTTTGTGGGGCCATCGCCACTTGCAAGACTGTACTGTAGGTACATACTGTAGAGAGGAAGCTCAGTCAAAAACAGTGTGACTAAGAAGTGAGGCCGCACAACATGACAGCATGAGTAAGTCAGATTTATGTCTGAATCACAGCAAATCTTTGTTCATTCCAAACTTGCATTTGAAACAAATATAGACTAAGAGCTTGTTGCAATTACAACCTTTGAAGCAAAGCATTTTTCGCAAATTATTTACAAGGGAACGGGCGGTTTTGAATTGAGTTTTTGGAAAAGTATTATGATCCGTCTCTTTGTTAATTTGAGAACAGTGTTAGCTAATCCTCTATTTTGAAAGCTCAATTAGTTTGTTACCAGTGCAATTGCCTAACTGTAACAATGACCAACAGCTCTATTTGTGCCAGAGTCGTTTTGCTTCTGAGAGTGAAAGTTGCTGTAATGATGCCCAAGCTCCATTGCTCACGCTGCCGATGACAATTGATCCCCCCAGCACAGCACCGGAGTGTCAACCAGGACTGGGAGCAAAATGTTCCTACGTGGAGCCTGAACCCACAGTCTTCTGCCTTGGAGGCGGGTGAGAGTGCTACCAACTCAGCTAGGCTGACACCTGTAGTAATCATATGGCAAAGGCAATGATGCATTATGAGTGACCAGGAACAGTGCTGGAGCCACTCACTAAATGTTTGATTTGTGATGTTTGTCCTAGTTGAGTCCTGTAGCGCACAGGTTAGCGCTCTTGCCTCTCGCAAGCGAGAGGACCCGGGTCGAGGGAGGCTATAACACGACAATTCAAACAGGATTCCTGCGATACACTGACGAGGGAGAAACTCCGCTCTGTTGGACTTTCGGACTTCCCACCAGTCACATGACATGCTTCCCGTTACTGGGAGTCCCCGCTTGGGTTCCTCTCAATAAATGAATAAATCAATAAACAAACAAACTTTTGTACAGGAAATATTTTCTGCGTTGCAGCACGAGAAGGTCTATTATTCTGTGAGGGTTTTATAGGAACATAGGAATTAGGAGCAGGAGTAGGTCATTCGGCCCCTCGAGCCTGCCCTGCCGTTCAGTAAGATCATGGCTGACCTTCTAACCTAACTCCATTTGCCCACTTTATCCCCATATCCCTTAATCCCTCTATCCTTTAGAAACCTATCAATCTCAGTCTTGATCATGTTCAAGGACTGAGCATCCACAGCCTTCTGGGGTAGAGAATTTCATAAATTCATTATCCTCTGAGTGAAGCTCTTCAGGATTGCTGCATTCTTTATGAGGAATCTTCCTTCGAAGCAGTTAAACATCCAGATTTTGTTTTCTCAGATATCTCGCACGAAAATAAAATCTGCTTCCTAGTTATCTCATTAGTGCCGCCAACAATGCTTGTTCAGATGAAGAGTGTCTGAAACGCTCTTAACAAGAGAATAATACAGCATCGAGGTGGGGAACGGACAGCAAATTGCTTTTCAGCTCTTGGAGACTACCGCATATTGAATTCGGAATTTATGAACGTTCGTTTGTTCAAAGGCTGCATTTAAAGATGCATTTCTGTTGCCAACTGTCGTATTGCATGTGCCATCTGTATTTAAATTATAATTTGGGGCTATATTGTAGCGATATACAAATATCATGCACACTTATGCCAAGCTAATTCTTAAATTGGTGCTTTTCTTAAATGCCACTTCACAAAGCCGTTAACTGAAGGAATATAAGAACAAGCTTTGACTTCACAGTCTGACTCTAGGCTAATATTCCAATGCAGAGCTCAGGGTACACTGCATTGTCAGTGGTGCTGTACCTTCAGATGAGATGTTAAATTGAGTTCCCTTCTGCCTGTTCAGGTGGACGTTAAAAATCCTGGGGCACTATTCAAAAAGAGAAGGGAGTTTCTCCCAGTGTCCTGTCCAACAATTCCACAGATAAAATTAGTCACTCATTTAATGTCTGTTCGTGGGACATTGGTGTGGGCAATGGCTGTCATGTTCATTCACAAAGTACACAGCACTGCACTTGGCAGCACTGTGAAGTGAGATCGCCTTGAGATGACTGGCGAAATGATAACACAATACTATATCAAATACAAGGTTATTAGTATTCAGCTCCTCGAGCCTGCTCCATCAGATTATTAGGCAGATTTTTTAAAATTCTATTTCTGTGACTTTTCTCACCACCTTTGCTTCAAAAGTAACTGCAGAATTTATTTCCCTTTTAAACAATCCAACTGATAACGGTGTCTGCTGCCTTCTGGGGCAGAGCATTCTGTTTTCTCACAGCTTCTGTGCGAAGGGATGTGATGTTGAATTAATCCTATCAGTTAAAGAACTGTGTGTGTAGATATCTGTACGGCACAAGACGGCATCACTGAGCCTGAAACACCTATAAGTTGATCTGATGTATCCATTGGAGAAACAACAACGACCTACATTTATACAGGGCCCTTCGTGCAGGATAGCGCCTCGGAGCGCTGTGCAGTGGTGGGGGCTGGGCACTGAGCAAGGGAAAAGGGGGATGGGGAGATGACCATTGGCTCGACTGAAGGGGTCCATATTAGGCAAACGGCTTTTACTCCCGCTCTCACCCGGTTACCTGCGGGATACCCCAAGGATCCATCCTTGGCCCCCTCTTCTTCCTAATCTATATGCTCCCTCTTGGGGATGTCCTCCGCAGACATTGGGTACACTTCCACATATATGCAGACGACACCCAACTCTTTGCGACCCCAGTTCCCTAATGTTCTGTCAGCCTCCTTGTCAGACATCAGGAGCTGGATGAGCGCGAATTTCCTTCAGCTAAATGTTGACCAGACGGAAGCCATACTCTTTCGCTCTCATCAACGTCTAAAATCACATGGTTCTCACCTACCTGACCTCCCCCTAAAACTCTCCGAACCCATACGCAACCTAGGCATCAGGTTCAACCCCCAATTATCCTTCCTACCCCACATCCAGTACCTCACCAGCACTGCTTTCTTCCACCTCCGACACATCGCCCATCTCCGCCAATACCTCACTCCAAAAGCCGCTGAAACCCTCACGTCTCGGCTGGACTATTCAAATACCCTCCTCGCCGGTCTCCTCTCCACTACCATTCATAAAATCCAGAACTCTGCTGCCAGCATTCTCACCCACACCAAACTCCCCTCCCCGATTACCCCAGTCCTTACCAGACTGTACTGGCTGCCTGTCTTCATCATCCTTACTCTTGTCTTCAAATCTCTGCACCTCCCTACCTCTGACATCTTCTCTACTCACAACAGTGCCTGTTGCCTTCGCTCCACCGGATCTGGCATCCTCCTTGTCCCCCAAATCCTCCGCTCCTCCATCGGCGGCCGTGCCTTCAACCACTATGCCCCGAGGCTCTGGAACTCCCTTCCTCACTCCCTTTGCCTAGCCTCCTCTCTTCCTATTTTCAGGTCTCGGCTGCAGACCTTTCTTTTCGACTGCGCCTTTGGCCTCCTTCCTCCCCCTCCCCCAGCTCGGCCCCAGGATCCGTTACTGTGAAGCGCTCTGAGACGCCGTCCAGCGTGGAGGGCGCTATATAAATCCAAGTTGTTGTTGTTATTATTACACTTGGATAAACAATCTGCCAATTGACTAACAGCCGGGTTCCTACTTACTGCTCGGTAAACAGAGGTGTGTGGAGTAAGGAAACTTGCCTAACATTTCGTCCCGACAAGGAATCAAAACCAGGAACGTGAGTAGGCCATTCAGCCCCTCAAGCCTGTTCCAGAGATTCCAGAGATAGATTGTTGGAATGAAATGTGCACTCTCTCCCTGTAGGATGCCTTCTGCGTACCTAACTGCTGGCGGTTCGTGAGTTAGGACTCGAACCAGGCAAGTGCGGTCCCACTGAGGTGGCTGACGGAGGAAAGGCGGTGGAGGAGGACGACGTAATTGACTGTGTTGAGAGCGGCGGAGAGGTCCAGGAGGACAGGGAGGCAGATAGACAGGATGTCGTTTGAGATTTTCACAAGCGCAGTCTCTGTACTGTGGGCAGGGCGGACACCGGACTGGAGGGGTTCGAAGCGGGAGAGGGAGCACTGGTGTGCGCGGAGTTGATTGGCAACAATGCATTCTAGGACTTTGGCGAGGAAGGGTAAGTTTGAAATAGGGCACTAGTGGCTGGAGTTTGAGGGATCTAGGGAAGGATTTTTGAGGAGGGGGATGATGACAGCAGTTTTAAGAGGGCAGGGACTGATCCAGAGGAGAGGAACTAGTTGATGACATCAGCCAGTAGTGGGTAGAGGAGGGGGAGCTGGGTGACCAGCAAGTTGGTGGGGAGGGGCTCGCCTTTAAAAAAAAACCTTAAAAAGAAGATTTTTTTAAAAAAAATCACTCAATCGATTGGTCACTCAATCCATGACTGTTTGTGGGACACTGCTGTGCCCAATTAGCTGCCGCGTTTCACCCACAAAATATCCAGACACTTTATAGTGCATTCCGTGAAGTGCTTTGAGACGCCTTGAAGATGTAATAAGGCGCTATATCAAATGCAAGGATTATTATGTTCCTATGTTCCAATAATGCTCACAAAAAGGGCTCCAATAGCAAGCGCCATGTTATGATAATCCATTAATCCAGTTTGCTGCACATAACATGGTTTTAACATCAACTCAATGCCTGAATAACTGCGTTAATCAGTCATTGCAGTGCACACAGGGTTGCAAGACGAGCAGAGCTCGTCTTTTTCAGCATATAACAGAGAGAAATATGTTGAGCATTGATGTCTGCATTCCTGCTATAACCTTCATCAAAAAAACACCTTTCTAAGTTACAACCATCCAGAATCTATTGCCATTCTTTCACTGAAAACCAATGAAAACCAAAAAGATCCAAAAGTTCCTTTCAATTCCACCTCCTTTTTCAGGATTCTCCATCCTCTTTTTTTGTGATGATTTGAACAAAACCCTGCAAAACCCTGTTTTAATTGTTCCAGCAGCTCGGCGGACTTGTCAGTAACTAAACAACAGTGAGATTCAGTAACCGTGGCTTTGTCCTCACCAGACTCGCAATCAGAACTGCCACAAGTAAAACCTTCCCCAACCTACGCTTCCAACCTGACAACCTGCTACAAAAGCATTCCAACCTGACAAAAGATGTAGCCTTTGTGTAAAAGATAATTAATGTAAGAGTCGTTGCTTTCACTAAGCCATTGTAACGCCACTGAATTCTATCTGTGCATTGCTGAGAATTCGTACCTGCCCGTGCTAACATTGGTGTCTAGTATCATAGTGGTTAGTGTGCTCGCCTCGCAAGCAAGAGGACCCGACTTCGATTCCCCAGCTTGGTGAGACCTTAGGCAAGTTTTCTTACTCCATATGCCTCTATTTACATAGCAGTAAGTAGGAACTTGGTTGTTGGTGAATCGCTTGGTGGATCCAAGGTAATACTCCCTCAAAAAAAAATTGCTGACTCGATCCACTACTGTCTGTGGGACACTGCTGTACACAATTGGCTGGCACATTTCGCCCACAAAATATAAAGTCAATCCATTTTAGAATATGTTCTATGAAGCGCTTTCAGACGTCTCAATGGCGTGATAAGGATTATTATTGTTAAATTCCAGCTGTACCTGTTGCTGGAATAATGCACTTCATATTAACATACATGGAACTTTTTTTTTAATGAGTTTTTCTTTTTGGGTCCAGTATTAAGCACTCGATCCAACTCTCTACTGAGCTCCCCAACAGGCTAGACCTTAACCTCAGCCCCAGAAGACAAATCCTCATTGAATTATTGCTAGGAGCTCTGTTTCGCTCACAGTTGACATGCTTTGGCCTTAGCTGTTTAGTAGAGCGGTTTCCTGTCTACTAGGAACTGGGTTAAGATTGATTCAAAACTAGAGGCCTTTACAATCCAGAGAGAGAGGAGACTTTCATCCCATCGGTCAGGCAGGATTTGAACCCAAATCGAGAGGTGAAAGGTTTATATTTACTGCCAAGCTGGCAAACACAGGTACCTCAAGTTTCAGTTCCTGCACAGAATATAAAGAACAAACTTGACTTTTTGTAGCACCGTATCACATTGAAACACCTCAAAGCATTTCACAAACATTTACTGCCTAGATGTTTTGTAGACAAACTGCAGCTGCCTCTGGGTCCAAGACTCCATTTGCACCAGTAAAGTCCATAAATGGTCATGAGGTGAATGGCCAATTCATCTGGAGGACTGCTCACCAGGACGCTAGGACAAACTCACTTTTCTTTTCCAACACTCACTCCACGACTGACAAGTTTGTGGACATAGCAATGTGCAAACTGGCTCACAAAATACACAGTCACTGCACTTTATCCTGTGAAGTGCTTTGAGAGTCTCGGAGATGTGATAAGACGCTATATCAAATGCAAGGATTATTATTATTCCACACCATTATTCTATTCGTTTTACTGGGTGTGAGGCTTCATTTAAAAAAAGGCCAGGGTTGGAGTTCAGCTTATCCGTCGCAGACTAATGAAAGGCATTAACCCATTTCCTTGCATTTCCCTCTTCTCAGCTTTGTGTGCACCTACATGGAATAAATGAATATTTGTGTAGCAAGGGGAATTGAACAAAACAAACCACTTTACATCTGCACTACAAGTACTTTGTTCTCTCCAGTTCCACAAATACTTTAAGCAAGCATGTTCCTCTTAGAATCATTATCCACTATTCAGGATATGTTTTGCCACGATTGCAGCCGCAGTTACTAACATTCTCCATTATCTCCTACCTTTTTCAGAATTGGAGTTTTGGCTGCCAGCCATAAACCAGTGTTTAATGGATCCTTCAGACCTTTAGCAAGTTGCATCTTTCTGGTGAAGCAGTGACTGGGCTCCATTGTGCTGCTAGTGAGGATATCCAGGAGGGCGACATGGTTGGTTATGCCTTGCCAATATTTGCACAAGTTACGGCAAACATTAAACATCTCCAGGATGGGATTTCCAGGCACCGTCAGATGACGTACGTAACATGGGGTCTGCAGTACTCCAGGGTACTGTTGATGACATTATAGCCATCCTGGATTATTGGCAGGATTTGGGAGGGTAAACCAGTTATTTGGGGCAGGGAATCATCCCACTCAGCTCCTAGTAAACCTGCAAGCCAAAGCCCTGAAGGGTAGGGTGATGATCAAGTAGCGGGAAAGCATTCATAATATTTACACCATAATCAATAATGTCTCCTCTCTTCCATCTCAAAGATGCAGTCACTGGGAATGGCAGTGCAGTGGTGATGTTACTCAACCCAACAGTCATAAATCGGGTGATCTGAGCGAGCACCAGAAAAAAATACCACAAAAAGTTGCCGCACCTTGTGAAAACCTCACTGAAATTCACATTTTCTGGGAAAAGACATTTTCTGCCCTTAACCTGCCTGGTCTCGGCTTTACTCTTCGCAGCCTCTGAAATTGGCCTGGTAGGCCACACAGTTATAAAACAAATGCAGAAAAGTTAGGATGGCTGGAGGTGTCTCAGAAATAACCTCTCTGTTCATTGCACAGAGAGAGTAAATTATGTTAGTTAGACATCAGGCCCCATCAGGTGAATACACTCATAACACGAATCATATTTCAAGGCGTGGTGATCATCCTTTTAATCGGAATCAATGCTTCTCTTCTTGTCTGCAACATTTATTCGAAAGGAATTTTCCTAAATAAGATATGAGAAGTGGATACACTGAAATTTAACTTTTTTTTTCCTGTTTGTCTGATTTACCATTTTTCTGGCTACTTTAGGTTTGATAACTTGACTGTTTTTATTTCGATGAAAGAAATATCACTGTATGGTTTAGTCTCTTATGTCGTTGAAGCAAAGCGTGGGATCCAAATTAACCTGGCAACAATATAGTTCTGTCGCAATGCAGCACTTCCCACCAAATGTCTAGTCACACGCTTGCTGTGTCTGAATTTCCAAAATGCTCTAACACAACACAATCTCTTTGTGCTTCCAGGGTCAAATTCTTCAACTCTGTCTGTGTTTGCGCGATTCTATTTGGTAGAGGTGTGCAAGTTTATGAAAGCATTCAATAAAGTGGCAAGGTCTCAGAGCGAAGCATGGGCAAGAGGGGAGAGGGAGATGGTCGAAGTGTAATCTGAAGTGCGGCAAGGCAGAGGGATTGAGGCAGAGAGTCAGCAGATCTAATAATAATAAATTAATAATCCTTGCTTTTGGTATAGCACCTTATCACGTCTTTGAAACATCTTAAAGCGCTTTACAGAACATACTGTGAAGTGAGTTAACTGTATATTTTGTAGGCGAAACGCGGCAGCCATTTTTGCAGCGTCCCACAAACAATCGTGGATTGAGTGAACAATTTATTATTTTTTTAAAGGAATTATTGGCCAACATTTCGCCCTGCCGGGAATTGAACCCAGGTCTCTTGCTTGTGAGGAGAGTACTCTAACTGAGCTACAGGATAGGGAGTTTGGGAGGATCTTCTTCACACAGAGGATGGTGAGACTATGGAGTTCCCTGACGGAAGCTGAGATTGAGGCAAGGAAACATTAGATTTTAACAGAAAACATGATGCCTACATGAGGGAGAGGAATTTAGAGCCTGAGAAGAATAGGAGGGCTGGAGTTGGTGTGGCGTGTGTATGTGTGTGTGTGTATATATATATATATATAACCAGCATGAACTAGTGGGACGAATGGCCTGTTTTTATGCTGTATAGTTTGATGTAATTCTATTCACTTTCCAGTTCTGTTGCAAGCTGATCTGTGTTGTAACATTCATAGAATTATACAGCACAGAAGGAAGCCATTAGACCCATCGTGTCTATGCTGGCTCTTTGAAAAGAGCTATCCAAATCAATCCCACTCCCAGAAAAAAATTCTCCTCACCTCTGTTTCTTTTAACAACTATTTTAAATTGGTGCCCTCGGGTTACCGACCCACCCGCCAGTGGAAATAGTTTCTCCTTGCTCACCTTATCGAATCCCCTCATAATTTTGAAAATTTGTATGAATTCTCCTCTTAACCTTCTCTGCTCCAAGGAGAATAATCCCGGCTTCTCTCGCCTCTCCTAATAACTGAAGTCCCTCATTCCTGGTACCATCCTGGTCAATCTCCTTTGCACCCTCTCCAATGCCTTGACATCCTTCCTAAAGTGTGGTGCCCAGAACTGAACACAGTCTTTAGCTGAGACCTAACCAGTGTTTTATAAAGGTTCATCATAACTTCCTGACTTTTGTACTGTATGCCCTTATTTATAAAGCCTAGTATCCCGTATGCTTTTTTAACAGCTTTATCTACCGGTCTTGCCACCTTCAAAGATTTACTTATATGAATCCCCAGGTCTCTTTGTTCCTTCATCCCCTTTCACATTGTACCATCAGCTTATATTGCCTCTCCTCATTCTTCCTCACAAAGTGCATAATTTCGCATTTCTCCACATTAAACCATTCACCACCACTCTCTGCTTTCTGCCTCCCAGCCAGTTCTTATCCATGCTACCACTGTCCCTTTTCTCTGCATTTGCTGCACGTGGATTTCACGTAGTCCAAGCAAACCGCTTTAGACTATAAACTCCACGTTAAAGCTCATTCATTCCCTTTGAGTGCACAAAATACCAAAATGTCATCACTTCAGCGAGGATTTTAACCTCCAAGTTTGCTTTTAAACTTTAAAACTCTTGAGTGATTGTGTAACGAATGACCAATGGGGCTGCAGTCGCTCAGAAATTAAATGGGGAATCGAGAGGCAATCCAACGCATGAGCTATAGTTAAATGTTGAAGGAAGCTGTAAAACTCAGGTAATTCATTTGCAAAACGCTAATTGTTTCACTTCTACACACAATCTGGTAGCGCTTTTTGCCTCTGAGTCAAAAGGTTGTGGGTTCCAGCTCACAGTCTGTCCTGGTTCTCCAGTCCCATGCTGGAGGGTGGGTGGGGGCCAGGATGCACTGCATTGTCAGTGGTGACGTCCTTTGGATGAAACATTAAACTGCGTTCATGCTGCCTGTTCAGATGGACATTAAAGATTATTTATTATTATTTGTGGAGTCCTGTAGCTCAGTGTTTAGAGCATTCACCTTCAAGCGAGAGATCGAGGTTCAATTCCCGGCAGCGCGAAATGTTGGGCAAGTTTCCTTTCTCCACACGCCTCTGTTTACCTAGCAGTAAGTAGGAACTTGGTTGTTAGTCGATTGGTGGATCACTTTTCCGGGGGTAATGATGCCTTCAAAAAATAATAATAAATTGGTCTCTTCATTCCATGACTGTTTGTGGGACACTGCTGTGTGCAATTGGCTGCCGCGTTTCACCCAGAACAACAAAAACAAAATGACATTTGTGTAGCGTCTTTCACGTCAGTAGGACGTCCAAAGCCGCAGAAAATATACAGCCATAAAATATACAGTCAGTTCACTTTACAGTATATTCTGAGAAGTGCTTTGAGATGTCTCAAAGACTTGACAAGGCGCTATATCAAATGCAAGGATTATTATTATTATTATTGCACCCTTCCTGGTGTTCTGGCCAACAATTCCCCAGCTAAAATTATTTGGAAGCTCCAACAATGTAATAGTAGTAATAATTGTTGCGTTTTATATACTCAATTATCACGTCGTCGAGATGTCTCAAAATGCTTCATAGGATACACTACATAGATTGACTGTGTGTATTTTATAGCTCAAACACGCAGCCAGTTTATGCACAACAATGTCCCACAAACAGCCATGGAGTGCGTGAGCAGCACTCACAACCCCAGCACTGCACGATAGTGTCAACCCCTAGACTATGGGTTCAAAGTCCGATCCACAAGGACTTGAACTCACAATCTTCTCACTCAGAGACCCAAGTGCTGCCAAGTAGAGTCCTGTAGCTCAGTGGTTAGACCACTCGCTTTGCAAGCGAGAGACCTGAGTTCAATTCCAGGCAGAGGGCGAAACCTTGGGCAAGTTTCCTTACGCCACACAGAGCCTAATAATAATCCCTCCAAAAAAACAAAACAATAATAAATTGGTCATTTTCAATCTACGACTGTTTGTGGGACATTGCTGTGCGCAATTGGCTGCCGCGTTCGCCCACAAATGTACAGTCAATTCACTTTACAGTGTGTTCTGTGAAGCGCTTTGGGACGTCCTCCCAACGTGAAAAGCGCTATATCAAATGCAAGGATTATTATTATTATTAAGTGAGTCAGGCTGACAAAATACACACTAAAGACAAATCGGTCTCATGGACTTAAACTCGGTGAATGTTTGAACCTCACTGATTGAGGTAAGGGCTATCTACTGAAGAGAATAAAAGTGAGCATACCACCGAAACATAACAAGCCTTTCCGGACTGAGAAGCTTGAGTAAGGTTGGGGAGGACTTGTTTCCATTGTGAAATGGGGTCTATGATGCATCCTTTGGAGAGTGTTACAATCATCTGTCAGTGGTGTCTGAGCTGGAAGGATTCGTTCTTCACACAAGTGAGCACAAACAAAATGCTGCAGGAATGGCTACAATTCATCAGAGGATTGCACTTCCATGTGTCTTGTGTACAGGTGTTCAAATCAAATGATAGAAACAGCAGTTCAATCTTATGATTTTTTTATAACCAAGGCAACTGCAGTGAGCGTTAACAGAGCATCAACGCAACAACAAAATGACACTTGTATAGCACCTTTCACATCTGAGAGTTCAATGGGTGTTACCTTATTGAGCAAAGTATAGCTCCCGACTGGTTTTACTCTTTTTGAAGTTCATCAGTTGCAGTTAAAAAGACTGAGGACAGCGCACTAAACTCAACTACCCATTTCAGGGAGCTTGGACTCTAGCTTCCATTAGGAAACTGGCAGATCTCATCCTCAACTCTAACCCTGGGAACAGCAACGACCCCTTTTGGCGAGTTCCTCCTGGCGACCTGTTTGTGCAACATTGCTATGCACTCGTCCAGAAAGTACACAGACACCAGACTTCGCAATGAAATTCTGTGAAGCGCTTTCAGACATCTGGATGATGTGATAATGCGCTATATCTATTGCAAGGATTATTATTATATTTATA